>NC_136708.1:9082755-9546497 GCF_947650265.1 Symphodus melops
GTTTGCCTCAGTTTCTTGTCGGTTCATTGTCATTGTCTTGTCGTGGCCTGTTGTTTCCTGTCCCTGCTCCCTGTGTTTCTCCTCGTTGTGGTTTTTGGATTTTGGTTTTTCTAAGTAAGTTTTTGTTTTGCCTTTTTGTTAAAATAAATTAAGTTTATTCTGCACTTGGGTCCTCCTCTCCTGTTTCCTACCCGGAACGTGACAGAAATAAAATCAAAGGATGAAATGAGGCAGTTTGATTACATGCACAAAGGTCACAACAGATCCGTACATACAGTTTGTGGTTTGAGCGCCGGTCGCAGGATATAAACTTCACCACCCCCTCGCACTCATTTGTGGTGAATTTTCCAGAACATTTCCTGCGGCGTTCTCACCACTGTACAGGTCAAATTTCTTATGGGACCTGCAGTAAAAAATAAAAATCCCGCCAAATTTGGTGATGTCAGAGTGAAAAACGTGCCGTTTGCGTTCGCACATGCAGCTCACGCTGAAAAGGCTTTTTTTTTGTGTGTGTGTGTGAAAGCACGGTATGACTCCATGTAACATTGCTCACTCAGTGCTTTTCTACATGTTTTAATTTGGTAAATCATTTTCAGATCAAATATTTAACAACCATGTAGCATTTCATTAAGTATCCAATAAAGACATACTGTTCGGTGTTCTCTGAGATATATTCGTCTGGAACGTGGGGGAAGGATGGCTTCCTGGAGGGAGGAGTCGAAGGAAACAATGAAGAGATAAGTAGCCTCCACAGGACATGAGAATGAGTCACAGAGAAGAACTGCCCAAACACGACCACAACCTCTACTTTCAGTGCCTTTTCATCCGAATCATCCCTCCTGCTGTCCACCCACACTATTTGGTTCCCAAGAGCCCCGTGTATTTGTTTTCTTTTAATTAGTTTGAGGGTCGCTGACAAAGAACCTCTATTGTTCATCCATTCAAAGAATCTTCCAAAGGCATGAACTGAAAAAAAATATTGGATGCAAAAAGGATAGAGAAGGCCATTATTCTACTCTTGTGTTCTCTGGTCCTTTGTCTGCTTTTCACTTTCCTTTTTAAAGGAGATTAGCGTTTGTTCTCTCTCTTTTTTCCAGCACTGTGTTATCCCTTTCTCTTACTTCAGTGCAGCAGGCCCACTTATGGGACACAATGCACTGTATTCACCTTGAATCAGAAGAACTAAAAGATGGGACACTTAAATGGAAGTGAAGAGGATGCCCATTATGTCCGAGGGTCCTGGTAAAAGAGGTCTAGAGGGTGGACGAAAGGAAAGTGGTCAAACTATGAGGAGACGGCTGCTCTTTGAAGTCGTTTAGACGCGATAAGTTTGTCTTTCGAGTCGACATTGAAAAAACTGATCCAAGTTTTTGCACAGAAACCTGAGCACAAGCAGGCGTTCTCACGGTGATCACCAGAACTATAAAAATGAACACACACGTACTGTCGCACAAAGAAATGGTTGATGGTTCACACAAATGACCAACAAAATCTCACTATTCACGTCATTGAACTATTTCAATCACAAAAAAAAACAAAAAAAAAAACACTTCAACCTCCGCTCTCGCATCAGCGCTTCTCGGTGAGATCGTAGTTAGTCCTTCCACATGATACACCAAACATCAAACAGGGCAGGCCAAATTATATTCCATCATTCATCAGAAAAGCAGAAATCTGCGCCCAAGCTGATTCTATGAGCCTCGATTGGTCCTTCAGTCTGAAACCACTCAAATGAGATAACACGTGCCAGTGTTTCATGGTTATATACTTCATTCAGGCATTCATCTACTTTATATGTTTCAGCTTTGTTTTGTCTTTTATTGTTCCGCCTGGTGTTGAGAGGTCGGGATTACAGCTAAATATTAAAGTCATCAATCAAGTAAAGTGAGGAGAGAGAGAGAGAGAGAGAGAGAGAGAGAGAGAAGGGAAGAGAAAAGAAGAGCCATCTTTTACACGTCACCCATGACCGTGACCGATTTGTCGTAAAACCACCATCCAATTAAAAGAGGTCTCTCCATCTGCTTCCTCCTGAGTCAGCGATCACCTTTCACCCCAAGCCCAGCCCCTTCCCCCCCCGCCCCCACCAGACCCGTGATTTATCCATAGCTGCGGCTCACTGCAGGTGTGTGTTACACAGATTAACTATCCTGAGTGAACCTGAGCTCCTCAGAGTGCAAGGGAATCTAACGGTTGTTATTACTCGGAGTGCACGTGTGTGAGAATAAGTGAGTTATACCCCAAAAGCCATAACTTGATGGAAGAGTGCTCTCACATGGGGTGTAAATATCAAGGTGTTGTTGTACAGCTAGTATTAAAAACTATAAAAGGCTTGCCTTTCAGATTATAAGAACAAAATGTGCCATAAAAGCAGAACTGTAAAACAACCATAAAAGATTCCTGTGTCTGTCCTTGACTGGTTAAATACAGCGTCCGAGGAGTTCACAGTAATTGCTTCCACAGAATTCAGATCGAAAACTTTGACCATGGGTCACTGTACTGTACCCCTCGGCACAATTTCCTGGGACATGTCGTTTACTTGTTTACATTATCTATCTTCAGCAGTCATAAAAATGCCGTGGGCTACACAAATAAAATAACTGCAATTTCAGTTCAGCTGAGGACAGTTGGGTCATTTTTAACCTTGCAGTGATTTAAAAGCTGCTGTTTTTTTGTTGCTGTTTTTTGTTGTTTTTTTTTAAATGGAGCAAAGTCAGCCTTAAATTCCACTTTCTGCTGTCACTGCTTTTTTTTTTAAAGATAAATGACCCACTCTGAGATAAACACAAAATACTTTCCTGCACATTATAGAGGTTACAATTTCAAGAGGAAAACGGGGGGGTTAAGCAGTAATGAAAAAAATACATATAAATATACAAATAAATTCATCAATACGAACAATGCCTGAGAAAAAAATATTTAAACAAATCCCTCAAAACCTTTAACTTTTACAATCAATGCATGATAGACACTAAATCCTACTTGTGTGTAAAACAGTTTCGATTCCAGATCTCCCCAAATGCAAACTATTTTGCTTATAATATCTTATTACAAGTCAATTTAGGAAAGTACATTGCTTAATATGTAGACACAGACTGCTTGCCTTAACTGACTGGGTTTCAGACATAAAACACTGAACAATAATGAGCATAAATACAGGAATCACCAAGTGTAAGAAAGATTCATCAAAAAGGGGAACGATGATTAAAAACTGTAATGATGATGAACGATGAGCATCATGTATTTGTTTTGTCCTTCACCTCCTGGTTCAATCCTTTCTCAGGAGAAACATAATGCTCATTCACTGTCACCGCTGAATTTCAACTTGCTGGAGGATGGATTTCAAATATGGGTCCATGGAGGACATTGCAGTGGTTGCAGTATGCAGGCAGAAGCGTTTACCCCATCCTCGCTTCCTTTACCGTGTGGACTGATGAAGGATTAATAAGCCATGTCGTAAGGCTGGTGGCCAGATGGCCAGCTGTGGGCAGATATATGTGGACAAAAAAAGAAGAAGGAGTGAGCCTGAGATGATAACTTGTGTTTTGTTCCAAAAGAATCTGAGGAGATCTCAGTCAATCCAAGGGAACGTTTGAGGAACCAATCACATCAAGTGTTGCCTCTTCCACCTTCAATTCCAGCTGCATCCGAGGATACAGAAGGAGCATAAACGTGCCTTCATGTTACGACAATTACCATCGAGCCATTAGAGTGTAAATACATGAATCATCCCTTTGGCATGTTCAGTACAGTATGCACAGACATTCACATCATGCACACGCACATATGCACACGCACACACACACACACACACACACACACACACACACGCACAGTCAATCATGGACAAAAGAATGAGCTCCAAAAGCATTTAAACACAGTCAGAGACACACTCAGATAAACACTCTCCGTGGAGGTTCTAACTGTTGAATTGTTAAATGACTAGTATTAATCACCATCCTTAGTCTCAGTGGTGATTATGAACACATTAATCAGCAGCTTGTCTGCCAGTTGGATATGAGCAAGCCAGGCAGAACGAGGCATGGAGGAGCATGAGTGAAGCGAGAGGAGTAAAGAAGAGGAAAACACTGATGGGAATTAAGTTTCCTCTGTTTTTTTTTTATTTTTTGGTAACATTGAAACAAAAAGTAAAGATGACGAAGAGCAACATAGAGAAAGGGTTCAAATACAGAAAGGAGCTGCTTCATTATTCCAAACTTCAGTAGCCTTCAGCCAATTTTTTTTATTATCAAGTATAAACAACATTCAACTGGCTTAAAAAAAAAAAGGTTTCCAGTGCAGTTGTCGATCGGCTCTTCATTTCTCTAAAACCCATAATAGAAGGCTGAGAGAGAGATGACAATTGCAGAATTGCTTGGCTAACATCAGATACAATCTTTTGGGAAGCCATTAAATCATACTGATGGACTTGTGGTTCACTTGTGTCCCATGTGCTAAGCCTATGTCTGGGTTGAATTCTGCGAGTCATTCCCACCTCTCTCCACTGTCCTATCAAATACAGGCAGAAAAACCAAAACATATACATTGTCATGGTTTGGTTTTGTTCTGTATTTAATCTTGTTTTAGTTTTCATTATTTCCCTTGTGTTCTGTGCATGTATGTTCCCAGTGTGGTTTACTTTAGACCTTCGTGTGTTTCCCTGTATCCTTGTGTCCTCCTATGTTGCCTGTTAGTTTATTTCCTGTCTTGTGTTTTAAGTCTAGTCTTTAGTGTTTCCTGTTTTATTTTGTATATCTGGTTTTGGTGGTGTCAGTGTCAGGTTTTACTTTGTACTTGTCCTCAGTGTTCTGGTCTTGTGTTCTTTGTTCCTTGTGTTTCCTGCCTTTGTGATTACCCTGATGTTCCTCACCTGTCTCGTTAGTCTCACCTGTGTCTGATTACCCCTTGTCTATTTAGTCTTTGTGTGTACCTGAGTTTCTTGTCGGTTCATTGTCATTGTATTGTCATGTCATTGTCTCGTGTTCCTGGAATGTGTTGCTTCTCCCTGCTCCCTGTGTTTTCTCCTCGTGGCCTTTTTTGGATTTCCTTTGTTTTTGCCTTTTGGAACGTTTTGGATTTTTTCCTTGTAAGTTTTTGTTTTTGCCTTTTTGTTAAAATAAATAATTAGTTATTCTGCACTTGGGTCCTCCTCTCCCTGTTTCCTATCCGAAACGTGACATAGATCTTTAAAAAAAAACATACTGCACAGATGGTAAATGATAATGCAGGTGTTCATTTTACAATGCAAAGTCATATATGGTAGTATGAGTTCACTGTAGAGTCAATGAATCACTCCAGGAACAAGGAAGCAGTGAAGCAAAAGTCAGGTCTTTAGTACACTGAGAAGGCTTGCTGAGTCATAGGATTCCTTCACCCTTCTGCTTACACGACCAGCATCCTTCCCATGGATTATCTGTAGGTGGGGAGATGTACACAAACCCATTGCCTTACTATAAAGACCACGCATGGACTTGCATTACCGATCCAAATAAGCACAGAACCACATCCGCACACGGCTACAGCTGTAGTCGTTTGCATTGTCGCCCGCCTGTTCTCGTCCCCGTTTCCTTGACGGCAGCAGTCACCTGCTCAACAAACAAACTTCATTTTCCTCCCTTAAAATAGCTCCACTGGAAATGCAGAGTAATTTATATTCATTTCAGCTCCAGCAATCAAAATAGTCAGCTGGTATCAGGAGAATGACAGCAGTAACACGAGTTAATTGGGACAGGAGTAACCTGATGGCGGCACAATTTGTCATACTGTCATTAATTTCTCTCTTAATAATATTTGAGCTCCAAGCAGGATGCACTTAAGAGGAACTGAATAGGTTGTGTGGGTGGATGCACAGATGGAGTGGCTTTAACGGAAGCCGAATCAGTATTCAGTGAATTATTCATTCCATAATATATCTATTAAAAAATGCACATCTTTAGAATCAGAAGAAATGTAATTCCGAGCAGCATGGTAATTTCCTGAATCAAAATACTGCATGCATAAGCATAAATTTGAACGAGTCGTGCATAGGAAACCAACTCCACGACGTACCAAAAATCAGCAGCAGCATTCCAGCTCATTAGTATGTGTCCAAGGAACCGGCTAATCTACGCTGCCTTCACTTCTCCCGCGGTATGTCATCGGCCGACAGTCAAAAGGAAAGAAAAGGCGAAATGAGGTCGAGAACATGTCATGTTTTTTCGCCATTAAGCTCTTTTATCCTCCGACTTTAAAGAGAGCAGTGTCGCAACAAAATGAACATTTAAGCTTTGCTCAGTTTGTGAAGATGTTATGGTTGACTGTCCACGAGACAGAACGCAAGCTCTACCAAAGTGTGGTCACAATGAAACTAATCCAGATCGAGGGTCAGAAAACCATTTTAACACAGACCTACGTACGGGTTGAATCAGCTGCTCTTGTTTATTCATTGATTTTTTTTTTTACATCACACCTCGTACGCATGTTCTTAGCCGTCCTGTATCGAGTGTGTGTTTGATACCTCTCGGCCATCAAAGACCGAGTATACCTCAGCCTTTCCATGGTGAATGTGATTACAGTTGCTGTGACAGAGACCTTGTGTAAGCTGTCAATCAGCATCAGTCTTTTGCCTGACGGAGCGCGCCTGTGCTTTACAGTTACACAGGCTAAAGTAGTGTAGTGTGCTAGCCTGAGTGAGAGGGACAAGGCCCTTGGGTGGAAACTTGCCTGGCGCCGTTTTTTTCCTATCGTGAACCAGGTCAAAGTCAGCAGTCGGTAATTAACAAAGACAAGGGCATTTACAATGCCCCTTTGACAAGTGCCACTCAGCTCCCTCGGGAGCGGAGCAAATAGTGCGGCGAAGAAGAGCAAGCGGTCAGGAGAACTTCTCTTTAGGATGGAGGTGCAAAAAAACAGTAGCAAGCTAGTGTCAGTATTTATTTTATTTAAATGATGAAATGTTTAATGTGTAACATCTGTGCAGAAATATGTCTGATAACTACACTGACACAGAATATTTAGATTTTTTATTAATGTTAATATTAGAGCTGTCAGCATCAATTAGTTAATTGTGATTTATTAAGGTCTGGAATAAATGAATTCATTATTTTCAATTATGATTAATGGCATGCTATATTTTGTTGCCGGTGTGCTGTGGATAAGCCTCTGTAGAGTCTCCTTGTAGTCGTGGTGTTGGAAAATAGCAACACTGTTACATCCCTGAATGTCTCATTATACTTCCTCTTTCCTCTTTTATCCACTGTATCAGTACTTCAGATAAAGGCAGGGTTGAATTTAAACAGCAATTAAACTACGTTAAGCTTAAGAAGGTAGAGCATTTCAAAATAAAAGGCTAACAATGTGTATTCTTGAATCATGAGATAAAAAATTTAATTGATCGTGATTAGTTAACTATTGAAATATAGAAATTTTTCACGATAAAAACGTTGAATCATTTCACAGCTCTGGTTTATCTATGCCCTACATATTCCAACCAGTGAATCCATGATATTATTTACATTTCTCTGTTTTGGAAACAAACCTATGACATGTCAGAGAGAGTGAGAGATGAAGGGAGTCAGCACACACTTGAAGTAAACTTGAAGATATGATGTTGTCTTTGAACATGATGCATACCTTTGTTAAGTTAATAGATCTGGACCCAAAAGTGAAAAGTGTGCCTGGAAATAATATTTTCCCAAAAAGTCTATACATATGTTATATGTTCTTTAAGTGTGTTTTGTTCTGTTTTTTTTGTTGTTGTTGTTGTTTTTTCCCCATTCACATGTTTTATAATGGCTGAGGTCCAAACTGTGCAACCGTCATTAAATAAACTGTTGAAAACTGTCAGATTGTTCATGAAGGAGCTGGTGGTAGGTCATGAGGGTACACCATTTAAGAACCACTGTGCTTAATGCTACTTAATGCAATAACTGTGCCAACAACTTCACACAAAAAAGCCCCTCTATGAGTCAGAAAGTATCGGGAATACTATATTTGACAAGGCACAAAAATACTTTTTAATGCAATATATTCTAATTTGTAAAGATAAACACAATGACAATGCCAGCCGTTTGTTTAAAGGTAATCAAAAGGCATTTTATCACTTTTTTGCAAAACATGAGCCTTTGTAGTGTCAAGACAGTGACTAATGTTACATCTGGTTATGAAATGACATCCTAAAAGTGAAAAACCCAACGGAGATCATTAACCATCACTGACAGATACTGCATTTCAATGGCAGGAATGTGTCTGTGCTCTCAGGCTATAAATAAAATCCATGATGTTCCTTTGCCAATGTTGAGATGCTTTACAGAGACCTGTTCAAATTTACAAGAATGTATTTGTCATTGTGTGTGATCATGTGTTTGTTAGGTAGACAGAGGAAGTGAAGCTGCAGGTACTGTTTGGTGAGTTAATTTCAGATAGGGGGGCTAACATGCTAACGTCAGGCTTGTTGCTCAGATGTGTCCAGTTCAAGTTTGGTCTTTCTCCACCCGGTCTTTGCTCATGAAGGAAGTTCAGTGACGACAAACAATCCCACTGGACTCAATTAGCTATACAGCTAAATAAACGGTGTTACTTTAATGCCCTGCCTGTGAGCGCCCAAACATCTTCCCACTGAATGTATCTTAAATGTGTGTGGTCGTGTGAAGGAGAGCATTCATCTCTGTCTGACTTTACGTTCACACTTCTATGTCTGGGGATCTGCCACGGAGCTCCCGAAGCAGCGGTGTGTGTGCTTGATAATTAGCCTCAAATTCACCACCTCCGTGGGCGCACGGCTGCTTGGTAGAGGGAGGGCTGCCCAAAGGAAAGGTGAATGCTAAGAGTGACTGTCATCCATTACTTGAATCAAGAGACAACTAGAGCTGGAGGTTTTTTAGTAAATACAATGCAACAGTATCTGATGGAATATACCCCACCCCCCCTCTTAGTATCAGATTAAACTTGAGTATCTCCTCCTTGAGGTTCAAGTTGATAACAGGGTATACACACAAGAGACAAAGAGCAGAATTACCCAAGAGCTACAGTTCTAACCTGTGTTCATAACGGCATGAACAGGAGACAAGTGATCTGCTTTTCACCCACTGCAGAGTTCAAAAGTCGTCGGACAAATCAATCACAAGTCAAGGTCTGCTCAGTGTCAAGAAAAACCAATGAAGGAAGATCTTTGTGTGAGAGTGAAATTGTGATTTAATAAATTACATCCCAATATGATTTTGTAAAAAAAACTTTCCCAGACATCCTAAACAGTCTATTACGAGGGCGGTGTCCAAAAAAAAAATCTATCCAGAAAAGTCTTTCAATATTTGTTTTCACAATATAATATATATGTTTCCCCGCTCACATATACACATTAAGATAGATTAGGTTTGTCTTATTATTTGCCTTCAGTTCTTGCCATCACAATAACAAGTGAATCGGCTGGTCACTTGAGTGTAAAGCTGCCACGAGTCAGAGAGGCAGCAGGGGGAGAAGTTTGAACTTCTGTAGTCCAGCCCTATCCAGTGGTTCAAAAAGACATGACATAAGCTGACCATAAAGCCAGGCACCATTGTAGCTTATATTTATTGGTTGTGCATTCGCAGTGGGGTAAACAGTGTATTATTCACGAGAGAGCTGGACTCACATTTGATCGATGATCAGTTTGGATTTTAGTGCTTATGATTCCCCCTTCATATTTAAACTGTAACTTAAAGTGGAGAGAATAAAACAATGACTGGGGTGTAGACTTTTTTTTTTTTTTTGTGCATGCCTCTGGCTGAGGCGAGAAGGAGAATCAATAACAACCTTTGTGATCTCACTGGCTTACCGTATATCAGCAGAAGCCAAATCAATGAAAGCTATCTTTCCAGTTAAGATTCCCGTAACCTCAAGATGACAATATTTGTACTTAACAATTATTTCCAAAGTCGGCTAGCACAAGGACACATGATATAGTTCATTTTAAAAACACAGCTGAGTTACCGTCCTTTCAGCTTAAGTCAGTCAAATGTAATGGATACTGTTCGCTGATACCTGTGAACCTGGAAATAACTGACTGTAGTCTTTGAAACTATGATGAGGAAATTCGCCCCCACAGGAAGATTGATTTTGTAATCATATCTAATTCAGTTTATTCTGACAAGAAAAACTCAATTGCATGGCTTTCTGGAAATAACGCAAGAAAAAAAATGTACATATTTCCACTATGTTTACCCCACAGGACTTTTGCAATGCTAATAATTCATCATCTAAATCTTCTTGAGGCTAAAAATCCTTCACAACTTGACAGAACTAGTTTGAGATGGTGAAGGGAAACATGTATCAACCAACATTCTGTAACATGTCTTCATCTTTTACCACCTAACGGCCCTTAGTAGATTACAAAAAAAGAAGTTCATTCACCTTGTGACCTTATTTTGACATGAATACCCTCTATCCATTATTTCACTTTCTCTATATCTATTGTAGCGACCATGTTAAATAGAGCATCAAGGCTCCTGTCTCTGGAGTCCTTCATCCTCTAGCTGTCCTGCTCAGCTTTGTTCCATGTCCTCCTATCACCCCTTCCATATCGATGCCAACATTCTCTGTCGTGCGTCCCTCTGCTGTCCCCCCCCCCCCCCCCCCTCTCTCTCCTTGCACCTTTGATGTCAGGACCACAGCTAAAGCCCGAGCTAATCTGCTGTCGGGCTTCCTGTGCGCTAACCAGGCCAAGGGTTGGAAGCTCGACACAGCACAGGGGCAAAACGAGGCAATGATGGAACGAAATGAGGAAGAAAAACAAAACCAAAAAACCCTGCAAAATTCACAAAAGAATCCCTTTAAAATGGACTGAATTTATGAAGAATCCCTACATTTGAATTGAGGCGTTTTCATTCTGGTAGTGGAAGGTGGGTGAGAAGGACAACAGGGTTTTTCAAGCAGTGCTTTATAATCAACAACGTGCCCTCTGCCTTTACTGCTGTAGCAGGGGGAAGAGATGATTAGCATCCACCTGCATCTCTATGTGAGATCCATCAGCAGCTCCAGATGCTGTTGGAGGCTCTGTTCATGGTTTGGGACGCGGACGATCTCGGTTTCATCTCTCTCCATCTGTATTTACCACGCAGGCATCAGCCGGCTGTTACAGGTGACATCGGTGACAAAACCGCTTGCTGAAGTTTAAAGCTGCATTTCTACATAGACAACACTGCCTATATTAGTATATCCTATGTTAATATTATTAAATATAATATTTTATAATATTAGAAATTTAGGAAGTTTACCAGGTACCTCCTTAACTGGTAAACTTCCTGCAGGAAACACTGGTCAGTAACTAAGCAACGTAACATATCAATAAGATATTTCATAGAATGGAAGCTGAAGAAGTACTAATGAAAGGATAAATATATGTAACATGGTTTACAGAAGGCCAATTAAGGATCATGAAGGAAGGGTGGGCTGTCAGGGGAAGCACTGTTATCAAGACTGAAGCAAAGATGAATAACTAGAGACGAGTATATCCTGTAATGAAGACGAAAAGAGAGTAGCAGAGAGAAGTCCAAAGGAAGGCCGTCAGCTCACCGTATGAAAAAGAAGGATGCTACAGAGGAACTAAATGTATTAGCTTTGGTGTAGCCAATAGCCAACCCTCCCATTCCCTCCCCTACGGCTTCCACGCTAAAAGAAGAAAAGGCAGAATAATCCCTCAGCAACACTATTTATCTGCCTCGCTCTGATGCTACTATTTATAGCACAGTTGAGGAGTAAAAAAAATAAATATTTTTCTTCACCTCTAAAATAAATAGACATACCCTTCAAAGTTTAAGCTCTACGAACAGAATCAAGTGATCAAGCACAGTCAACCAAATTTATAAAAGGGGCATCGAGTAAACGAGAGGAAAACGCAGCTTTTAAAGTCGGAGGGGGGGGAGGGGGGGGGTTACCCCGGGACAAACGTCTTTGCTTTATCAGAAAAAGCACATTTTCATTTAGAGTGCAAAAACAAAGTCACAAGTTCAACCTTCAAAAAAAAAAAAAAAAAAAGCACCGCCACTACTTCCTGCTGATCTGGCAAATTCACAAAAGGAACCTTCTAATATGGAGCAGCCAGTAATTACTCACAGAGACGTGATGCTTGTGTTTCTGCTAATCATCTCTCGGGCCCGACACGCTAAATCAGCTTACCTATTTATATCGGCATCAGACTCTTTTTTTTTTCTTCATTAAACAGGTATGGTGCTCAAAAATCACATACCAGTTAAGCCCTAATCATTTTCTCATCAAGGTTTGTTTATGTATGGGTTCGTACGTTTGTTTGTTTTTATTTAGAGATATATTAAGGCTACATGCTGTGAATGTTATTGCAAATAAAAAAATGCAATATTTCAGTGAACAGATGTTTGCAGGAAGAAAACAGGTTTGAAATGTCTGATTGTGTAATTTACCTCCAACATCTGACACCACACTGCAAATCCAACCATATGTACTACAAACCTGCTCGAATACAAACCAATAGATCAAACAAAGCACTCCATTATGCAATATCCCAGAGGCGGGGCGCGTCGGCAGCGGTTATTCAAATGACAGAACGGTGGGAAGAAATCAAGAGTGAAAATGTCTCTGCGGGGTAAAGCGTCCGAGCGACACCAGACAGGACTTTGTCCCAGTTGTTTTTAACTCTCACTGACCGTGTCATTTGGCTCGACAAGCCTCTCCACACAAGGCTCACGTCTTGTGAGAACCGACTCGAGAATGACGCGACTTCGAGACGCAGAGGGGAGGCGATGATGTCAACGAGGGGCCGGACCTCGGTTGTGATTATCAATAAATACATGCACTGTCCATCATCAGCTCTTTCTCCTCTCGTTCAGTGCAGATGAGGGTGAGTTACTATGGTAACTGTGCTGTGTGTGTGTGTGTGTCTGTGTTTGTGTCACTTTAACATTGCTCCAGCTTCTTGATTAATTCAAGTCAAGGTAACGGCATATGAAACCAAAATAAGATCACTTCTTCACTGCATGTCTGTGTGTCAGAAAATGAATCACATTGTGGATCATCTTTTCTTCGAGCGGTCTCTAAACTAAACTTCATCCACACACAAAATGACGTGTGATCATTACGCTGCTTTTACAGCACAATAACTGCAAGTGGCACGAGGGTGCATGAGGTGCACGTTTTGGCAGAGAATGTAATTGTTGCTGCGTGAATGCTGGAATAAACTGTATTTTGTGGTGGTTTGGTGTGCGTGTGTGAGAAAGGGGAACATCTTTTTTTTTTTTTTATAAACACCTCATGATTGAAAGCTATGAACAAAAAGAAAAAAAGCCCTCCAGTTTCATTTGACTCCAGTTACAAAAAGCCCAGAATTGTTAAAAGTGCCTTGACTCAGCCCTGTCACTCTCCACATGAGACACAAGTATATGCCTCCACCTCCGACTGTCTGCCATCAAAGTGGAATTAAGAAAGAGTGCAGTGTTGTGAGATCAATGTGATGCTGACACCTCTCTGGCACTTTCCAAAGAATCTTAACCAAGCAAAAAGCCACTTACACAAGGGTTCTAATGAACAGCTCACCGCTCTACTCCCGGAGAGCTCCAGCCTTTGTTGAAATGATTCATCGTTGGATTTTTTTTTTCTTCTCAAATTCAGCTTCAAGACACAAAAACACTAATGTGCAAGATACATATTTTGAAAATAAAATGAAAAGTACATTTAACAGCCACACAGACCTAATGCTATGATGTCTATATATTGTCATTTCATTACATTTTCTTTCTTTTGAGATGATTATGATTTCTCATTCACACACTGGAGATACTGATGCGGTTTCATGTGCCAGCATGAAGCTTGAGGCAGACGCTCATTCACACCATTTAAAACAGATTCCTTCTTCCTACTACCAGCGACAGTAGTGGCCACATGTACCGAATTATCCAGCTGAGCGGCTCCACCTGCAAGTGCATCTGTTGAAGTGAGTCACAGGCCGCCCAAGACTGGGAGCCTCCGTTCAAATCAGAAGATACCGATCACCGGGCTTGGTCATACAAACTCAACATAACTGTGAAGATCTGCGAAGACGAAAAGTCCTCCTGTTCTCTCTCCACAAGTTATCGCTGCTTCTGTGTGAGAGTGTCAGAGCGTCGGTTTAGAGGGCTGGACTCAAAGCAGGGCGAGGTTTCGTTTCCAAAATCAGAGAACAACTTAAAAGACCAAAACGGGAAAACTGATGATTTTTGACAGCATAAAAATGTTTTTTTGGAACACCGTTCAGCCCTAATTTGTGCCATAGTCCAACCTCTCCCTAAAAAGGTTCTAAATCAAAACGCTGTGTCCCTCTAAGCTGCTTGCTTGGCAGTAGCAGCTCAGGCTTTGTACGGGGAGAGCTGCCATCCCCTGTCACCCTTTGCTTCCCTGTGTTTATTGATGTAGCTGAGAAGAGCTTTTATGGCAGCACACTTCTGTTGGCCTTTAATTGCTGGTCAAGGCACATTTAACCGGTTCATGAAGGTTCCTCTGTAAATATATTGAAGTTGGCCTCGTGTCACCTCAGCCCTCTGTCTGATGAATGAGAAGTGGAGGGGTATTATATAGTGCCACGTCTCGCAACCACTAACACCTTCACGTAAGCACCAGGAGAAGAGTGGAACACATACTGTACAAAGTCACACTCAACACGTCCCCACACAGCCTGTCCTGCTGTCCAAAAGGAAGATGAAGATATATCACACTCTCAACCAGCGAGCAAGTCCTTGCTTTAATTCACCTTGAGGGGTTCCCCCTCTCTCTCTCTCTCTCTCCACTCTGATCACTCTTCTCCTGTCTCATTACACACCACAAATATGAGCTTTACGACACTTGCATGAATCTGAAAAGATGCGAATGATGATGAGTCTCAAAGCATGTGGACAAACACTGTGCAAGTTGTGTGTCCTTCAACGGGTGGTTCTGTTTCGCTGCGTCAACCGTCAATGCTTGTTCCCCAAGAGTCGGGACTGAGTCAACCGCCGAGACGGAATCGACTCCATGTAAACATTTGTTTTTTTTTTAAATCAGACTGAGACTCTCGTGTTGATCTGGACCTTTTCATTGATTCCACTGGTTGTTTGATGCAGTTTACTTTTGAAGAGAAAACAAGTGGCAATGTCTGCAAACAGCAGATCCATTTACTCGTAATCACAATAGAGCTGAACAAAAGCAAGCTGATTTGCATTGAGAAGGAGAACTATTATTTCACGCCCTTGAGGTGATGCGTTTAAATGACTAGTTCAGTTCTGTGAATGAGCCTTTTTGTTTCGAAATGAAAAAATCTTCTATTAAAAAAAAAGGGGGGGGGGGGGGGGGGGGTCTTTGGAAGAGGATGAGTTGTGGTCGAGCAGTGATTCAGATCAGATCAGTGAAATCTCCGTCGACTCGAGGAAGACGCTCAGGGACACATGTTCTACTGTTACTGCAGCACCTCCACAATTAATGGCACACCCTAACACTCACTTTGCTTTTCAATACATTAGGCTGAAATAAAAAAACAAAAAAAACAATATATCATCATGATTGGACAAAAATATACAATGTGGGATGATAATGTTCAACATTAGAATAATATGAAGTGACCGAGGACAGATCTCCAGCCCTTAGTCAGCTGCCAAAACACAGTGGTCGATGTTGTTTTTCTACTTCAGGATATAAGCTCATTAAATAAATCACTGTGAAAGATTAATCGCCTGGTCTGACACAGTTTTGTGAAGTTTAATGTTGTCACCCCAATTATATTACCCAAGAAAGATCAAGGTTTAAGCTGTGCAGATCTGGCAGAAAACAGTGATGCTGTCCAAGTAAGGCACTCCAAATCCATTTCAATCCGGCCAGCCTTCTCTTTTGATCACACCAGAACAAAACAAAAAAAAAAAGATCTTGAGTCGGCTTCTTTAGGTTAGTGGTGAACTCGACCCAGGAAGTAAATCAAGGAATCAAAGGGAGTGGTGGAATTAAGCATTAGCGGAGGCTGCAGAGCAAACAGCGTTTAACTATTGTTTCCTCAAACAAAAGATGATGAAAGACACGGGGTGATTGATTACAGTTTTTACTGCAATGGTCCACGGCCTTCTGGAATCAACAGTTAGCGAACGCTAACTCGAAGTATAATTAAACACGTGGCCTCAGAGAAGAGAAGACGCTGGTAAAGAAGAGGACAAACTCGTTGCCATGCTCCAAGGTCAGAAATGATCAGACTATAACTGTTTGAAAAAAAAAACTTGGATGAAGGGAATCATTTACACATTTATTTTCTATTTGACGTTAAACCCTCAGCTGAAAAGACACGTATGAGCGTACTTAAGTGTCAAAGTTCGACCACCGTTGGTGTATGTGTGGGATTGTTAAAAGGCGACTAATTGGATCCCACTGGTGATGTGCTTCGTAAACGCAACAAAAGAGACAGCCAGTCAGGGCGTCGTGATGTGGCCCATTACCTCTAACCTCGACATGGACTCCACTCACACTGGCTCGGGGGTGTTAACACATGGCTAGACTTGCTTACATAGACACACTGCTCTCCCGACTGCCGGCCTCTGGGGAACTGTTTGGTAGCTTCGACTAAATAACGCCGAGTAAACTGCTGCAGCTGCTGTTTATTAACGTGAGACAGACGATCAGTTAATGACGTGTAATCATCACCTCGAGGAAAAAGAAAAAAAAAAACACTTGTAGGCCTAAAAGGTTGATAGAACACATCGTGAGCTTGGGCCCATTTTCTCCATGTCCCTCGTCCTCTCTTAGCTTGAGCAATGTGACAGTTGGAGTAACAAAGTGTGGCGTGCTGGGGTGCAGCCAATCTGCAGCAGGCACCAGGTGTTGGAGATAATGTTCAGCTCGAGTATTTTCTTGTAGGGTGGCGCAAAGGTTCATCATAACTGAAGTTTTGATCGATGGCACGTTGCAGATTGAGCGCTCCACCAAGTGCTGCTGTTAATAAATCCTGACTCAAACAAACACAATTTAAAGGGCCACGGTGGAGAGACTGACTAAGACAGCTATTGATCCACTGGTTGGGCACAGGCTGATAAGCCAAACTATGGTTTCAGATATATAAAGCTGACACTGCAGAAAACAAAGAAGAAAGTGAAGGATGGGAAAGCAGGCCTTAAAGTCAGCAGAGCTTACCGTTTTAATAAAGTCAAACTGCATTTGATAGATCCAGTTAAGACTTCTTCCAAATCAAGTATTCAGGTAAATCTGGCAACATCTGCACATTTCATTTACACATTATATACCATACACATATGCATGTACACAAAATATACTATACTGTGTAAAACTGTCCAACAAAAAAGCCAGCAGGTCTGAAAGTTTTCTGCAAGTTGGAGAATGCTGAAAAGTAAAGTGGTATTAGAGTTTATAGGCAGACATGAGAGACGCACAGAAATAGACAGGAGACAGCTCGAGATCCAGTAAGATAAGAGGATGTGATAGATGCAGCAGCTATATAAAATCAACCTCTCAGCATGATCTGGGACTTTTTTTTTTCTTTGTTTTTTTTTTTGTAGTTATCGTCTTTGACGTGACGATCCTTGACGCGAGTCAGTGCTTCATTACCATCCCTCACATCAGCCGCATACGTTTCCCCCATTGTAAAGGTTTTTTTTGTGTAGTTGTGTATATACTGTGACTAACTTAGGGGAACATCAGGCCACAGGAGCTGGTGTCTGTGAAGGCACTAATCAAAGCCTTCTGCCATGCCCTGCTTTGGTTGTGTCTTATTCTGTTGAATCTGGAAGACTTCCCTTCACACATAAACTTTGTGTTTACTTTTATTTTGGAGCCTCGGTTGAGGAAGAGTGGGACCATCCTGACTGTGACCAGTGTACTGATGTTGTGCTTCCCATTACACCGAGCTGTCAGTAACAGGCTGACTCATACGATTGATTTCGATTAATTAATTAGAAAGCCCTGATTAATTCCTTAAACATGTTTGATCAACTCCCACCCCTCATAAAAGTATGTGTTCAGTGTTCACGCACGCCCACTCCACCATCACACTTAAAAGCAAGAAGTGAGAAAAGCACCCCTGCCTAAGCTGCCAACACTCTGCATCAAAACTTCCTAAATGTAACAACCGTATTTATAGAAAAGCATCAAAATGCACACTGAGATTTTGTATGCACAAATAAACACAATTCTAACAATAGATCATCTGACATGAATTAGAATCGAATCTGACGAGGTACTCAAACTTATATCTCATTGGGAAAAGAAAAAAAAAAACTCTGAAAACAAAAACAGAAGATGAGGCATTCGCCCGCACAACAATGAGTTTGTAGAACTCCCATCAGTAACAGGAGAAAACAACCCCTGGACTTAAAACACTGTTTGGGATACAGTTCAGTCACTCTCTGGTGAATCAACCAAACAGCCGATCGATATCCAGTGTTCTGCACTCTTTATCTGTCTCTATCTCACTCCTCAGGTCTGGACAAGATGACACATTTTAGGAGTACGCAGATAATCTACGTGCTTGGTGTATATCAGTGTCTGTTGTCAGTGGGGTAAGGAATGGGAGGAATCCTAGAGGGATTAAAAGTAATCAGGTTATCAGATCTGAACAGTGAGAAATAAGTTGACTATGGGGAGCTTTGTGTTGCCAGCCAGGTGTATCTGGAAAAGAGAAGAAGAAAGGTAACCCTCATGGGACCGGGGGTTTGCAAACCTTCACTAACGTGTAACGCAGCAATACTCTGAATAATGCAATTTGTTGGTACGGCTGAGGAGTTAGTATGGCCAAGCGGAGCGCTTCTGACTGACGATCCGGGTTCTTGTTTAAAACAATAAGTGTCATCGTAGCTGCAACAGTTGCTTCCTCGTTGACGACAACACGTCTGGCTGCTTTGCAAAAACAGTTGGAACACCAAAAGGAGAAGTCGGCAGCAAGCGGGTGCATGAGCGTCACTGACGAGCATCTGGAGTGATTAACAGTGACTTCAAGTGGAGGACGGTTGAGAGGAAAATCAATCAGGATGCAAACAGACAACAGATGAGTCTTTTTTTTTTTCCCCTCCGGGATAAAGTGATACTGAAGAAGTTCATACTAAGTTGACGTTTTATTAAGTTGCATTTTTCAACTGCCCTCCCCTGTTGTTAATACTAATTCAAAGTTGACGGCAAACCTGTAAATGGGAAACTTTTTCATAACTTATCTCTTTAATAAAAATTTTAAAAAAGCACCCTAATTATTTCACATTCTTGTCCAATTATCCAATACTGTGAAAGAGAAAGCAACAGCCCGACTGAGTCGAGAGCTCACTGAGCCATGCACTGAGAGGATGTGTGCTTTAGGTCAGCCCCATTATAGCGCTCCGCCTGACCTCTCTAATTATCCACCAGCTGGGAGGTCAGCTTCCCTCCAGCCATCCATCTAGTTCCTCACTTCCACATGCATCCTCTCCTCCAAAGGTCCTGCCCTCCTTTCCGCCGCTCTCCTTTGGTGTCTGCTGCTTCTCCCCGTTCACCCCGTCACTCCCCTTGTCTGTCCTTTCTCCTCCCTGCCAGCCCTGAAATGATGGATACCCAACTACTTAGAGACCTCGGAGATAAAGCTATCGTGTTGAGAAGGGGGGGTGGGGCTGGTCAGCTGATGTGCTTTGGAGTAAAAGAGTGAGCGCTTTTAAAGTCAACACTTTGTCAGTAGCACAAAGCCAGCATGAGCAGAAAACTAAATTAAAACAAAAGAGGCAGAGCCAGCATGTCTGCAATGTGTCCTCCGTCCCCTGCACTGCCTTTCCCTGCAATGTGCATGATCAACTGTGACTTTCACTTTGCACTGCCTGCCAATGGCCCCCTTTTTTTTTCTTTTTTTCTTTTTTTTCACGGCACGTATTCTCACTCGTTCTCTAAGACAGTGCAGCCATGCCTCAGGTGCGCCGACGTAGACGCCGTCCGGGCAACGATTGCTCCAAAGACGACAGATCAGTAGAGACTTAAGTGCCCCACATGACAACAAAGAGCAAATCAAAGTCGAGGAGGAGAAGAAGCTGACGACAAATTGTAAGAATGTGCTCGAGGTGCACGAGGCTGTTGCTTTCGGGAGTCTGTGAAGCGATGAACGTCGAAATTCAAAGAGTCTTTAATGTGAAGCTACAGTTTTAAAACTGGTCGCTAGTCAATTCAAAAACTGTGTCGTCTTTTTCAGCAAATTCTAGAATGAATGGCGTAAGCTGACGAAAAAAAGAAAAAAAAATCCAGCACCATTACACACATGACAACTTTACATACATTCTTCATGAACCTGTTTCTTCTTGGCCTTTTTCTTTAAAAAGGTATCGAGAAGCTGAGGCGGTGCTACCGCAGCCTGGTCCCTGTCTTTCTGCCAACGAGATGTGGCTGTAATTTCAAATTCCACCTCTGGTTTCTCCTGTTTATCAGAACTGTGCGTCTCTTACATGAGCCTCAAACTGAACCACCATTCTCTTTGTCCCTGATAGAAAAAGAATAACATGTGCCTTCTGTGGCGAACACGAGTACAAAGGGTACTGTTTGTACAGGTTCTTAGACAGCTAGCATAAATAAATGCAAGTGTGGCTGACAGTGTGCCCATATGGCCTCGGCTGTGAATGTGCGTTTGAGTGAATTGCGAGTGTGGGTGAAACAACGCTATACTGGTGGTAATCAAGCCCACTAATTACTTCCTGAGCTGAGAGAGTTGTCAGAGAGAGGAGGAGCTGCCACAGATGGTGAGAGACCCACACTGACACCAGGATGTCCTACCTCTTCATCATTAGAGCTGAGCATGTGTGTTAGTGCGAGACTGAGTTATTGATAGAACAGGAGAGCAAGTGTGACCAAGATTGAGCGATCAAATTACCCGTTTAAACCACAGACCAGGCGATACTGCTTGAAAGGGAAAAAAAAAAATCAATGAACCCAATCTAAAATATCAACTGTTTTGACCCACCCTTTAAAATTCAAAGATACTTCAAGTCGGAGTAAGTATTTCAAAAAGCTTGATGTTTCACTCCATGCTGGTGCCTCTGCTTTCCCCTGGAGACGTACCAAGCATCCTGGACCTAGCGGACACCGCCCATCCATACTTCATTCAGCTCTTTCCTTCATGTTGCTAAAGTGCCCGTGGGCAGCTGGTCCGCCAGCGGACTCCTCTTCCCCTGCCTCTCCCTCGCTAAGCTTTGCTCTCCAGGCAAAAGCTTGCGTGAGCACTCACCACTGTGAAGAGCCCTCGGTGCCGCTGACCTCCAGGAGGTCGTAGTCGTCCTCCAGCTGAAAGTCGGAGAAAACCAGGGCGATGGTGTCCCCGGGCTCGGCGAGCACGGTCCAGGTGCAGTCGGCGTTGTTGTTGTACTCCGCTGGGTAATTGGGAGTGGTGATGACTCCGCTCTGGCCCCGCAGTGTCCCGCCGCACCCGTCGTCTGCTGCAGGGAGCACGGGAAAGAGACGTTTTTACAAACAGGAGTCCAAAATGTGAAACAGAAAAAGGTAGTCATAAAAGGTGATAGCTAGAATTGTAAAACGATTACGTAAGCATTAAAAGAGAAATTATTTAAAAGCTTAAATTACAAATCCCTTTTACAATAAATTCCAGAGAATGGACATATATGTCTTAACATAGCTGCATTAAAAGAGAACCTCACGTTGCTCAATTAACACTCAATAATGCCTGACTTGTACTTGTACTTTAAGGGATTTTACCTACTGCTATTTACTGTTACTATTGTAAAATTGGCAGTTGGGGGTACTGAATTAGCTTTTGTGTTTGGCAAATCAACGTACACTGATGTATGGACCAATGTCCAAGCACTGAGGGCGCGATCACACTAACAGTCTGTACTGTGCCGAAGCACGCTGCAGTGTGTTTGACCAGGCGTGATCGCTCTGCGTCATGCTCAGGCCCGGTACACTTCCTTGGCCCTTCTTAAAAAGCTGTGCTCCGACACGCCGGGACACAACATTGACAGCCTTTAATTACGGAGGCATCAGCTGTATCTGACTAACATGATTCAAAAATAAGTCACAAAGTGTCCGTCGTGTTTTCTGTGTTCTTCTCCGATGTGCAGGCGCAGACTCGACCGTGCGTCCCTTTTGTTTTTTTTCCTCGAGTCCGCCTCGTCGTAAAAACTGAAGTCCTGCTTGTGCATTTGGAGTACTTACCCTGAGCTAAAATAGTAGGTTTCTTTTTAACAGGATTATAAGAACTAAAATAGTCTATAGTTACTCCGGTGTGGAACAAAAAAAGTTCCTGGAGCTATGAAAAAGTTCCTGCACCCTACAGACTTGCCAGGAACCTTTTGTTCTTTGCGACATGAATATGTAAACATATGTATTTTTTGTTTCGTTTTTTCCTGGTCTTTAATTATGTTCCTGCCACTGGATGAAGAGCATATTTCTAAACTCGTGAAAAAAATGAGTTAAAGCATGCTGTTCTGCTGTCTTCTATTTTCACTACAAGCCAGAGAGACATTACTCATATGATGGTGAATCCCCCCCCCACAGTACCGTTACAGACTACAGTGTAGAGCACGGTGTGTGATGCAACCAAGAGAAACCGAGGAGGAGGGGGATGATTCAATTCAGATTAATACAGAATTGTGTTAATCAAAGCATCTTTTCCCTCCTCAACACTGTTTTAAGGAGACAATTAAACGTGCGTTTAACGTGTTGCCAGTAAAATTCCCCAGCCCAGCGTCTGATGTGTTCATTAGAGCTAAAGACATATGGCGTCATGTGAGATAAGCAACTGCAAGTCCTGTGTTCAAATACAGACGTGTGTACTTCCTGATAGGCTGAGGGAGCGTACGTCACATAGCACACTATTATTCTTCATAATATTTCGTGTTTATGTGTGCTCCTTTGTGTCAGGGAGGTGTGGGATTCATTAGTGTGCCGCCAGCTCGGTGTGTGTTTCAAAGAAAGGGTGGAGGAGCTCAGAGGCGCCAGGCCCTTGTCTTTCATCCATCCTACCTGTCACCAGTGCAACTGCAACCTCCCCCCCCCCCCCCCCCAAGGGAGGGCAAGGTAGTGTACGGACGAGCGGGAACTTGTGAGGTGTGAACTTGAATAGGAGGGGGAAACCACGACGGAGGGGCGAGAAGAAGGAGATGAAGGGGGGTGACAGGTGACGAGTGGGGATGGGAGGGTGGACAATAAAGAAAGAGAGAGATGGCAACCGGGGTGACAGGTGGGAGTGACGGGAAGTCAACAGCAGACAGAAGAAAAAAAAAAAAAAAAAATGATGAGGACGTGCATTGATATTCCACACGAGATGGTTTCTTCACACTTGAAGGGAAGTCTCCGGCTCTAAACTCTCCCCTCTCACCTTGACTCTCTCCATCGCTCTCTCGATTGTGCGGCTGCAACTGGCAGAGGCAAGCACTTTACAATAACGGAAAACCAACAGCTCGATATACATGTATGTATGCATCTATTGTATTTATTCATATGTATTTCAGCGGCTGTCACGAAACCTGCAAATCTATTTTTGGGACTCTTTAAAGGTAAAGTAAATGTGACATGCTCATTTTGAATGTGATATGCACACACTACAGATAAAATGAACTGTGTGCACCTTTTCCGAAGTCAACCTGAGCTCATGAGCTGCGAAAGGAGAGTTGTAAAAGAGCAGATAAAAAAACAAAACAAAATGCATGGTAAATGAAGTATCCTCCGGGAGATTGATGAGCATGAGACAGGCAATGTAAAACAGTATTGGCTCCATCAATGGCTGGCCATCATATGGCCCCCAACAGTGCTGGCACCGTTTGCCCTCTCCTGCGTCCAGTGACCGTGCCAAAAATGTTCTCCCCCCCTTCTCTCACAGTACAGCTCCAGTTCTGCTTTTACACATTTGGCCAGCCTCTATAATTGGAGTGACTAACAATACTCATGAAAGAGCACTCAGGTGTACAGTTGGACTTTTTTAAGTGGCACTAGGAGACCTCAATTAATTCATAGGGGAAATTGCTAGTTTCTCAAACGTGTTGGTGTGTAATTTGTGCTGAAAAGGTAAAATAATCACATCCTTTAGGCTTGAGCAGTTTTTCAGGAGCTGGGTGGGCGTGGAGGAGGGGAATGAAAGGAAGACTCCCACTGCAAAGAATGAGGAAAAAGGGGGAGGTGACACTTGCAAAAATTGGAACTAACTACATGCAATCATTTCTACGTGAGACGTGGAGTACAGGCATGTGCACGAGGCTGCATGTGAGTGGGTGGGAACGAGTGCTGGCGCCCGGTGCCCAGCCATGTGTGCTCCTATGTGGGCATCCTGACTCCCGGCCTGGTTACAGATGGCACAGTGTCTCAGTGTCCTGCTCAGTAGGAACAGTTGACACAAACCATTGGCCACACACACACACACACAGACACACACAGACACACACACACACACACAGGCAGAGCAAATGGATAAAACAAGGGACATGCAAACTGACTATGACTTTCATTCATTGGAGCTTGGTATAAATTGCTTCGCATACGAAGTAACAGCCTCGCATTCATCTTTACGAGTTTCTTTGCAGATTTTGAGTCAAGACAGGTCGCGAAAAATGAACACTGGCAGGTGTCGCTGCCGCAGGGAGGCTTCCTAACAGCGAGGGAAGGGCAACTGGCACAAGGTCCTGACTGCGAGCGAACACATGAGGTCCTGTCATTGTAAATAAGATATCAGTCGAACCACAGAAGTGCTTGTAGGGTCACGTCAGGGCATGAGTAATTTATGCGAATTTTTGTGCGTGTATGTGTGTGTGTGTGTGTGTGTGTGTGTGTGTGTGTGTGTGTGTGTGTGTGTGTGTGTGTGTGTGTGTGTGTGTGTGTGTGTGTGTGTGTGTGTGTGTGTGTGTGTGTGTGTGTGAGTGCGTGCGTGCGTGTGTGCATGTTTACAATTTCAAAGGATTTCAGTGAAAACACAACGTGGAATTTCATGTCTCAGTTGGAGGAGTAACATTTTCAAAATGAGGTAGGACTACTTAAGGTTTATTGACTGGCTCTGCTGTCATTGACTAAATTCTCGATCATTTCATCATCCCATCATATGTGAAAATAAAACATCAACGACTTCAAAGACGCTGTGTTATTTATCTCTTTTAAATATCATTGGTACTCTATAGAAAATACATCGGTGTGTGTCTGTCCTGACTGGCGGTCCTCTGGGTCTGAGTCACGTTTATTTACTTGTTTTAATACCTAACCAACTCGATGCGATGGAATGTTTATCTTGAGGTGACAAACGTTTTAAAGACGCCTTCCCACTGTCCATCCGACATACCTCTGCAGTAGGGAAGCGGGAAATCCCAGGCAGCGGTACCCGCTGAAGTGGCAAGGCAAGACAGAGTGGTGTGACCCTCGAGCACGTAGCCCGGGCTGCAGCTGTAGCGGATTTTGTCGCCGATGTTGAACGTGGAGCCCTGCTGGTGACCATTGAGGAGCTGCCCCGGATTACCGCACGTGTAGCTGGGTAAAGCTGGAGAGAGGGGAGACAGAGAAAGGACACAAATGCATCATGTTAGTGCAGGGGGAAAAGGGCAGAAAATACAACATCGACTGAAGATAACAGACAGTCTGACTCAGGCAATGACAACACTGGAGAAATCTATTTCCCTGGTTTGAGCAAAGTGCTCATCCCTGAACAGGTTATGGTCACTTGCAAATTAATTATTTATTTATTGATTCTGTATGTGTATGATATGGACCTGTGTCTGCAATAAATGTTCATATTAAGAGTATGACTTACAGAGCCTGATGTATTAAATCCAAAAAATAAAAAAAAATCGTATTTTTACCCCTTCAGCATTTCCAGTCCTGCTATCATTTCAATCACTTTGTCACTAATGGACGCTGTGTTATCATCGTGGCTTGTCCGGTCATGCTCTTGCATGCAAATAAGAGAGACCAGCATTGACAGAACCTTGTCTAATTGTGTGTTATTATGCAAATCAAGTTCAAAGGAAGTTCAGCCACACTCTTCTTGCTCCAGTGTTGATATAAAAGGCACGAGTGCTGCTCGTTACCCTCGATGTCTTGTTGAGAGGATTCTCATCTGGATGCATCTCAAACAACACGTCGACACACGTTTGAGAAAGGTTGGCGTGAGCAAACGTACGTGAAACAGACGGACACACTGACACACACACACACACACACACACACACACACACACACACACTGCAGTGTCAGTCACACACTGCCACACGGCGGGAGTGCTGGCCGGAGCAGGCGCTGGACTTTGGATGAAACTCAGTCTCTCCACAGGAGCCGAGCTGTGCCGGCCCGGAGGGAACCAAATCTGATCTCATACAGCCACGCCGTTTTCTGCTGTCTCGACATCAGCACACTTTCCTTTCTGTCCCAAGCATCACCATCTCTTAGAAACGGTTTTAATTACTATCAGGCTTCTGTAGAGGAACATAATAAAAGACTTCTGTATAAATTCATCGACTAATTCAGATCTAAAAACGGTTCAAATTCAAAATATTTACAATCCAAGACTCTGCAATAGACTCAATTACAGGTATAGTAAATGTGTGTTTTTCTAGAGCACTTGTAATGCAATCATCATCATTTACATACGTGCCAAACATTAAAAATGCTGTTGTATAGAGTTTAAAGAAGGGCTTTTACTTCAAATTATGAAACTTCCTTTGACTAACGTATCTCAAGGACCGGTTCGTAGATGACAGATGTGGAAAACAAAGTTCATCTCCTGCCACGTCACCAATCCAAAAAGCAGCTCCCCTTGTACGCAGACGGGTAATGAACTTATTCTCTCCATTAAAAAAAAAAGACTCACTTGATTAATTTAACATTTATCAACTCCCTTATTCAAATCATGTTTGTATTAAAAATGTACCGACTTTAAACCGAAGGACACAAACACAAGCTTTTCATCAGCGTAGTTAATAGCCCCGCCCCCTCCTCCTCAAAAGACCCAAAATGTGACAGTGAATCTTCCTGCTTCCTTTGCGAACACTTTCACACTTTTACAAAGCGCCTCGGATAGCAAACAATGGGCTCAGTTATACAGCTGCTCGTGGTACTTGTAGTTCCATGGCGATCAGTGATTTGACAGCAGGTGTTTCCATCATCTGTTGAAGGTAGACCACCTGCTCACACAACAAAGACTCTTCATGAAATGATGCAGTGCTGATGGACTGTTTATTTCACAGCTCTTGGTTAGTACTTGGCTTCTCTTCTTTTGCCTATTAGGCCTGTGCTCTTCTGCCATGACAGACTGACTTGTCATGTTTAGGCTCCACTGTGCCATGGCCTTTATTTTGACCGGCCAAGGTCGCCTTATTACAGCTTCCCCTCCATCACAACCATATTAGCATATACACAAGGACTCTGTCTGATTAGCATAATAGCTGCTGGAAGTGAGGATTCAGTGCTGCTGCTGCATGGTCGCAGAGGGCCACGATGCCATGTGCGGTTGGATTTTCAGCTTGTGATTGTAAATCCTCTTGTGTCACTAAAGTTGACCTCGAAACAACATTTAAGACATTGCCTGCTGACATAGCCTGTCGCTCGCTCTCCCTCGTGTGCTCGTACGTGCACGAGTGTTCACGTGTAACACTGGATATTTACCGGCGTAATGTCTCCAGAGGAGGTAAGTGGTGTCTGATTCGCCATCCTATAAAAGGACAAGTCTCGGAGAGCAGGAGTGTGTCCGCCTGTGAGAGCTCCGAGGACGGACGGAAGTGTGTGGAAGACGGCCTCCAGCTGTGCAGGTGAAGAGCGGGAGTGTGGGATGAGTTTGTAGTTTGTCCTGTTGATTTCTTTAAGCGGAGCGGAGTGAGGAGGACGTTGAGAACGACCATAAAAGGACACTTCCTGGAGCTTTGGCAGAATCAGACCTGATTTCTATTTTTTTTAGATAGACAGGGAACATCTTTTTCACATCGGTTCAACATTTGAGTATTAGTGGGAGATAAAAGAGAGATGTATTCATTGTATTAATCTTGTAGCTTGTAACTATATGTCAATCATAAGGCCGTCAGCTAAAACAGGGCGCGAAAAGGCTAAAAGAGGTCATTAAATGATTTGATGCAGGAGGTTCAGGTAATGCACACGTACCTTAACCATCCAACAGAAGCATGTGCCGCACAACACTGACTGCTTCGATTTGTTCTGCTTCAGTGCCCCGACGCTGGCTCAGTGCTATAATGACCAGGTCCAAAAGTAACTCAGCCACCATTAATGTTGTTATTTCTAACTTGGCACTTTGAGCTATTTCAAGTCAAACTCTCTGAGCAGCCTGATTAAGATTTGGAAGAAATGTGAGAGACGTACAGTTTGAGAAATATAACATTGCAAATAATTGAAGCAGATATGTGACAAGAGATCTGAGCATTTCTGTGTGTGTGTGTGTGTGTGTGTGTGTGTGTGTGTGTGTGTGTGTGTGTGTGTGTGTGTGTGTGTGTGTGTGTGTGTGTGCGTGTGTGCGTGTGTGTACGAGTGACTGAGGGATGAACAGGATGAGTGATTTCATTGCATTAGAACTGATTGAGGGCACAGCACTATCAACGTGTAAATGTGCGAGTATGGGCAAACATGTACGTGTGTGTGAGCGTGTGTGTGTGTAGGTGTGTGTGTGTGTGTATGTGTGTGTGTGTGTGTGTGTGTAAGCCATTTTCTCATCACACTCTCCATTTCAGGTTATTAGTTTGGGCAGTAAATTAAGTCGAAAAGTGCTATTACTGGTGCAATCCCAAGAACAGGGCTATGCTGGGAGCACTCAAGGAGCAAATACTTTCTTCTAACCAGCCTCAGGATCCAGAAAGCTGTTTTTCCCACTATGTGAATTTTCTGTTGCCAATGAACATCATGAGTAAAAAAAACAAAAAAAAACACTAAAATGTGACATTATACACTCACAGAGGACAAGACACCTGAAAACAAACTTTGTGGATGAACCAAAGTACAACTCTATCAAATATAGCTCTCTTAAAGGGAGACTTCATCCGTTGAAACATGAATCTGTATTGAAGTTGAGTCATATATGAAGAAGAAATGTGAAACACTTTTTGAAGTCGGTGCCTTCTTGACCAGGAAAAAGGCTGAAAGTGTATTTTTCTCTCTCTCATGTGAATGAAAGACAACTCCCACAATGCACTGCACCACAGGCCAATTCCTATGAAGTTGTAGTGACGGTGCTCTACAACACATACGGCTGTTTCCTCAACGGATTCCGAGATCTCTTCCAGAAGGAAATTGGCATCTAAGAAATTCCTGGCAGCAAACCGACTCTTTGTCCGTGTCCATCGGCAAACAGCGAGAGCACGGACGCCACCGGTCGGCCCCAGCTCGAGCCGGTTCCTCGAGCAGCCTCAGATGACGCACAAATGACCATTTTTGCTTGCCGTGCTTCAGGGGAGAATGAGAGGCGGGATGCACGGCCATTGAAAAATGCGACCAGGTTTCTGATGATACGACGCCCAATGGGTGAAGTTTTCCTTGAAAGCTCAATGCAGCAAAAGAGCCGCGTTTATGAAGCCAGAATCAGAAAACAAAGGCAGAGGTTTCATTAAAAAAAAATAATAATAATCCTCTTTTCTCCCTATGTGCTTCAGAATCATGTATTACAATCTCTTTCATTTATTCCTGCAGGCTCAAAGGAGGTGAGAGAGAGGAAGAAAGAGCAAAACAAACTCAGACCAAAGAGCCTGAGAGAAATAATGAGAAAACTATTTGAAATATTTGCAAGGTGACTTTGCATTACTCTTCGTTAATCTCCTGCCTTGCTCGGACTCTCATACATCCGAGTTGTTTCCAAAATCATTACTACAAGCTTTGACGGTCTTTGCAGGAAAAGCGAGTGGCACTCAGTGAAAACAGAGCGCTTCTGTCCTTCTCGGAGGTCTGGCTTTGAGAGTCACGTGGTCTTTTTTACATCCCTAGGCCCCCCCCCCTTCTTCCCCAAGACCAAACCGGCAACGAGAGCCCTTGGGTGTTTGTCATGGCAGCTCCATAAGTCACCAGAATGGGAGTCGGTGACATGGCCTGTCCCTGGGGCCTGGATGCTTTAAGCACTTCCACTGCTGAAACGGCAAAGGATGCTCCTCGTCCATCAAAGCGTCCCCCTCTGCCGCGCGCGCTGGCCAGCAGCCGAACGCCAACAAAACACGTTCGGGCACGTCCGTGCACGTTGAGAGGAAGGAGCCTGACCATTCATCACACAGTCCACCCCCAATCCTCCGCTTCCATTCATTTATTCCTCTCCTCCCCTCTTCATAAGCTCTCATTCCCGGTGACGAGGACAGAGGACAGTTGAGAAGAAAACGGTATGAATTGCGTCCCCTGCGGGATGACCTTCGACCGCATTAGGTCTCATACTCCCCGTTCCTGGATGTTTTCAATCCTGTTCTTCCATTTGTCATCCTCTCTCAGGATGAGAGGTTACTGTATATACTGTTGAATACTGGAACAGCCCTCCCCCCCAACAAAATGCCTGGAAAATAATGCCTGGAAAATAACGTGATCATACATTTCTCAGACCTCGGTCGTGAAACAGTGCTTTCCAGGAAAACTTCTAAAGTTGCTGGGAACGAAAGGAAAAGGACAGAATCAAAGGTATTCCTACTTCCTCTGGATTATTTTTAACTGGATTATTGTGTCTCTTAAATGAGGGAGATTGTCGTGGCAAATGGCAGATGTCAAGAAATGAACGGACTGAGTCACGTTAACAGAAAATGCAACATCATCAACCAGGAAGGAGCTTCACACTGCAGCACTTTGGCTTAAGATGAGTCTTCAGTAAAAATGCAGAACGCTGAAATATGAGTTGATCACAGTGAGCTGCTCGGGTTAAAAAGGTTTAAAAACCCAACCTCGCTCACTGCAGGTAAAATGTGTCTCAAGTCTTCGTCTTCATCTCAAACGTCTCTTCGCTTTCCTCTTCCAGTGCGTCTAGCACCGCTCGGACTTCCTGCGGTGCATTTGGGAGGCATTGTGTGATCGATCCCCGCACGTAGGTGCATTAGCTCGATAAGCAGTTTCTGCTTTGTCAAGCAGCAACTCAATCAATGCCTGCCGTTTCCCCGCACATGGGCAGGACGAAAAGCTGGCAACTCCCATCACTTCTGCCCGGAGGAAGGCGGAACCTAACACCATTCCATCCAAAGACTTTGTGCACAATCGAGCGTGTGTGAGATTGTTTGCATTGATGAGTGAATGTAAAGTTCGAAAAGACTTAAAGGAGCAATAAGTGACTCTGACACCTGACAGTGTTTAAAATGGGTACTGCAGTCCAAACTCTAAACACTGGAGAGAGCCGTCTCACCCTACTTGCTTTCTCCTAGAGTCGATGTGCTCACCGGTTGCGTTCTTATTTGTCTCCATTTTTTAGAGTCATCATAGAAAAATGCCAGTCTGGTAGAATCTCTTATATCTGAGCCAATTCGCTTCCATCACTGCAACGCATGCTGGTTTGCCGTTTGCCTGGCGAACCAAGGTGCCTCAAAACCGCCTCCCTTATCTGGTCATAACAGAAACAAATCACTCAGCACTGCAACCGAAACTTAGGAGGACGACAAACCAGCTTGCTGCATTGTTGACATGTTCGTGTTCCCTCCCTGACTGATGATAGCGCGGTCATTTCACGATTTAATTCAGTAGATTTAGGAGTTGTTCCATTCAGTCCTCGTGTGCAATTCAGTGCTATACACGCCACAACACATGGCGTGTACCATTTAGGAAGACAAGCAGTGACGAACACAATGACTTCTTCGTCGACGTTGTTGTTTTTCTCACCTTTATATTGTATACCAAAGGTTTGCTAACACTCCTCAGCTCTCTCTGCTTTTGTTACAACAAAGACGGTTTGACTGGATTGTAGGCACAGTGCTGCATGACTAGCACAAGCTAACCATTGGGATAGTGTAGCGTGACTGGCTCCTAATGCTTTCCAGTCATTTGCATGATCATGCAAGGTATGCAAGGTCAAAAACTCGTTTGGTTACCTTTAAGTGCCAGCAGAACAAAGTTCATGGTCTTCATACACACACCAAAGCTTTTCTTCCTTTTTTCTTGAGACATAACTATTTAAAACATTTTGCTGTGAACAACGGTGTCCTTGATATATATATATATATATATATATATATATATATATACATACATACATACATACACACACACAGTGTTGTATCAAACAACAGTAAAAACCTATTACTGATTGAAGATGGCTGGGAAAAAAAAGAGAAAACTGAAAACTGACATGTATGTTGGATTATGTTTTTAAGCCTCCCTATTTAGATAAAAACAGAAACATTAGTTCCCCGTCTATCACTGGAGCAGTCAAACTCACTTCTGTATATCTGATAGTTTGTAAGCGTGTTCATTGAACAGTACGCAGTTGAAAGAGAAGAAGTGGGTTGTACTCGCAGTGGTGATCGGGGTGTGCCTCATTGTTCTCACTCGGTTTGTCCCCATGTATCCGAGCCTTAGTAACTATCTAAGCCGTCTGTTTTTAGAAGCCTCTTGGTAAACAGTTCAGCTTAAACCTCAATGTCAACCGCAGAGGAAGGATAAGCGCTGTCGGCATGTTTTTGAGTCTCTACAGCCAGAGGCCCAGTAGAGTTAATCAAATCATCCCAAGAATATGACATGCTATATTTGGCTCTTTATGTTTGTTAAAAAAAATATCTGAGTTATTTAGTTTTTTCTGTCTTATTTAGCACATCTTTACTGCTTTACTTCCTATCCAAATTCACACACTTAACCCAGGCTCCTTGAACCTTGACATGCAAGGGAAAATCCTTGTCAAAGTTTTAGAGTGTGTGTATCTGTGGAAATGTACCAGTGTGTCTGTGTAATTGTTGATGTTACACTGTGCAGTGCTGCCTGAGAAGTTTGGGGTTAAAGATCCAGCTTTGAAAAGCCTCCTCTGATTTTTCAGCTGAGCTGTGAATAAAGCTTGCATCACTTGAAAAAAAAAAAAAAAGAAGAGAATATCTGGAGCGGGAATGAGGGTTTGAACCTCTGAAAACACACAATTAAGTGATATACACACAAAAACAGACTCTGAACTCTGCATATCCTCATTTCCCACTCATACAAGAGCAGGTGCAGCAAACGGGCCGGTTGCTGTGTGGGAGGCGCTGAGGTGTGAAAGAGAGCTCATATACAATTGATGGCTGCTGACAGTGTCTGCAAAAAGGAATAATGTGCCATTCAGTGGCCATTCACTATATATGAGAGTAAACTAAGAAGGATCTGGGAGCATGGCAGACTTCCTGGAGAGAGGCAGGGCTGTGGGAGTTGGGAGGAGAGATCAACACACCTCGGTACAGCCTTGACTCTGTTTGCCTCGCAGCATCTAAATCCCCCCCTGGCTTTCCAGGCTCATCTCTCCACTGACATTACTCTTTCAAACCGAAATCACTGCAATCCTTCGGTCACACCTGCAGGCTCAAGTACACAGATGCACGTCGACACATTGATCCAAAAATCAAGCAGACTAAATGCACACACCGACTGCACTGCTGTAATATATATTTATATTTATAAATGGGCCACAGTAGAGTCTGTCACGTGATGTTCATTAATAACTTTCATTTACATTACAATGAAAACAGAAACAACACAAAGTCGAACCCACAAAATAATCCTAACAGTTTCAAAGAACAATGTTTCTGTTTTGACCAGAGAACGGATGTAAAGCTTTCTTCACCTCCATCACTCGCACACGTTCAGATTTTCTCTTCTTAGATTTATGGAGACAAAAGCATGGCTGTCACTGAGAGCTTCTTTCATTCGGAGCATCAGTGCACACATCCAGGCAAAATGCATCCAGGTGCAGGACAAGAAACTCACTCACTGTAAGAGAGAAGGGAAAAGCTTTCTGCACACTGTTCTGCTCTACATGGGCCAGAAACATAAACAGGGCAGCATTTTAACTCTACAAAGCTAAAGGCAGATCTTGGAGATTGAAGCGCTGCCATGTTGACGTTCACATATCTGCAATATGGCAAAGCAAGTTGTCAGCACACCCTGCCTTATAGGAGTATCATTTTTGTACCCATCAGGAAGTTGGAGCCATGTTGTCTTTAACTCCAGCTTTTGGTGTTCTTGGCCTCTCCTTCGCCATTTCTGAGCTCTCTGCTCCACAGGTTGCCTTGGAAACAGTAAAAGCCCACGAGGGAAGGCCTTGATGAAAAGGGGAGCGCAAGATGCATAAACACGCAGGTTTGTGAGGAAACAAAGCGCACGGTCTTCTCGTTGCACAAACAGATAAAAGGTTCAACATGTGAAGAGACGTCGTCCGTGTTCTTGGTTTATACTGGAGCTGCTTTTTTTGGGGGGGTTTGTTTGTTTTTCTGCAACAATTATTAAAAACGGATGAGAACAGACGCGATCAAATGAAACCAAGTCATGTTGATTATGCCAACGCAGTGGTTGGGCCTTCTGAGGTACGTTTCTTGTGTCATAATAAGAGTAAGGAGCTACAGTCCTTATCACATAAGGAGATGTATGTCCTTTGCAGAGACATCCTTCACCTCGTTTTGGCCAGAGGTCAAATGTCAATTAAGACTGAATTCCCAATACACATGTCTCCATCAATTTGTTTAAGTTCCCATCCGTTTAAGTTATCTGACTTGTAGAGAGAATAGCAGCGATGGCCCGATGAGGCAAAGGTACATTGTAATGATTAATCAATACCTTTATTTAACCTTGGCTTTCGTCTTAATCTCTCACTGTCTCTCTCTGTGCCTCCCTCTCTCCCCTGCCATGTGCTGAAGTGAAAGGTGATAAATATGTTCGTTTGTCACGCGCAAAATACCCAAGACAGGAAATACTATGTCTCAGGGACTGACAAAGTGTTCCCCTTTGGAAAATGCAGGTCAGTACTTTTTCTGAATCTGATCCGTTCACGTATTTATCGACATGGTCGAGCTGAATTCACGTTCACTCTGTGCGCATGTCTGACGACCTCCGATCAAACTTTAACTGTGTAGAGGACGCCTGCTCCCGCCCTTCCAAAGGAAAAGCACTAAACACTCTTTTTCATGGAATCCATGTCATTTACGTGCTCTCCTCTTATTACAGCAGAGCACCGATGTCACCTTTCACTGGCTTGTTCAGCAAATTGATAAATACATTTACAGGACGCCTGTGCGGTTTCCAACTTATGGAGACAACGAGCAAAACTCTGCCATGTCCCTACAAAGATGTTTCCCTTCAGCCGGCAGAGACAAACGAGCCTTTTCTTCTCGTGTTCTTGATACTATGAGGAGTTAAATATTTTTTTCTCGTGTATTTGGACCATTTCTACATGCGGTTACTTCACCACCACTTGTTGGAAAAATCCATCTATCCTGTACACAATACCTTTGCTCACTTTGGGATGGAGGTCCTCGTGGAGAAAATGTCCTTCACTCATATGGAGCCTTTTTCCTCCACTCTCGTTTCTGTTTCAACTCTAGAACTCGTCCTTAGTCTGCACCCTGTGCTTCTCCACTTCAATCATCCCCTCATGCTTATATCTCGTGCTTGCAATTTTTCAAACCCAGTGCCTGATCTGTGTGATGACAGCTGGCGATGGATTACAGCTTTTGTTTTTATCTTTCTTAATAGAGAGGGAGCTTCAGTCTCCTTTGCAAAAAATAAAAATAAAAAAAAAACACGAGGAAATAAGTCGACGTGTAAACTAAAATCAGCAAAGAATAATGAGCTGTAAAAAAACCTCCTCGATAAAAGCTAGGGAACATCACCTTAGTTTTTAGAAATAGTCTATCGTGCCTGCAGACATTTGGTTGATTGGTGTCATTAAGATCATCGGTTGTCTGGCTCATGAATCATCTCTCTCGTCAGCCACGCAACGATCATTAAATAATCCACATTGGTTTTCGAGCCACGACAACATTCAACATCTGGACAATCATTGATCTTGAGCAAATCATAAAATCCATTTCTTTATATAGCAAATACATGTATCAGATATATAACAATAATATGAGTTACATAATAATCTTATCATGTGTAGAGTCCCATCTTCCAGCTCTGAACGAGACAGCGATCGGTGATATGAAAAAAAACGTTGCTTCCCTTTGTCTTTCAAATCTCACCCTATACTCCCAAACCTATCCTCCCTCTTTTGAGCTTCAGCTCAGCTTTAGTTCCCTCAGGATTTACTATTCCATCGTAAATGTTTGCTTCTACCTTTTTAGCTTCCTTTCAACTTGAGGATCAAAATAAACGGCAGACATTTACCGTGGAACAGACACCGACATTGGGACTTGAAGGAACGATTATTATCAGACACACAACATGAGTGCTGAACAAAATGCATACATACTGTTCTGGTAAAGTGTGCAGAAAGCCCGAAACTCAGTGCTGTGGTTCAATCAAGTGGGATTTGGAGGTTTTCCAAGTAAATCCCGTAAATGAACCATCACATCACGTCATTGTCATTTCAAACCCCATTGTTCAGGAGCTGCACACCCAGACGTACTGAGAATTCCTCTCTGAACTCGCACAAAAGATGCCAATTTTATCTCCCACCCACTCTGAGAGGAAACGCTCGCCCTGGAAAAAAAAATATAAAATCCTCCCTTTGACACAACACCTCAGCTTGTTCCCGGTTTTTGCCTCATTACTCTGATTTGCAAACTGCGAATTAAGGCCTCAAATAGAGCACGTCGCAACGCCAAATGATGGGTGAGAGACAAACACAAAACAAACAGGTGTGCCTTCACTTTATGCTTCAGTGACGGCATGTTTGCGATGAGAGCTTGAGTCAGGCACACACACACACACACACACACACACACGGGGGCAGATATTGAGACATTCTCAGAGATCAACACAAGGGTAAACACAAATCAGCTAAAAGCTCTGATTTGATGTGACACGGGAAGATGTTTGTTGATTTCCACGCTGTATGTGGAGAAGAGTTTATTTCTCCATGACACCTCCAGGTCGCGTCTTCTTCCTCGAGTAAATCAACCTTAAAAGTGGTCTGAGCGGCTTCTTCTTCTCTGTGTTGGCATCAAAACAGCAGAAATCCAACCGAGTAACGCACTCTTTGGTTGTTGAGAAAGACGGAGAGCAAACACAGCCGAGACAGGTGAAGTGTTATGGGAGTGAAATTGTCCAGAGCCGGTTTGTCTATGTGCGGACACCTTTTATCCTGGCGGACGTGTCTGTATGCGGGACGGCTAACGATTGTTCGCAGTGATTTATCCCAGTACAGACCACATTATTCAGTCCGATACACAACAATCAGCTATTTTAAAACCAAGTCAGTAACCGTGTGTTAACAGTCTCTGTATTTCAATTAAATCTGCTAACTCGATTGAATTTTGGAGACTGATGAATATGTTCATTTACGGTGAAATCCGATGTATATTACAGCTCGCAGCAGCTTAATCAGACCTTTAACAAACATACTGGACCTTACTTTTTGACCTTTGACATTCAGCTGGCGAACACGGTCAATGAGGTCTGAAAGGGATGAGCGTGTGTGTGTGTGTGTGTGTGTGTGTGGGGGGGGGGGGGGGGGGGGGGTTTGGCGATTATTGATCAATAAGTCCGGCCTGACGAATTGCTGTGCGCTCTATCAGCCTCGTAAACAGAGAAATGATTAAACCCAGATGCCAAGCAGGGACCGCTTGGTTGATACCAATTTAGAGCAATGAGAGAGAATGCACTTGTTACTGGGTGTTTCATCACAGAGGCTAACGCGTGTATGCAGGGCAATCTTTATGATGTATTAGATTACACAGCTGCTTAATAAGAAATGTGGGTTTACTGAAGCCTCATATCCTCCAGTCTGCAAACTAACACTATTAAAAGTTGAATTCCAATCAAACTAATTGGAGAGGAGCAAACGGAGGGGAACCAAAAAGACTGCAGAAAAGACCTGACACAACAGATAGGATGATTATATACTGTCTCACTGAATCACTTTTTAACTCCAACAGCTGAACATTTTCTGGATCAATACACTGTCACACCAATTTTACCTGCGAGAGTAAATAAGCCGCTAAATACTAAAGTGTCACAAACAATGGGGGGAGATTTGAAATTGCCTGGAATTTCTTGGTCATCTCGATACATAGGCCACACCCCCCTCCGCCTGCCCGCCACCCGCCGAGCATCTCTGTCGCACTGAGCAGAACGCAGAACTCCCCCTCGATGTAATCAACACAAACGCCTCCTCTAATAGTTTGATTATCTCTCGACCCCCCCTGCTCTCTCTGTTTGGGATGATGAATATCATCCCAAACAGAACCTCTTACCTTTCTCACTCGTGTTTCCTTGCTCTGCCATATACTTAAAAACAACAACAAAGCCTTAGTGGATTCTCATTTGCTACAATTTCCCAGCTATTTCAGCCACTTTGCTTACACCTAACAACTACTCTTGCATTGGCACTTGGCAGCGAAGAAGACAAATGCCAATTAGATAAACAAGTAAAGTGCACAGAAGTCACCGAGTTTTCTGTACTGTTTTTTTGTTTTGGGTTTTTTTTTTTTTTTTTTTTTTTTTGTTCTCCCGGCTTGTCAGGGAGGGAAAAAAAAGCACCATGAAAAGTGAACACACTTTGTTCCAAAGCATATTTCTATCTCATCAAAGCTCAGCAACAATGACGGCCTAATCATGGGACAGTGCGAGAAATAATCCACACAAAACAGGGATTGTAGAGAGAGACAAACGTGGGCGCGAGAGAGAAGAGGAGCTAGCAAGCTAACAAGCAAAAAGGCGGCTAATCCTGATGAGAGATAAAGGCCTGAGGAGAGGACACCATTTACTGTTAGAAAGGCCAGTACAGATGGAGCAGCACATGGACGGATAACAGCTGAACTGCAACATACAATTATGCAAAGCTTGTGCAGCACAAGTAGGAATGAATTGATCCGGCTTTTTAAGGTTCCGATACCGATCCAAGAACCGATCCAATCCAAGTATTAAATAATAACCTGTAGTTTACGCTGACAGGGTATCCATTATATATAAGGTACAATCAGTGTTTTCAAACATTGAAACACAAAATTAAATAAATACATATATGTAAGCTGATTGAATAGTTATTTATTATAAATGTTGTATGTTTGGTTAAACTTAGCAGTGACAACGGGCAAATGTCAGAGCTGCAGATGTCTGTGTTGAAACTCATTGCAGTCACATCTTTTAACCCTGATGATGAGTGGTTGCACAGTGTGCGCTGTGTGCGCTGTGCCTCAGCTCCGTCAGTCCCGAGCAGATACGAAATAAGCGGGACGGAAAGTCAGACACGGCAACAACATTAAAATCTCTGGTTTATTTTCAGAACAAAAAAAGGCCATTCTGACTGCTCAGAAAAGATGACCGTACGTGTGTTTGTTTGTGTGTGTAGAGAGGTCAATATATCGCTCTGCTTTGTCAACAAACCCCGATACCAGGATCGGATCGCTGCTTCTCTAAGCACAAGCAGCAGACATTGTATGAAGCTGTTAGTCCCACTAAGGTAAACCACAGCGACACAATAGAGAGACTAAATATGCCTCCCTTTCATTTAAAGGGGACACAATGTCAGTGTCATGGGCTTCTGTTAGTTTTTAACTGTTATCCTCGTCTGTCCAAAAACACAGAAGATGAAAAAACCCAAATGACAGAATCATCTATCACGCTAGTGCAAATCCAGATTACCTCAATTTTATGTTTTCAACAACAAACACAAGGCTCAAAGAGTGCGTTTACATGGACTTGAGTATCTGCAGTACTGCAGTGTCCCGTGTTCTGAGAAACCCGGTTTCGCTACCTGGAGAACTCCGGTGGAAAAACGGGATACTGCGGCATGTAAACGCCTTGCTCCGGTTTCTGACAGCTGCCAACACCTCCGCAGGCACAGACTCATCCAAGTGACGTCCACGTAAAACAAACATGACGGCGCCAACGAGAGCGTCTTATTCTGGAGAGAGGAAGACTTTTATGTTTCGCTGGCCTATAACATAGAGCTTACATAAATACGGCTCGATGCGGCACGCATCCTGGTGAGATTGCTTCTTTTTTGTTCTGATATAGCAGTGATCGACCTTTGTTGGATTGCTTTTTTTTTTTTACTCTGTGGATGGACTGAGTTTGTTTTGGAAGAGCAAACGACCGCGTTGGCGGATGTCTTCGTTTTGTTTGGGACTTTTAGATTATTTTGGATTCATAAAGGGGTAAATTGAAGTTATATTTTTGTTACAAGCCACAGTGTTTTCATGTCTTCTTATATTTCTAAATGTCGGCGGTGTTGTGTTGTAAAAAATAAAGAGTGCGTCTGCGCAAATAAGATGCTGTAAATCAGAAACCGGGATACTATTATTGATCATATATACAGGAATATAAATAAGCAGGTTTCTCTGTGAGCATGTAAACGTTATATCCCGAATATGATCAAAACCAGGATAAGGCTCATAACCGGGACACTCAAGTCCATGTAAACGCACTCAAAGTGTCTTATTGTTATTCATTCTCAAAAAGGTTTTGCGACTGAAAACAGAAGAGTGAGCTGATCAGCGTCTCCACACATTTGTACAGCCCTCGTTGAACAGAGGACACCGTTTCAAAAGGTGAGCTCTGACCCCGACTTAGCCGCTGAGGGCGATCTCAGGCTGGTATTAATCACATCCAAGTCTATGATCCAGAGGGCTGAGCAGATGACATTTCCAAGAGGCCAAGTGAGGCGCTTCATTACGCACTTTCGTCGAGTGGCAAAATTAGTGAGTGCAGACTGGTGCTTGGCGTTAACAGTGGAGGGATAAACAAACACTGGCAACCTTTTGGAGGAGTCAACCCAAACAAGTAGAGGGAGGAGAAATGTTTGGGGGGGGGGGGGGGGGTGACATTTAATGCGGTCAGAACTCTTATAATGAGCTCACACATTGATGTCAAAAGAAGGAGCGGTTTGGGTGCCTGTGCTGCTTTTTGAGGAGATGAGCTCACAAACTAAAATATGCATGGCTGCAGAGAAGGGTGAGCGCAGTGCGTGAGTAACAGTGCAGCAAATGTGCCGTGTGGTGTTGTTTGTGTTCGTCTGACCTGCTTTTTTTTTTTTTTGCAATGATGAATCTCCAACAGGGTGGAGCATGATGATTCTGCGTTGGCATAACACATTACTTCACAACTGACTCATTCTTAACTATTTTTCTTTTAATCCTATTTTTATTCTCCTTTGACAATAGCTAACATCGTTTAACCAGTTGAAGTCTCCAGTATCTCCCCCCCCTTGATTTAGTATTCAAAGTGTAGACCCTGTCAGGGTGGAAACAGCACAGCAAAGAGAGCCTTTCACTGTTGCCAAAAGAAGATAGGCGTGCACCTCAGTGTTCACTCTCGCTGACTGCACAGCCGACAGCCTTGTGTGTGTGTGTGTGTGCGTGTGTGTTTTGCATGGAATTACACAATCATGTGCCCTCACACAAATATAACACAACTGACACATCCTGCCTACTACCCTGGTAATCACCTCAGACTGTCTGTCACTTTGTGCCATTCTCACACGGCTCACACCCTCACTCGCTTCCCCACAGTGGGACAGAGCAATAAACACCCCCCCCCCCCCCCCCCCCCCCCCCGCCCCCGCCCATTACAGAGTCACACATACAGGGTGCACTTCCATACAAACACAAGCCAAGATGATTTCAACTACTTGTTTTTAGGTCGCATTCTAATTATACTGAAAAAATAAATACAAAAACAGCAAAGGAAAAAAAAAAAAGTCAACAAGTGAATCTAACAATTGTTAAGATGCTCTTGTGCTGTCAGAGTTTAAATCTCTAATATAACTTTAGAGAGGCCTTTTTAAAATTCGAAACATACAACAAGCACTTGAAGGTGATGGAGTCATTGATATACTCCTAATGTATATGAACTTATTTCATTCATTTGGAGGACATGGGTTGAGAAGAACAAAAGAACAAAGTGATACAACCTCAAAAAGACTCATTCACTACACCGGCTGTTTCCAGAACAGCTCAGTGATTCTCATCAGGCGATACAAGCTGTCAACTTAAACACCATATCAGCAAAACAAGCAGCAGTGTGTACACTTTTAATTGTGAGCATGTGAGCCTCTGACGATAAACATCAGTCGACCATGCAGTGCTGGTGTTACAGATGGACACATGCACAATTCTTCAGCTGCATGAAGCGATGCAAACAAAGTCAGGCCGAGCCGAGGGTTTCTCAGGGAAGGATGACCTTTCTCTACAAGCTCCGCTGCACAGAGAGTTGTTTCAGCGTGCACTCCGAAGGCCCACTTGTGTGATCGGGTGCACTCGCACGTCTTCTGTGTCGGTGCGTCTGTGTGCAGCTATGGTGTTGTTGTTCCCCCCCCCCCTTATTTGGGGAGCAAAACAACAACTTGTCCCGGCCGCAGACTAGACTTTATATTGCCGGCTGCTCACCCAGAAAACAAACAAGAGGGCGAGAAGGGACGAGGGGAGGAGAGCTAAAAATGAGTGTGTCTCGCAGTTCTTAGCGGAGCAAACTTCTGGCAGTGACTGGCGCGGCAACGGGAACTGTCAAGAGCTCTCTTTGCTCTTGACAGTTCTAAAGAAAAACAAAGGTGAAAAAAAATGGAATTATCCCAGAATTGATCAGATTCAGTATCAAATATTAACATAATGTGAAGCAGGGAAAAAGAGGACTGAAAGGATTTCAACATCACACCTTACAGTAAGTGAACCACACCAGTCAGAGAAAGTGAAGTCCAATAAGAGGAAAGATACAAAGAACAAGAGGCAGAAATAAAGCTTTAAATCATCTTAAAGTTATTTGGAAGAAAAATATTGAATGATTTGGTGTAAAAAAAAAAACTGACTCAAGAAAGATACTAATGCACCACGGTCAAAACTAATTTAATCATCACTTTTTCAAAGTTGTCTGGATTTTTCTGCTGAAGGAGGAATATTGATTTAGAGTGTGTGTTAGTGAATGTCAGTGTGCATGCTGGGCATACGCGTGTGTTTATGGAAGCACAAGAGAGCTGAAACAGTCTTCATTAGGCTGAAGGAGAACTGCCACACAACAAAGAGCCATTAATTAAGTGTCAGGAGCATTTAACGGTCAGACCCGCTGCCGGCCCATTCCCAGGCTAGACACTAATAACAGCTCCTATCTGCCAGATGGGAAGCCCTGCTTTCCCCGTGAGCCACACAGCCCACATTTTAGAGGAAAGTAGTCAATGCACTCACATAATCATATCCATAATAGCTAGCATCGCGAGGTGTCTCTTTAGCACAAATAAAGTTTAGCCTCTTAAAACTCATTCCAGGAGGAAGCACGTTCCTTGCCTTTTTTGCCTTTTTAACCAGTCGACTGTATCCAGAAATCAGCCGTTACAAGCGTCACAGTTTGCTTTCTGTAGCGACTCCACAGGTCCAGCAGTCTCTTTTTACAAAACAAGACAGCTTTCTGTTGCTGAGGAGGCAGGTGTGCTGCACTTTTCAATCAATTATAGCAACTTCGATAGCATTTTAAATTCAAAAGTCTTACATCAGCAGGTGTTTGATTGATAATTACAACAACATAAAAAGGCTCAGAAATAAATCATGCCAGGTTTAAACATGCATAATGCAAAAAAAATAATAATAATAAATACTCTATGTTAGAGGGCTTAAAAGAATACATCCAAGGTTGCACTGTTGTTATTATTCCTTAAAGTAATTATATGGGGAGTTTATGACAAAAACATCAAAAGGCCGAAGCTTTGTCCAAAAATAAAAACAGGATCAACATCTTTTGGACCTAGCTAGTCATTGAGCACGAGACAACGCATACAGGGATATGCACCAGAGTTTTGTAAGAAGAAAACCAAACTTCCAGTAAGCTGAAAGTCCATGAGACAATTTAAAACCACACCGTGCCATCCAAATGGAAACATGAGAAAAGATGTGTAGCTCATCTTTTTGTTATCCATACTACAGAGCCTGACGTGAAGCTTAGTCTTCAGTTAGCGACAGAGCTTTGGCTGATTTGAACTTTTTCTCAAATGAAGTGTGAAAGTCATACAGGCAGATAGAAGTCTTCTCTTGGGAAGCATACACACACAAATTGCATTGGATTTTGGTACTCTTTTAATCTTTGAGAACTTCCCTTGCTGTTTGAATTTAAACCTGCTTTTATTTTGAAAAAAACGCAACTTCAGGAACTTAGCTCGAAGGTTATGACATCAACTTAACAGAACATAGAACTTTTTATAGATCAAAACAGCGTCCACAGGGAGCAGCTTCTGAAGCGTCAAAATAGCGTGTGATTCATCACGATACAAAAATGAATGCATCAACTCCATACCTTCATTTTTTTGTGATTATGTCTGTTATTTTTTTTTAAACGGAGAAAGCAAAGGCAAGTGTATACAAGTTAAGCGGAAGAGTACATTTCTGGTGTTAAAGATCGTTTTTATGCCAGACACAGATCTGACTCAAATCTTCACTGAAGGCTACATGACCTACAGGTTTTTCACATGATCGCAGTATCTACAGACTGATCAGGACATCAGCGCCACCACAGGGACTGACACAGCACAATAATAATCTGCTCTCTTCTGCCATCACACTTTTATTTGGCCCACTCCCAGACTTTAAAAGGGATGAGTCTAATTTTTTCAACGAGGCACTCGATCCCCTCACGTCTCACTGGTTCCTCATCAGCCTCATCTACGCTGGCTCCGCCTCCCTCTCTGTCATGCTAATACGAAGGAGGGCGAGCGAGAGAGAATGGGGGTTAGATGGAGACACGGTTGTAGATGGGCACTGATGGTTGCAGGAGGAGGCTGTGTTGCAGAAACACAGCCTCTGCTGCCACTTGACTTTATCGTTGAGATTTGCCTTTTAATGTTAATGCAGAACTGAAAACTCAATGTTCACTTTTTGATAAACAGGATTTACTCAATCTCCATAAATTTGAGCAATTCTTGATTGAAACAGCATCCTTAATTACGCCACAAAACGATGTGTGACGGTCTTTTTATCCGGTTTCAGACACCTGCAGGGACTTAATGCTGAGAAGGCAGACTGCTTGAGTCGTGCAGCAGAGCTGGCTGCAGTTTTTTTTTTTTTTTTCTTCAGATGACCCAGTTGGGAGGCACATTGAATATGCAACTAAGACACAGACGGCAGAGAAACATGGGCGACACATGACTGAGTATCATGAAAAGCGTCACTTATGCAATAGAATGAAGGGGAGGGGAGAGACGGCATGAGGAAGGATGCATCCAAATCCAGTAAAGGTAGCTTCGGCTGAGATTTGAGACAGGGGGGAGAAGTAAAGATGGAGGAATTATGACCAGTGGTGGAGCACAAAAAAATGCAGTAAGAGGTGAAGCTACTGTCAGTTCTTTTGTTTGCCTCTGTTAACCATCTTCTCTTCAGCTATAAGTTAAGCATGAATTAGAGATTTGGCCAAGAGAAACGGAAGAGGGGGAGAAAAAAATTGAGTCTTGCGGTTGCCATGGTGACGAAAAAGGGGAGTGATTTCAGAGTGGTCTCGGCCATTACGCAGTGTGTTGAGGAGATGGACTGTGCAGCACTTAGGCTTATTGCAGTGTGGGCTGAAACAGAGCAGATATCTACTGTAATACAGGCGAGATGGGCTCGCACCAAAATGGTGGATGGTTAGCACAGCGCTAATAAAAAGAGGCTGAGGTTTAAGTGCCTAAAGCCATGCTGAGGGAAGCCAATCATGCAGGCTGAGGGGGGGAGACATTTATCCTATTTGAAGAAATGGAAGGCTGCTGTAAGAAAAGGCCAAACACTGATACTCGATGGCGTATGCACTGAGAGCTACCAAGTCAAACAAACAAATGTACAAGGAGGTGCACGTAGGAGACAATGGATGCTCCCCCGTAATAGCTCTGTAACTACCCCGTTACCACAATGTTAAGAGTGACTGATGTAGAGCTCAAGATCGGACAAACCACCATAATCACACGGCCTACCACTGCTTCTCTGTGCTATAACAAGACACCATAGCAGAGGTTCGCAATTCCACCCAACAGGTCATTTTAGATAAAACTCATTTATTCAGCTTCTTATTAAGGGTTATCATGCTTTGTTGTTTAAGTTGAAATATCTCATGTTCCATTGGATTTCAAATGTCCTTTGTGTTTTCAGTTCTTGATCAATATCGAAGCAGGACAAATCGAGCAAGAAGAGATTTCAACATTAAGCTCGAAAACAGCATTTGATTTCTTCTGCCCCGAGTGTGACCTGTGATCAGCTACACATCCAGCATTAGCAGCAAATAAGTCACATATCTTCACATTCTTTTTTTTAAAAAAGCTGTCAAAAACAAATTCACTGATCTTTCCTCTTCGACTATAGGATTGAGAAAAAGAGAAAACACATCACAAATAGCACCAGAGTGTTTGTGTGACTCCAGCACAGAGACATGAGGAAACTGACAAATACCCACATTTGCAAATCTTCTTTGCTTTATCTCTTTAGCTCTAAACTGTCGACAGGAGATTACAGGAAAAACCAACTCTCTGCATCATGTGGTTTGTTTAAAAAAAAATTCAAACTTCATAGGTCAAGGAATGGTGCAACCAGAAGACGTGAACAAGGGAAATCATGGAAAAAAAAAAAAACACATTCCTCAGCAGGTTATGTTCCTACTTGCCCCATTAAGGTTTGTGGGTATAATGAGGTTGAGCTATTGGCACAGAGTTGTACAAAGTGCTTTCTGTCAGACAATAGAATGAGATTACGGAGAACTCCATTATGCATGTAGTGCTGTGGTTGTCCATCACATTTTACAGCTCTGAAAAGGTCGACTTGTGGAGTCACAGAAGAGAAGGCGACTGGTTTGTTTGCCAGTGGCTTCACATCATTTAAAATCAACTGCTTCATTGAAAAACAACCGAAGAGAAGAACTAATTCATGAGAGAGAGGTAATCTAACAGGCCAGGATCGATCACATCTAAGAGCGTATTCACACCACGAAAGTCCTTCAGTTTGCTTTCTTTGGTCCGGACCAAATACAATGTTTCTGGTTTTGGTTTGGTGCGATTCATTGTCACATTGCACAGAATTCATGAATAAAACCACGTGTGCAAAGATCCTTCAATCATTGGATAAAAAGGTTTAGGGCGGGGAAAAGCGGTAATCGCAAACTGAAAGTAAACCTGGAGATCTTACGTGCCGCACTCGCTGTCCTGGTATTCAACATTTTGAGCAACAATTTCATCTGCGTAATATAAAGAGACAAAAATATGTCATTGTGTAAAAAAATGTAGATCTATGTGTGGGCAATCAACCGGTGTTTTGATGAATGTGGCCGAGGTTATCAATGAAGTATGTTGCGCAGGGGGAAAGGAGGAGGATCAGACTGCCGTGAGGGAAAATAACAAGAAGTGAAGCGTCAGGAAAACGTTGCTGCAGCTGCTCTTATGTTCGTAGGCGGTGTGAATTTAAAGTATCGGATAAGAAAAGAACAGAGTGATGAAACATCAGTGAAAGTAGACCAAAAGATTACCTCCGCATCTCATGTCAAAGAAGTAAGCAATAGAAGAAAACAACAACGCTGTGCAGCTAACCAAACAATTATTTCCCTTAATGCGTGAGTCAACGGGAGCCTGTTGTGTCCAAAAAGGGAGTATGATCTTCAGAGCTGGGTCGGACTGAGGTCTGGTCGCTTTCACACCTCAAACGAACCGTACCAGGGTTTGTTTGGAAGCAAACCGAGACCACCTCTTCGGCTGACTCTCGGTCCGGCTGTTTGGTACGCACCTGAGTTCGATTGTTTGTATTCACACCTACCTAAAAGGTCCGCACCAGGGTTTTACTTTGTTTCAAGCGAACTATACAAGGTGAACACACCCGAAGTTTCAACATGAGCACATTTAAAATAACAGCCGTTAACTTACTGTTTGATACACAGTCAGCTCACTGGTTACTTTGGGTCAGTGTTTGATTTCTAGCTCGTTTCCTGCTGACCATTGTGCACAAATATGAACTGAACCAATCAAATCAAAGCACGGGGTTTGTGAACGTGGCATGTAGGGCAAACTGACTTAAAGTAGTGTGTCAAACACTGTGACAGCTTTCCGGTGATACTCAGTTTCCAGTTCAATATCAGAAAAGTCATTGGACACTAAACAATCCTGAATGCAGTTATGCATTCCAATGACAAAAAGAAAGAAACATTTAACTGAGCAAATTAAAAACTTAAAAATCAAATTGTTTATACTTTTAAATACTCATGAAATTGTGTTTAAGATACCAATTAAATTTCTATTTTTCATCTGAAAAGTTGTGCCCTTCTTATATATACACTGGTATGACTAATACGCCTGTATAAAATGAGACGTGCTGCACAACTTTTACATCGTTTTTCTCCCTTATGAGTCATTATCAACCTTGCGGAGTTCCGGTTCGACTGAAAAGCCTCAATTAAAGACAACAAGTGACCAGCAGAGGTGGGCGGCTCGACCCGTAGGCTGGGAACCTGAAATTCACAACTATCGACGTCAGCTCGACTGGCGTGCTCTGGCAGGAGTGCAAACTCCACGTGGTGAAAAGCGATAGGACTACAAAGAGCTACACAGTTGCGTAGAGACTTGCATTTTGGGTGACTTTGCTAAAATCAATGGAGCGTCAACATGCGGGAAGACAGTTTCAACCTTTTTCTACCTGGGGAATCCCCTCCCCAAAAAAAACATACTTCTTTGGAAAACAGATTAAGTGTAAGCAAAGATCAGTTACCAATAAGTCAGTCTCAGTGGCACAGATATAAGAAGGCAGGAAGCACTTCACTGAGAAATAAGGCGTACTCTGCCAGATTCATAAATGGGCTGATTCGGTGGAATAAAAGGCTAACTGTGGGTGGTCTTCCATTCATTCAGTTACAGTGAACTGACGCTGTGATTTGAATTCCTCCTGTAGTTCTCACTCTCTAATTAAAATTCATTCTAACCCACGGGGCAGCACCATGTGTCAGCAAAGCCGAGCTTTTCCCCCGTGACATGGGTCAGTGCAGCTGGTCTCGCTCATGTCATGTGAGGTGGGTGACAGGTAATTACGGCTTTGCGCTCTGGTGGGGGGGGGGGGGGGGGGGACAGGGCTGATACTCCTGAACAAGCCGCCAAGGCGCCAAAGTCACAGAGAGATTCAAGATTTACATGACATTACTCACTTCGCCTGCTCAGACTGTGTAAGTTACTGTGTGGAATGAGAGAGACTAAAAGTTCTTAAAGCATTCAAACTACTCAAATTAATCAAGTATAACTTTCATCGCCATGGTTACCTTTTTTTTTTATTTACTTCAGTACCAAGTGACAATCACATCATCCAAGGTCAGAAGTTCAACAAGTCTGACAGTTTTGTTTCCACCAGTGAGAATGAAAACCCCCTCGTTCCTCCCATTGGACTTAAATAGCATTCCTTCTGCTATCTTGTCTATGCTTTTATTTTGTCACGCAATGTGGCTGCAGGCCTCCAGAGACACTCAATGTTGCTCGAGTCAAATCCCAACATTCACAAAACCTTAAAAAAAAAAAAAAAACCCTGACAAACGTCTGTCAGGTAATTAGCCTAATTAGTCACTTGCGTGTGTTCCCTCCTCCCCTCAGCTCCCTTTTCCTCTGGCGTGGGCTTGAAGAGTGCCGTCATCAATATCATCCCGTCACGGGTTATAAAGCATTCCATGTCCCCACGATAAAAAAGGTCCAGTCTTGTCCAGGGAAGGAAGGGATGATTACGAAGCTGGATAGAATGGTATTATGGGAAACTGTCTGATGATCTTTTGCTTCAGTGCACAATGCTAATTTTGTTCTCTAATATGAGCCCCAGTGTGAGCCATATCATATCCTTCTTGCTTTGTTTTCTGCCTTTTGTTTGGATTTTAAAAGCGTTTGCTCATAAGCCTCGAAGCCTTTTAAAATTCAGCAAAATGAGTCACCAAAAGCAGAGCCCATATCAGACATTTTTGTTATACATCATTAATTAAAGAGAGATCATTGTTTGTTTTGTTTTTTTTAAATCAAAGTGTACACATTTGAAAAAGATTGTCAAAAAATGTGAAACAAAATCATAATTAATCACACTCACATTTTGTTGGAGGAAAAACAAAATGAAATGCTTTTGCAAGGGCTGTCATGGAATATGTCTTACCTTCATAGACAGCTTTAAACCCCTGCCCGCTGACTGCGTAGTCTGACAGTAGCCACAGTGTGATCCGGGAGCCTGTACTCACAATGGGTGAAGGCAGCTGGAACCCCGTTAACCTGAGGACAAATGGACAGAAGGACAATGATGGTTTAAAAAAAATAAAAAAAAAGATCCAATCAACAGCACAGTGGGTTGCAAGGTCAGGTATGAAGCACACTTCCATCAAACCAAGCTGTTTCCTCAGGCATTCAAGGATAACTTCTTTTGGTATTATGAGGCTCTGAATCATCCAAAAATTAATAAAATGCCAAAAGACCTCAACAGGAAAGAAAACGTCAACAGATTTCTCTCCATCTGCGAAGACAGAGGAACTGCAATTATGAACCCCAAGTAAATTACAAACGCAGGGAAATGATCCATCATTTGAAAAGAAAGGGAAAAAGCACTGTCAGACTCCCAAGTCAACATTCTCGAATAAACAACAAGACTTTTAAGACTTTCCACTGGAACAGATGATATCTTTGTTATTACACCATTAGTGCCTATCATGCCATGTTTCAGACAAAACCTATTCATATGACTGCTGTTATATCACTGTAACAGCCTGTCCTAACTGCCCATGAGCGAAGTAGCGACTCATATTTACCCCCGCACCCCGGGTCTCAATACAAGGCACTTGCTTTTTCTTCACAGAGCTTGTTGGCTTGTTGTACAAAAGGGAGATAACGGTTGATAAATAATATCCACGTGTGGGATTGAAATGTTGTGCTTTCACTTGTGTCAACACCACCTGAGGAAATCTTGTTTTTTTTTTTTGGCTCAACGCGAAACCGCTTATTGACGAGCCTCTGCGTGCGCTGTGATTGAGGCAACAGCTTCCCAAACACAAATAAAGCCCCTCACCACAATACAAAAGCACCAAGTAACCAGACTGTTTGCAACGGGAAACTGATATTCACAAAGCAAGGATTGAACATTGATGGACGCAGTGTGATCAAGCTTCCTTATGACACAGCGTTACATCGACTGCGAACAGCACGTGAGCTTTCCTTCCTTCAAAATTCAAAGAAAAACTTCTACTTACTCATGTGTTTCCATTTGTTTCTGAAATTCATATTAATCCACTTATTCACCTTGACCTGTGTTTATCAAACATCTGCCCTAAATAATCAGTGTGGTATGTGGAACAGATTGCATCCTTCTTTTCGATAAAAGTTTGAAAAAAAAAAAAAAAAAAAGCTTTCAAAATAGCTGAAGCTTTTGAATTAACCTTCACTTATCTCTTCTGAGATTTAACAGAACGAGAGAGTTGTTCTTATCTGTAATGACTTCCAAGCAGTTGAACAATGACAGGAATAAAAAAAAAAAAAAGACATAAGTAGATACAAGTACAGAGAAAGTTTATAGGTATTATTTTGTCCTGCATGGCTGCAGGAGGTCACAAGAAGCGTAAAGCAGCATCGGTCATGTTGTACAATGAAACATGCCTGTTTAAGGGGTATTGCCTAATTTCATTGCCCGACTTGGTGAATGCAAATACACGATGCATGTTTACCCATTCTTCCACCCTATTTTTGTTTCATTGAAAAAAACACTGCCTCAAATACTGTAGTAGTGTAGCCAAAGATTAACAGCACAAAACACACAAAAACATTGGATTTTGGTTAAAAATGCTACAGCTATGCCAGGATATAACTCCAATGGTTTTTAAAGTAACATTTTAAAAGACATGATATTTTAGCAGTTTCTTTTCAATATTCAAAAAGCAGCCTAGGCCTAAATAAATACACAACTCTCAGATATAAAGCACTAGTGATATCGTTTTTGCAATCCTTAAAATGCTGCAGCATTTCCTTCCCATTAAAAACTATATATATATATATATATACATATACATCGTTTTTTATTGTTTTGTTTTTTTTACCTGTGAAAATGGTAGGTTATTGATTAGGCTAAACAATATTGGTTAAATTCTCTAATTGTCTCATTTTCGCCTCTCTCTCTCTCTCTCTCTCTGAATAACCTGCATATTAAATGACGCAGGTTTATTCTGGCAGTGAAAATTATAAAGTCAATAGGCTCATTCCACCTGAATGCAGCAATAAGTTTAACAACAGCATACATTTAACAATGACTTTACCGTTATTTGTGCAGTTCAGGCTTCCCATACTCTAGACGTTATTTTGACGCACATACTGCATTTTTTTTTTCCAAAAGCTGTAACTAATTAACACGAATCACGTCACACAGACACGTGATGTATTAGCCTCGACCATAGACCTCGACAGTCGTCTGGTCATGACGTCATCTTTTTTCCAGTTTTTTGGAACAGTTAACGGACAGCAGTGTAGTTCCAAAGAGTAACAAAAGAAACAAACTCAATGCACCTAGCTTCACTGGCTGCATTATTAGGCTAATGGCGCTGCGTGGTCGTTACCTCCTTTCTGAATAAAACATTTAAGCTATTTGCACCTAAAAATAATAATAATTTTTCACCTCAAGGTCTGGCAGGAGTTTCCAGTTGCTTGTTTTTAAACTAGTCAGCCGAGGTCTATAGACTTGCAGCAGCTTTCCACAATCTCATCCAGTGCAGCCTGTCAGTCAGCGCTCCTGTCCTGCGTTGACGCTGAACACTGTCGCACGTGACTTAGTTTATTTTGGGGGGGTTTCAAAATAAAATAATGGTTTAATTGTAAATTCAGAGGCCTGTGCTGTACTACAAAACAGGATTTGGGCTTAGCAAGGTAACTTCAGCTAACCTTGGGTTGTCAGTCCTACGAGGGACAACATTTTCTTGTGGCTTTTAATTGTATTTTCTTTATAATGTTTAATGTCTCAAAGCAGCTCTGTTTGTGATGGATATATGTTGAACTCGCCTTGTAGCACAGGCCCCACCAGAATGGTCAATCAATACTGATACATAGTTTTAGTGTTGTTTTGGGTAAAGGTTAAAGAAAAGTGAAGGGCAAATGGGTCATGTTGAAAAATAACAATACTTTTGTTTATAACTAGCTGTTTCCCTCCATAAATATTAACATGACACGTTTTCTATCTTTCAGGACAACTTTGGTTAAAAGCTACTGAAGTGTGTGTGTGTGTGTGTGTGTGTGTGTGTGTGTGTGTGTGTGTGTGTGTGTATACACAAATCTGATGCCATCATGTAACCTTCAAAGCAAACAAGACCAAAGACAAAATAGAGCATTTCTAAATAGTCTTTTTTTCTTTTAATATATAACCACTACCACAGAGCAGGTGTCAGGTGGAGTGAGTTACAAAAATGGCCTTTTATTATTTACTAAAGCAGAGTTAAGCAGTGAGTGATGAGTGATGAAAGTACTGCAATGGATAATAGCAAATTAAGCCTCAGAGGAACTAATAACCGATGTCTGAGAATTATGTTGGAAACAGGTAATGTAGTTTTGCATTATGAGCCTTGTGTTACTCCAAGCAATCAGCAGCAACTTCACCTGGTTCTGCTATTCCATCCATTTAACATGTCTGACACACACTCACATACACACGTGTATTAAAGAACAGGTGTCCACTGTTCATTTTCTGCATGTCACTACAGGTGGATTTCTCAGCATGGACATGGATGTGTTTGTGCACGCACTACAAATCTCTGATTTACAGATTCTAATAAAGAGCCATGTTGATAATCTTTCTTTCAGCTCATCTTTAAAATGACTCTCCCCAAGTGCCACTTTAATTTTCATATTATGTCCACTGCGCTCTCTCATCCTGTATGTTATTCACGCTTGTTGTAATCATTACGTCCCTGCCTTTTATCGTGCAGAGTTAAGTAGGGTCTCTGGTTTAATACTTAGTACCACATTCGAGGTGGGAAAGAAATTGCAAAACATCAATGCAGGAAAGATGAATTGCACCAAAAAGAGACACAGGCGCTAATGTATGCATGATTTCACTCCTCTCTGTGAGATTGTCACAGTGGGATATCAGCTAAACGATGGGACACATGTTCATGCAAATAGCCCCTTCGCTGACCGCAAATTGAGTTGGAATTCAGCCATCTTGGTTCAGCAGAGCACTGCTGGGAAATAGGGGGGGTTTTGAAGCTATGATGGAGGGACTGACAGAGCCTGGAGGGGGGTGTGGGGTTTAGAAACTCCTGCATCCAAATCATGATCATCTAGCATGAAACTTAGAAGGCCCTGAATCACCTTTGCCAGACTAAAAAAAAATGGATACGGTTTGAAAGAAATCACATAAAAACTAGCTTCACATGCAAAGGGAGATTAAATATCGCAATGTGATATGGGCTGTAGCAATCTGAGGCGTGCAGCCGGTATTGTGAAAAAGCCAGCTGGGGGATTGCCTGTTATCCAGGAAAAAAAAAGAAAAGATGCGAGATATGATTGAGACTGAGCGATACAAAAGAACGGATTTGCAGCGCAGGTGTCTCAAGTGAGTGGTAAAGTGATGGAGGGAGGATGAAAGAGAGTAAGGGACAGAGGAGTATGCGGAAAAAGGGAGACGGGAGAAGTTGGGAAGAACATCACCGTTTAGGAAAAAAATAAAGTAGCTTTCTCTGCAGTATAAAATATGAAAGTCAACTCAGAGACAAGCGCCTCCGAGGAGTCGTGTATGTGCGCATCTACTGAACAGTATATGAAGTATGTGTGTGGAAGTGTTTGCATAAGCGCATGTGTATGTGCATGACTAGAGCAGAGGTCTATTAAGAGGGCTTTCCACCTGACTGGCCTCAGCATCTTCTCAATGAGGAACCTCTGCTTCCAATTATCCCACCACCACCCATGGGAACAAGAGAGGGAGAAACAGACAGAGAATAAGCGCAGAAAGATGGCTGTATAACAAAAGAGAAGAGATATTGTAATGAGATGGGGGGGGGGGGTGCTCTATGGAAAGTAACGAGGTGAGAAACAAATCAGTATACGTGAGAAAGTAAAAACTCCAGCCATGAGTTTTGAGAGAGGATGAGTCACAGAAAGAAAAGTCCTTCGTTAGACTCCCCTTTTCAGACAGTGTGCAGTCTTATTCATTTGTACATTTTATGCGACTCTGTGTCTGTGATCTCCTCCAACGTATGTGCATTGTGCTGTAAAACATGCAGAGGCTAAATCAGGCCATGTGGTCTTCAATCCTATCCCGTCGGCCAATGTGTGTGTGTGTGTGTGTGTGTGTGTGTGTGTGTGCAAGTGTCCCTGTGTTCACAGGAAGGTAAGTGCAGTGCTGATATAGCTGATTTTCCCCAAGAAGGGGGAAGAGAAAAGGAGGAGATAAAAAAAAAGGGGGAAAAACAGAGATAGCTGCAATATTTTGATGGCTGAGTAAAGGGGAGACATTAGACTCATTGATGGATGGTAGAGAGAGACAAGGAGGTGAGGGAGTCAGAAAAGAGTGACTAACTGTATTTGTGCAAGTGTGACCTCTCTTTATGTAAGACCCTGTGCAGTCCTTGTCAGGGGTCAAAGCCATGAGATAATGTTCTGTTGTGCACAGTAAGCTTCAATTCTCACACATTCCTCACACTCACAGCAGTGTGACAGATAGTGACGCAAACAGACGCACAACACACACACACACACACATACGGACATACACACCGGAATGGTTGTTGTTAATTTTTATAAAAAGGGACAAATGATCCAAATCAGATTCAAATTGTTGCCATTCAGTGTGCGTCTGTGTATTTCTATTGGATGTGTGCATGACTCATCACTGGTTTGACTAACAGAGAAAGGAGCTGACCGTGCAGCCCAGTGGAGGTTAAAATGGCATTCCATTCCCACACACATGATTTGATTTCTCCATCTAATAGGAAGACTTTCACAAGCAATTAGACTGCATTTCTAACATCCCTTTTACCCTTTCTCTTTGGTTAAGCCGTAATGCAGCACATTACTTTGCCCAAGGGCGTGATCTAGCCTTGATCGAGTTTTAGAGCCAGCTTTCAACATTCTCCATTTCAATTTCATTTCAGGTAAGTTCATCTGGAGCCGGCAAAGTGTAACCAGTAATGATTGTGGTTGGAATTTGACAGGAGGAATAGATATTTCAGGCCTTAGCATGTTTATAACTGTAAAAGTGAACATTAAAATGTGCCCATTTCTCATTAGTTTTAACACCTCTCCTGTAGTTTGGCTGTTTATCAGAGCACCCTGCAGTCCAGAAACATAGCACAACAAAGGTGAAGCTCGCTAGAACCGGCAACAATTTGTAAATCACATACACGGCTCCCTACAGATCCCACAGCCCATCAATAATTCAAACAAGACTGACACGTTTTTGAATCGAGCGAGATAATTCCTCCCGTCTGACTGTGCGTCGGGGGGCAGCACGTAGATGCTCGTCGGCGTTCATGCGCGCGTGACACCGCGAGGTGTTTGCGCCTCTGCGCCAGAAACGGCGAGGATGGAAGAGCGTCTGCAGATGCCTCTGATGCTGAATGCTTCTGGTGAGATAATCAACCACAGTCGGCGCCAAGTGAGAGACAAACCGCAGGGAAGTCATTAACAAACCAATGTCTCAAGAGACGGGAGAGGGGGAGCGGCTGATAGGAGAGGAAAAGATGAGTGGAAGGGCAAGGTGAGAGGAGGAAGGAGATAGGAGTGGGAGGAGGAAATATAAGCAGTGACTAGAGGTGACTTAAACAGACGAAGCACCCTGGAGAAAGCAAGAGCAGCTAAATGGAAGTGTGACTGAGAAAAATATGAAACAGGGATACTTAAACAGCAAAATAATGGGACAGCAACTTCTGAACAGGGAGACAGATAACGCTGAGAGAGGAAACCAATGCAATGATGAAAACAAATGAATAATTTACAGTGTCAGAATAGTGATGGAATGCCACTCATCGACTGTGTTAATTTTTTGGGGGGGGCCATAAAAAGACACGGATGGCGACGCAGGGCTGATTAGTTGCCATTTGCTGTGGAGAAGTGCGAAAGTCATCAGCAGCTAAATTAAAGGATGTGCGAGTGTGAATGAGGGGAAGAACTTTTGGAACGCTCCACCAATGGCTTGACTAGAGATAAGTGCATCCATAGTCTTAAATTATATCTGTTCCTTTCATCTAATTACAGCTAAAGGCTGGAGCAACCGTGAAGTTATGACACACACACACACACACAGGACTTTACTTCCCCTGTGTCTGTGTGTGTGTGTGTGTGTGTGTGTGTGTGAGTGAGTGATGTGACTGGTTTATCTTGAATCTATCTGCACTCCATTAACAGTGTGTTACATTGCCCTGATGCTATCTGCATCTGCTCAACACCAAAGATTCCTGCGAGGCAACACAAAGGGCTGCAAAATCCCTTTTGTCTATTACTCGTTACAGCATATACTCACCCGTTAAGGGTTGTACAAAAGTCCATGCATAGTGTTTGAACAATACCTGAATAAGACACTTGTGAACATGCTATGTCTGAAAAGCCTCATCATATAAAAGCCTCGCTATAGCATCCGCCAATGGACAATTCATGCTCTGACAGTGAAGGTTAAAAAAAAAAAAGGAGTTGCATTCTTCTTTCATTTGCTCCCCCTTTGTAGAGGCATGAGTCAATTACACTTACAGCAAACAAATCAAGGCTGACAAATGAAACAAGGTAACGTTCGCACGTCCACCGTGTTTCTCCCTGCTTGGCACAAATCGCTCCGCAATAATCCTTGGGCAGAAAACAATTAGGGATGAAATAAAACTAATTCAATGTTGTGCCACACTCGCCCCTAGGAGAGTGACAAAGCTAAGTGGTGGCCATGAGAAATGCTGTTGTTTACTCGCCTGCGCCGGTCTGATTACGTGTGTGTTTGTGGGTTTAGCGTGTATGAGTACACATTGCAATTACAGCACACAAGGATGCTGATCAAGGAGAGAGAAGAGGACTGATGCAAGGTGACACGAGGTGAAAGGAAAACTTCAAAGATGACCGCAAAGATTCAGTTACCATGCCTTCCAAATATTTAGTAGTTTTACATTTGTGCGCGTTAAACTGTCCACTATTTATTGAACCCGAACACTCCCTCAGGTAAGGCAAGGTTTGGCATGAATGTTTATGATTATAGCACCTACATTTGTGATTGTAGTCGCGACAGTAACAGTGTGAAGGTCCGCTGATGTCTCAAGAAACAGGTTGTGTAACACATCATGCTGATGAGTCAGCTTCACAAGCATCAAGATTTTGATGTGTAACAGATAGTTTGACGGGCAGACAAAAAAAAAAAAAAAAAAAAAAAAAAGAAGCATGCTGGAAATGTAAGCGATAAGGCAAACCAACAGCGTACACTTGGGTAATGGGTAATGCAGTGTTGCCTTTCCCGGAATCTCTTGGATTAAAAGGATATGTTATTAAATCAAATGCAGCCATTTGCCTCTCGGTACAGCACACACTGTCCCTCTTTACCAGCTGAGGCTTCTCCTTGTAAATTGTATCCCTCTCTCATTCTCTCTGACTCCCTCTCCCTCTGTCCTCTCTTATTCTACTGTAAACTCACACAAGTATGAAGACACTGCAGCGTACATCACTTTTTGTGGCTATTTTTCTTTGCTAGTTATTAATGTAGAACGATGACGGATCTATAACCTGCCTACACAGCTCGCATTGATTCTCCATAATGAAGAAAGCATCGATGTGCCCAGCCAACCGACCCATTCGAATCACTTAACCAATCTGACATGCTGCTAGTGACTGACAGTTCTAGGACCACAGGATCGTTTTTCTTAGTTAGTTCTGGTAAGAAGGAACATGTAAACGCTTGACGTTATTTTTTTTGGTCCATTTATGCCTTTAGGTGATAGGACAGCTGAAGAGAGACAGGAAATGTTGTGAGGAGAGAGAGAGAGAGAGAGAGAGAGAGAGTGGGAGACCACATGCAGCAAAGGGCTGTGGTCGGACTTGAACCCACAGCCTCTGCACACGGGGCACGCAACGAACCGCCAGTACCCCTTAATGTTGTAATCTGACCGGAAAACTGTGAGCCTTCGCCTAATTCTTGGACACCCAAACACAATCCCCACACTCACGGACTCGCAGACACGTTACCAGTAGGAGTGTTTCGTGCATGTCCTGCAGTCAAATCACCCTGCGCATGAGGCTCTGATGTGGACTCACCAGATGACGCTCCTATCTTTATCTTTATCTTTACTTTCCATTAGTCCGCATTTTTGGTGATGGGATTTTCAAGCTCCACAACTAAAAGGTAAATAAATGTCTGGATAGAAGAAGTGTTTAATAAGCTTGAAAAAAAATGTAAACATACTGTAGGAAGCATGGACAAGACGGGCAAAATGTAGGTTTAGGATTATCTGTGAGTTCCGAAATGAAATGAATCACATCAGTGGGTATTTATGGTCTTTTTTGAAGAGTTGTTGATGGTTTTTATTTAAATACTCACAAAGGTCTAGACAGATCTGAGCCCTTAAACCACAAATATCAGTCAAAATATCTTCTTATGTAACGCCACCGTGTCTCTGCCTCTCGCTGTGATCTCCACTTCCACCCTTGCTCCTCAGAGGAATGCCACTAACAAACCCCAAAACAAGGTTGGGCAGAAGATCTGATTAGCGCACAGGGCTAACAGGGACACATTGACCGATGGAGAGTCCAACAATGCTTTACACTCCCCACCCGTCGCTACTCTTTCATTCCTGTGGCAACGCTGATCAAAGAGCGACAGAAGGGGGGAGACGCAGGGAGGGAAAAGAGAGAGGAGGAAGAAGGGATGGCGTAGCGGTGGAGTGCTTATGTGAGGAACAGCTCTAGGCGCTAGTTTAGAATTAGCAAGTACCTTTCACCAACGCTCGTTATATTTCTTGTGTCTGTTTACTGTTGTGGTCTCTCCTATGTCCTTTCTCTGCAGAATATATCATTATTAACACCCTTTTTCTACTTCTTATGTGTCTTTTTATTCAAATGTGATTCATCTGTTCTATTTCAATCCTCAAAATCACTGGGATATTTCCCCATACTGATTGCAAACCTTTACAATTACAACCATGACGGTGTGTTCACAGCACACTATGGATTGTCGACCTTTGCATTTCCAATAAGCAAATAAGCAAAAGTGCAACTGGTCACATGCAACAAGTCCCTTATTACATGCCTGCAAAATCCTTTTGACATGGCGCAGCAAGTGTGTACGTAGACGCACGATATTTGTGCTTCAACCATTATCACATTTCACAAGGTGTTTGGATAACTAATTAGGCTGCTATGCTCTGTGTCTGCAGGGATGAGCGAGAGAAAACCAAAGGGAAGGATGAAATCAAAGAAGGAAAATGTGACTGCAGCAACACGCGAGTGGGGGGGGGGGGGGGGGGGGGGGGGAGACAACAAAATTAACACAAAGTAGAAAAATATGCCGGGGATTTGCCTGAGACGAGGAACAAATGGTGTAAAAGGAGAGTGCCTGCTTCAGCATTCCATACATTCCAGCTAAAGTTACCCATATTGTTTAGTAAACTGCATGTTCACGAGCCGACATGAGTCAATCTTCGGGACAGTATAGGATACCAACATGGACCTGGAGCTTGTAAAATTGTGGTTAAAGAGGTTAAAAAAACAAGGTCAATGGCAAGGACTTTATTGGCAAAAATACAGATGTGTATGTTTTATTTATCCGAGAAGAAATGCAGGGCTAAGCAGGATTTATGCGGGAACTAGCTGCGTCTCAGTTCTGTTAAATAATGTATCTTTACTCTAACCAGTAGTATTTCCGGATGAGCCATGTTAAGGATCGTTCTGCTCGGAGAAGAGAAAGGAGAGGAGGGAAACCGGAGGACTCAAGTGATGCTACACGACAGGAGGAATCATGGACCTTCTTTTTTGTTTGTTTGTTTTAAGCGACAGACAAAACCCCTTATTGGATATCCCTGGACTGGTTCCCTCGATTGATTGGAAATGTCACAACATCCACAGCGTTTAATATGAGAGACAGAATGGACCTTAAAACAGGAGCTCAAGGGACACAATAAAGACACTTAAAGGAGCAATATTTAGCTCAGGCACCTAGCATTTGAAATTGTTACTGCGGTCCAAATTCAAATCACTGAGTACTGAATCCTTATCACTATCATCTTTCATGGTTAAGGCTGCAGACGTGTCAATGAGTTGTGGGACGCAGCTTCAGAGCATGCATGTGAGATGTGTTTATCTCTACTTTTATATGCATGCGAGACAGCATTATGTATAAACAGCAGAAGGATATTGCCTCTGACTTTAGTTTAAAGCTTGCAATATCTATCCCGGAACTATAAATCACAGCAACAAAAAAAAAAAAAAAAAACAGCAAACAAGTTGCTTTTTATCAGTTAATGGGATCTCAACGATAAACTGCAGATTATCGGGGCTTCAGCTAAGAGCAATGGTTAAACAGTTTTTTGGCATCATTATCTATAGAGAGGGTAGCAACGGATCTACAAGAATGTGACAAAGAGAGTATAGCTGAGGAAAAAAGCGTAATGTGTTTTTTTGTGTGTGGGTATTGTTTTCACTAGGTTTAGGAAAATAGAGATTGCTCTGACTTGAATGGCAAAAAAGATTTCAGTGGACAAATTCTCCTTTTCACAAATTGACAATCAATGTTATTCGTCTTGATGTCAAGTTCTGACTTCCTTCTTTATTACAGGCTGATTGTTTGAATTGACTGCAAACAAAAGAAGTCACGCAAGGAGTGAAAAAAAAAAAGAATCTACATCAAGCCTCCATAACCAACCTGCTCTTTCTCTCCACAATGTGACATCCAGACGTGCTATGCATTTTAAAATGAGCCGCACATTCATGCCGATGATGCTTCATGAACCTTAGGTAATTGCAAAGTTGTAAAGGAAGTGATTTGTAGAAGTTGTGGTGCAAACTAAGAAAATTAAATCCACAGTGTGAGAAAGACATTGCATCTGCCTCCCACCATACCTCTGTTAGTAAATGTTTACAACTCCTTACCCTAAAATACTCCTTACACCTCATGTTATATACTGTGTTATTGTTTTGTACATTTAATATTTTGCAAACCTGTGAAGGCTCAAATTGACCACAAAAATAGTGCAAATGTATTTGTGCTCACTAGCAAAGGCAGGGCAAGGCACAACACTTGCAATTAAAGCACATTTCAAACACACACCAAATGAAAAGTGTTTTAAACTTGTCAGTGGTGAGGATGAGAATAGGTCACTTAATATCAATGGGTAATAAAAGAAATTTTCAACAATATACAAAAAGCAATCAATGCTGGATATGAAATCATAGAATATGATCCAAAAGGGGAGTAGATATAGAAACTATTTATTATTAAGCAAAGGAATATTGGGAAACGATGTAGTAAATTGCCCATTGTAAAAAAAAAAAAAATTGCATTGGGAAAGATAGTTAAGCAAAAATCACCCTGTCCTAACTGATAAAAGAATCACCAAAAGAAAAGTTGTCATCGTCTTTTTTATAAGAGATACCGAAAACTCTCATGCGAGACATGTGAACACAATCCACCTGATTTTGCAAAGTCCGTAGAAAGTTTTCACATCAGCATCTTTGTCTGCTGACAAAAGCAGAAATGATCGCCCTCTGCTGCTATGACACCTATCGCTAATCACATCATGTTTTTGTTTTTTTTCAATCTTTTAAATCAGTCTTCATTACTCCAAACAACATTATTTTACATTCTACATTTAACCCATTTTTTGCACAGGACTAATGTAATTAAATAAAGGCTCACATGGGCTGTACAAAGCTGAAGGTTTGATTATGTACTTTATTTTATGAGGACTCACATTTGCTCAAATGTGAGCACGAAGCACTACATAGGCCTAATTAGGCCTCTATTTTTAGTGATGTTGTTTTCGTCCCTGAAGGTTAATACGACTCAACAAGCTGCCCCCCCCCCCCCCACACACACACACACTAAAAGTGCTGCTTTCTTTTGAATTAGTGTAAGCACAGTAGAAGTTGATGTGACACATCTTTTGAAAAAAGAAAAAAGTGCAGTGCACTGACTATTTCATGTTTTGTCTCGGCAAGGAAAACATCTCCTGTCACTGCTGAAGTGTCTGTTGTTAAGAACAATGATAGGACCGGGGATGGGAAAATGTCAATAGCAATCCTTGCAATGAGTGATAAACAGAATGTTGGGTATAAATTCACAGCCATCTAGTTGATTATTTCTCTAATCTGGGGTTGCAGGGCCCAATAATTCTGCCTCACAGGTGAACAGGTGTCATAAATCTCCACATCGTTTCACTTTTTCCCCACGCGAGATGATGAAAAACAAACTATCACTCTTCCTCCTGTTTTGAGCCGACTGTCGTTAAGACTGGCGTTGATAAGTGGCAGTCTCTCCATTAACAGGCCAGACTCACAGGAATCATAAATCCTCCAGTGTGTGTGTGTGTGTTTGTGACAGTGTCTGTTTGCACATGTCTGAGGGAGTGTATGAGAAAGATCTGACATATCAGACAGTGGATATATGTGTGTGTGCATGCTGTTGAACCAGATAAAAGCATCATGACAAACAAATAAAAGCAATGCAGCCTTGAAGCCATATTTCTCTCTCTCTCTCTCTCTCTCTCTCACACACACACACACACACACACACACACACACAGTGCTCACATGGATTTCCTGATGACATGTTACCATATCAGCACGTAGAGCTCCGGATCAACAGACAAAGAAGAAACGTGTGTGCAAACAGACATGGAACACGTGCACACGGTGGAGTCATTTCCCAAAGTGTGTGTGGTGAGAGATTGATGGCCGAAGCCTTCACTGAAGAAGAGTTATTGCTGTGGCAAGCGTTCCCACAGGAAGTGCCACTGTATGTCACCCACTCTCACCCTGATCGGCAAAAATCGCCTCTACAAGCTTGACTCAATGACTCACACTGCAACTGTTCACACACACAGAATGAGACATGTACACACACCAACACTTCAAATGCTGGGAGACACAGGGGATTGAATTAACACAAGCTTTATTGATTTATGCTAGCAGTTACTGCTGAGCTGCACAGGAATCTCTGTTAAGTGACCGGCACTAACTTAGAGGTGTTGGATTCAGAAAATACAACAGCACGAAAGCTAAGTACAAGTGTAACAGAGTATGCACTCGAACAGCAACATGATAAAAAACAAAACTTTTGTTCCAAAAAACTGAAATCTATCAATGAATCTGTGAAGCTCAAGGTCCTCTGTGAAGAACAAACAATTTACATTGTTGAAAGGTATTTTTACCTTTTGTAATATTTAAAAATAGCTTTGCAGAAGTCATATGTAACCACTAAAAAAAATTATTGTTTGTAATTTATAAGGTGTCAGCCTTTGAATTTTCCTCTCAATTAGTGATGAAACTTGTCTAACAGCTTATAGTGTATTCATTTAGTTATCTGACCTTCATCATTAACGTTTGGTTCAGTTGAATTAAATTTAGTTATATCTGTTGGAGGCAACTCAGCCGAGCGTGCTTTAACAACATCAAAAGTAATTCCAGTTTAAAAAAAGAAAAAAAAGAATGGAATATGGTTGATAAATTGATTCATGTGCATCATCCTGATTCAATAAAGTAATGAAATTAACAAAAATGTCTGCCAGCCCCGGGTTGACACAAAAGGCAATTTTATTGCATTTTTGAATCAAGTGGCGACCTCCGGTGTTGAGAAATGAAGCTGAAATTGGTCTGATTAGCTCACGTTTTGATCGGCACACACTGTATGAGGGGAGCATTTTTTAAAAACTCATCCGTTTTGATTTTTATGAAGGGTAAGTGATATTTACAATGGGGTGTGACGCTGACCTGATGAAAAGGTGGGCGGAGTGTTACAGTTTGTCCAGAGGCTTAAAACTTGCCTCAGCTCCAGCTCTTTACCTGTTGTTAGGTTGACTGAAAGTTTGGTTAAAACAGCATGGCAACCGCAAGCTCTGGGACTCCAATGCCCCCTGCAGTAACAGACAGATTACGTCACTCAGGTTTTTTTTTTTCCATTGATATGTATAGTCATTGGTTTCATGCTTGTTATCTTCCTGAAAGGTTTGAACTTGCAATATCCAATATCCAAATTGCCCACATTGTCCAACCAGCAGAGCAAAGGCAAAAGAAAATGTTCATATATTATCATATATCGTATTGAAAACATGGGAATCAGAAAATCTTCACATTTCAGAAGCTGTGACCAGACATTTTAACAGGAAAAATCAAAAAATCACCAAATGGTTGACAATCAATGAGTCTGATAATATTCCCTATTTCCTATATATTTGTTAGGATTTATTTACAGCCTGCTTTTGTGACTTTAGATGTTAGAGTTGTACTGTAAGGCTGAAATGACAGCTTAGAACGACGAGTGCCAATCTAAAAATATGTACAAAAAAAATGTTTTATTCCAATCCCGCATGCACTGTACAGGCACTTATGCTCTCAAGTGCTTGCCAAATAGCAGAAACGTCTGTGAAACATTTCAAGTCTGCAAAATTACAGGGCTCACAGTTTTCCAGCCCACTGCCATTTACTTTGTGCTTAAAAGTGTGTCGGAGTGTGTGTGTGTGTGTGTGTGTGTGGTGTTCACTTTATTCCAATAAACCTTGATTTTGTTGACACTGAATTAGCTTGCCAAGGCAGATTGCCCACTCGCAGATCCCCCTTGCACACACACACACACACACACACACACACACCTACACACACAGACACACACACACACACACACACACACTGAGACATTCCAACCTCAAGGCACCGAGGGCTGACTGTAGTGGCAATGCCACTCCCAGCACCATGCACTAGTGCTCCTTATTTAGGTCCAATCCTGCCCGCTGGCTAAAAATCTGTCCCTTTCACGCCTCCTTCTCCTCCTCCTCCTACTCCTCTCTCCCTCTTCCCCTCCCAAGCTAGACTGCCGGGGCCTTAAGTCCTCCACTCCATCACTGAGAGGAAGGCATGTGGAGAGAAAGACGCCTTCACAACCCCTGATAGCTTTTCCCTCTGCTGAACTGTACTCAGTGTTTCTGGATTGGCAGCTACAAGTTAAAATGTGACACAAAAGCAGAGAGACATGCCTTTTACAAGGAAGGATTGTTGGCTGTTGTGCAGAGTGACAGTGAATGAGCTGATAGAGGTTCATTGTTTTGCTTAAAGTTAAGCTAGCTGTTGCTTTAGCGATTTGAAATCTCACAGACTACTGTTACTACTGCTAGAATACAATCCCTCGTTCTTGTACAGGGTTAGTATAATAACTCAAATTTGACTGCACATGAATGACTTGATAAGCTTTCAACTGGCCAGTTTTACTGCACAATTAAAATGTAATCAACTGTTGTTCTTTTGGCAACAGGAAACTGCAAGACATGAAAGCATAAGTTAAGTAGTTTTGCATATACAATTTGTGAAGATATTTTTAAAGATGACATAGTTATAATCACTTTTAGTTTTTTAGGGAGCCACAAAATATTTGAATATACGTTGTTTTTTTTTTTTTTTGTTTGTTTGTTGTTGTTGTTTTTTTCAAATCAACTTGCAAAAGTCGAGCTGTCCCTCCAGGTTTTCAAAAGTGATTTTGTGATTTTTATTTTCTGCGATTTTGTGCAGCCTAAAATGCCAGATTTTTAGGCAGCTTGTTTAGTAGTCCAAGGGTGATGGTTTAATTTTGTAAAAAATGTAACACAATTTAGTTTAACTATACAACATGCCTCTTTTGGCATGTAATATTGGAGTTCAGCCTGCTCTCAATCGCAACATGTCAAATGCTGAGGCTTGGTCAGCTGCCCAGTGCTTTAAATCATGACTCATTAGATTCCCCTGTTGTGTAATTGTTATCCACCATTCAATAGACTTGTGGTTGTGGTAACTGCCATGTGAAAAACATAGTTGTTTGACAGGACAGTGATTAAAAAAGTAAATTGGGGAATGAAACGCAGTCTTTTACTAGTTGTTTTTTTTTGTCTAACTGGAATGAAAGTCTCACTCGACATTAAGGTCACTACCATGACAACAGAGCCTGCACGTGCCAAACTGGCAGAGGAACGGTACCTTCAGCTTCTTATTTTGAGGATTAGGACGGCAGACCCAGCTGCTATACTTAACTCATTCCCCGCCATTGACGAGATTTTCCGTCATTTGGAACGGAACGCTTCCCCGCCATTGACGGGATTTTCCGTCAATTGGTGTTTTCAGTGAAATACGACAGGGGGCGCTCTGACGGATGTCGTGAAAAAGTTACAGGACTGTGATGCCAAAAACCAACAAACAAGACCACCCGCGGGAAAGTAAAGAAAAAACAAACAAACATCTTCTTCGTCCTTATTTTCTAGCGGGCGGAGTTCGATCAATCTGTATGTGAGTTTGACGCGCGTCAAAAAGTCAACATTAGCCGTATAGATATGAGATAAAAGCTCTTGAACAGTACAAACATGCCGGCGCCAGCAAGGAGATATTCGGCTGCGGAAGCTACAGAGTTAATTATAGATACAGACTCTGATAATTCATTTTTTGACCTCCGTGAAACTGATCTGGATGAAGGCAGCAACGGCGACAGCGAATGGAGGGATTCAGGACCTACATTCAGACCTTCAGGACGTGTAAGAGGTAAGATATGATCACGTTATTTTTTGATTTACCGTGATAGCATACGCATCTGATAACGTCACGTCGAAATAACATATCCCTCAGTTTTGTACATAAACTATGTACCAAACAAATTTTTGACGGACTTTTTATTGTAATTTTCCAGACACAGAGTCCAGGTCTCAAAGATTTGGTGAGAGGTGTAAGGAGAATTCATAAAGGGATCAGGGAATGGTATTTAGGTTTCTCTGACAATCCAACCGTGTGGCTCTACTTTATGAACTTCATTTTATTTTAAAGCCATAAAAGAATCGAATAATCTTAAACTTTGCACAAATCTTCGAACTTTCACCTGTCAAGTAAAAAAAAATTGGCCTGATTTACCAAGATCTCAATTAAAGTACTAAATTGCGTGTTCACCGCAAAAGTTTGCACGTTTGGCTTGTGGGCGTTTTGCGGGTGATTTACTAAGAACATTTGCGTGAATGACGTCAGGTGCAAACCTTGTGGAGGCCGTAGTATTTCTGTCAGGCTTTTGCGTGTTCTACTGGTTTATGTCACAGAGTTTGGACGGAAAGCTGGACGACTGCAGGCGCAAAATAGATATTAGTTAGAGGCAAATGAACGTCCAGTATTTTCAAGTAATAGCATATAAATGTGAATATAACAAAAGGAAAAAGTGGCTTATAAGAAAACCTTTTTAAATTAAACACGGTCCTCTGTGGCACTGGTGCGGAGTGTGTGTGCCACTCGTGCCATCGTTGCGCACCAGAAGCTGGTCAGCGCTGTGTCTGATCGGACATAAATCTCACGGCAACAAGTACAGAGGTACTGCAATGTTGGCGAGAAGAGGACAATAGGACGACATAATGTCAATGTGGAAATTCTTTAGAATGCAGACGCTGTGAATGTTCAGTTACAGTTTAATCATGGCATTTCTTTTAAACTATTATTGAAGCAAGATACAAAATAAATGCATACCATTCATTTTTCTGTCATTTAAACACGTTAACACGTCTTTTATTGTGCCTATGTCTCCTCCTAACTGCAGCGCATAACACTGGGGCTCTTGGATTAGCTTAGACTTTCTTTTCAAAGGTGTTAAATTCAGACACCGTCACAACCACTGCAATTTTTTGCCTGGCTTGGTAAATCACATGTACTAACTTAACTTCTTTGCATGTTCTCCTCCCAGTATTTTGCGCACTTGGGCAGAAACGCCTCGTTATGCATGTTGATTAAGGCAAACGTACTAAATGAACAGTACGTGTTGTTTTGCTCATATGAAAGACGCAATCCTCACTGCACGCTGTTAGTAAATCAGATAGCACATTTTTTGCTGGTGGTATCAAGTTTGCACACGTTTTAATACACGCAAACATTTAGTAAATCTAGTCCATAATGTTTTAATGTCTGTATATTGTTCTATGCCTTTCTTCTCTTTTATGGAGTGTGTGTGTGTGTGTGTGTGTTTGGTTATGTGTGTGTCTTTGTTTGGTTCTAATAATAATAATAATAAATTTTATTTCCATTTATTTATGCATTTATTTTCATGACACTCAAGGTTGCCTTACAGAGAAATCAAAACAACACAAAACGACATGAACACAATCAACTACATAAAAAGAAAACAACAGTGAGGAATGTGGGGGTCATACGGAATAGGCTGGACTAAAAAGGTGAGTAACTGAAAAACATTAATTATGTCTTCAATTAATAATGCGTTTTTGTTTCTTTTTTCAGCCGGCAGATATTGACAGCCGGCACCTGCGGCCTGCTGGGCGTGCCACAGGTGCCGGCTGTCAATATCTGCCGTCTGACACGTCACACGCTGTCAGTGAGACTCTGAAGAAGGTGAGAGACATTCGCCGAAACTGTCAGGTAAAAGAGCTTCATGTACTCTAATACTTTGTCTGAAAAAAGAAACAAAGACGCATTAAAAAGGTGAGTTTTGAGCTGAGATTTGAAGGTGGGGAGATATAGCGATATTATTGTGCCACATTGGCGAGAGGCCGAGAAGACAGTTCCAAGAGCACAGTGATTAAAAATGCAGCCAGCAGAACGAGCCAATCAGAGATGGGGTGGGGGGGGGGGAGTAATTCTGATTGGCTGTTTACATCCAAACTGCGTAGCTCCCAACGGAACTGTAATCTCAATGGGACCAACCTGGGTTATTTATTTTAAAATATAACTGTAGTTGTCAAATGAAAGTAAAAAGAATCCAAATGTAAACTCAAAATCACATTTTTTCTTGAAAATACAAAAGTTTTACAAAAGTGCTGTTTTCTCAGCTTTTTGTCCGGAATGTTGTTTTTTGTGTGAAAATGGCTGATATTCAAGTGCTGATAAAAAAAGATTGAATGAGGTTTGAATAAAATAGTTTTTTGTATATGAAAGAGGCTCTGATCTTTCTTTTGATGTATTCAATATTTACATATTCAAAGAACAAAATACTCTGTGGGTCTTGAAAGATTGGTGAAAATGGTGAAAAAGGCTGGCGCTGGCTGGCAACCATTCTAGAATTCTCTGGCGGGGAAAATGTTAATGTGTTTGGAGAGAGAACAAGTTTTGCAGTTTGACTACTTTGATGAGGGGCTCTTCAACTCGTGCTTTCAAGTGTTCTCTTCCATTACTGAAGTTACGGAAGTTGCAGCTGTGACAATGCATCCTGACCATGTAAAATCACTCCACATGGACAAGCATAAAATATTACTGTAAATCTCAAGGTCTCTCATGTTGAAAAGATGTTGTTGAGTTACAGTTTGCATTTGTGATCTTCCACAACACTGAGGTTGCAAGATGGTCCTAACCACTAAATCATTACAGCCCCTCTGAAAATTACAGCTCAGCTTATTTACCAAAAAACAAATCTCCACAGGAAGTGTCTGCTTGCAATTCACCTATATATGACTGTGCATACTCATTCCCCCCTTTCAAACAATGCAAAGTTCCAGTATACATTTATTTTTTTTGCATTCCCTGACGTTAGCTGGGATAAGCAGTTTAATGAAGTGCTGCAGCAACAGACTGACTCATGATAGTGACTCATAAAGCAGCTCCTGCAGGAACAGACACACTCACAAACACAAACCAGGTGCTTATACACCGAGCAACACATGCACTTATAGCCAAACCGACCCGTACACCAGCGTCTTCCTGATAACAACAAATTCCTTGGCTTTGCTTTGATTGAAGGGAATAAATAAACAAATAAATAAATAAATCTAACGGATAGGGACTCCTTTGAAAAATAAATCAAAGGTTATCTTTTAAACGCCAAGTGAGGCAAAACATTCATTTTTGATGATGACTTCGGATCAAAGGAAGAATTCCCAGCTCCACATCCTATGGCGTGATATACATGAAAGAGTGATCAACTGCAGGGAACGCAGCATGCAGGACACAAAATGGAGAACAGGCAGAAGAGATAAAAACATCTTTTTTTTAATCGGTGTGGAGGAAATAAGGAGAAGTAGAGGAGAAAGAGGAGCAAGAGCGATGGAGGTAAAATGACTTTTGACACAAGTAGGAGATGAGAGCAAAAGGAGAACTGAACCATCAGATGTGCATCTTCGTGTGTGTATGGAAATATGGCTGTGACTGTGTGTAGGGGGGTGTAAATATACATGTATGTGCTGGCAGTCTAGGGAGAAATATTCCAGCCTTTTCTATCTTTTTAAAGTCTCACTTTCACAAAATGCCTCCTTTGAAAAGAGGAATTCTGGTCAGAGACAACACAAGAGAAATCCAAGAGAGATCTGTGAGCTCCTGAACGCTGCTTCTGCTTCCCACTCTCCTTCATTTGTTCTTTATAGTCTCTCTTTTCTCACCCCTCATTTCCTTTCTTTTTTTCTTTTTTTCAAATACATTTTCTTTTTTCAGAGAGAGTGGAACGCTTCCCCGTCATCCCGCCAGAGCATCAATATACAACAGAGCCCAGAGGTCCAAACAGGAGAAAAGGCTGAGGAGAAAACGCGCAACAGCAATCCATAATGGATTTTCTTCTCCCTTTCATTCGCTTTCTGCAGGGAGATGCAGCGCAGGCAACACTGGCACAGAATGAGAGACGCAAGGAGGGAAGAGGAGGGGGCAGGGGAAAGGTGAGCGAGATTTCGACGGGGGTAGAAACTGAGAGTCCAACAGGGACTCAAAACGGCATCAATAACAAAAGCCCTGAAGAATATTCCTCTCATGCGTCCCTAGAGGGCTTGTATGACATATGCTTTAATCTGATTGCAAGGCTGAGCTCAAAGCAGAAGGTGACGGGAATCAAAAAGCAGCTTTTCATGTAGCTTCCACTGATCAAATGCAGCAATTGTCGCTAATTAAGTTAGCCTGTATGTGAGGGAGTGCCAAGAGGTCTGACAGATATTAGGCTGCAAAAATACATAAATGCATCAGTGAAAAGCTGCTCTGTATCTGATCATCCGAGCTAATACAAACATATGTTGAGCTGTTTAGATGGCAATTTCAGCCAAACAATATTTATCTCCCAAATCCAGACTGGTTCAGTTGAACTGTGTAAACTAAATGAGCACTAAAGTCTGCAAACCAAAGAGCCAATATTTCAGTTACAGTTACAGTTTCAGCGATGTTAGCACAAGGCAGCACTTCCCCAGGCTGTTAAATTGACACTTTCATGACAGGATGAGAATGTTGATTCAGAAATTGTTTGTTTGAAACATCACACCCTGGTGAGTTTTATTCCATTTTTTATGCTCTGAGCTGTGAAGCACAAAATGGGCCCAGAATCCCAGTGAATAACCTTGGATGCTGTCACATTGTCCACAGAGTCCATCATGTATTAGTCACCAAAGAACACGCACAAACTGCCTCTGAATGCATCACTGATTACAGTCTTGATTATCCAGAAGTTTTGACTCTTTTCCAGTTTCCAGTCCACTGACTTCATCAACACCAAGAGACTCTCCAAAGGACAGTTTAAAGTCTAATGCGGGTGGGGTCCTAATTTGATTGTTTTCATTGGTAATGATTGTTTTTGTACATAAAGTGCAGTAATTAATTTGGTCTCAGAAAACAAAACAAATGGTTTTGACAGATTATCTACCGCTGGGTTTGGATAAAACCATCACTGAGTAAATTACTTATGATCCCAGAGTTGGCCAAACTAAACAAGGGTATTCAAAGCCTAAACCTTAAGAAGGAAGCTTGTCCAGAGCACCTGACACTTTGGTTTAATAATCAAGTAATACATGTGGCTAATCTGTTGGTTTGCATTAATCTGATCAAGAGCTAATCTTTTTTTTTTTTCTTGCCTCTTCATTGCTAACTTGTCTTAAACGGAAGCAATTTTTTTTATCCAGGAGATGTCGCCCACGAGCACTAGTATAACCCCCCTCACCGCCCGCCCCAAGAATGCTCTTTAGCGACACCACCGCCGTGTAGCCTCCACTCTGATCCAGCGACACACCTCCAACCCCCCTCCCCTTGTGTTGAATGAATGAGTTATCAAATGGAACGCACAATAATTAAGCACCATTGGTATAAACGGTGGACAAAATGTTCTGTGCCTCAAGCTGGAATTGCCTGTGGGCTGAATTATTGTTAGCAGGCTGTGTTAGCGATCTTTAGTTAGCTTGTAGCTTCACGTTGCATGTACATTGAGCCAAATTGGCCGCGATCTAAAAACACTTAAGTGACATTCAAATTAGCAGATTAGGCCATGTCATTTTTCCTTTCTTTAGTCCTTGACTAAAACAACTTTTATAAACAAAAGGACGGGTCGGCTGTCCCGTCCATAAACACAATGTCAATGCAGCTCAGAAAACACCACAGCCTGAGGCACTCTCGCTTTTCATTCATAGTAGACAGTCATGACAATGTAATAAATAATTTAGGCCCTTTTTTGAAAGTGTTCATTTATCAAAATTAGTCAAGTACCAATTAGTAATATGATTTGGATACATGGTTAGAGGGAGTATATTTAAATGTAAGTAATTTAATTTAACCATCCAAAAAGAATCTTTTAACTGCACAAAAACCTTTCTGTCAAATTTGAAACTCTTTGCCAGTACATCTACCCACCTTAATTGTTTGAACTAATTGTTTAACTATTTGAACAGCTTTTGTACATATCACATTTACAGAGTAGAAGTAGACATCATTTACCTTGTCCGCAGGTTCCCCGGGCTTGGTGGCCCATCATATACAGACAAGATGTCAAAATCCTCCTCCAGGGCGAAGCCTTGAAACACGAGCTGTATCCGGTTATGCTCCGCCGCCACAATGACCCATGTACAGTTGGCATAGTTAGGATAACCGTATGGGTAGCCGGGGCTCTCTATCGTCCCATTGGGACTGTGTAGTGTGTAACTGCAGTTTTGAGCTGTGGAAAGAAAAGAAATCAACTGTCATAATGAGTTCAAATCATGTTAGAAATTCTGAAGAATTTAAAGTGTATGGGAAAAGAAATAGGCACTCCACTTCAACCACTTATAGAAATCATACAAATGCACAGACACACACACACACACACACACACACACACTAACACACACATACACACAATCAAACACACACGGTCCAACAGTTTTCCTTAAGTGCTGCAACATTAATTATCACATACAGCGCGCAGCATGTGCCATTAATGTAGCAGTGCTAAATGGTATGCCCTCCCCCAGCTTTCACAACCTCCATCATGATACACTAGTTCACTCACCGGCCCCTTCCCCACATTAGTAATACATTCTCACATTAAAACACGACATGGCTGGAGGAGAGATACACTTGAGTACCACAGTAATTGCATTCATCTTACATTTTCTTCCACAACCGTTCTCGCTGACTTCCACTATAAATTTTAATCTTGTGTATTTTGTCATATGTCAGTGCAGAGCTTGGGGTGGATGTGAGGAGTGTGAGGCAGGACGGTGTGTGTGTGTGCGTGCGTGCGTGCGTGTTTCAAGTCTCTTGGCTAAATGACTTATCCTTCACTGATCTATAAGCACAGCTAAGACCTTTAATCAATGATAGGGATTTAGCTGTAATTAATTGGTAATGTGGTCTGATGTGTGATCGTGCTTATAGTTTGTGTAGCTCTGCCCGTGTGTTGCCAGAAGTTAACAATACAAATTTAATCCTCGACACATTTAAGTTGGTCATGGTTCTTGCCTCAAATAGGAAATAAGGCTAATAAAGTTATTTTCATCTTCAAAGCTACATTAGCATTCAGCTGTTATTGACAACATCACCTAAACAATCTCACACCATATGTGTTGTAGCGATGGAGCTAAAACAAGCAGGACTGCAACACATTGAGCACTGATTTCCTTTTCCAGAAAACAAAAAGCCAACCTAGGCAAAGTTATTGTTACACCGAAGCAACGTGCATACATAAATAACCTTGTGGAGGGACTAAATTAGAATGCCATGCAACAATACATGCTATTTATAAAAGTGATCTGTATTTTCTCTTTGTGTGCTGCAGCCAAAAACCTGAATCTTAATGCAGCCTGATTAAAATGTAATTAGGAAAGCATAATTGGAGGACATCTGTTATCTGGACAACACACATTATTCATCTCAAACAACACAACACAACACTTGCAGTGATATGATTCTTGTATTGTTACATATTCACGGTTGTGTTTTTTGTGGGATAAATCAATCTGTACTACCTAAGTGCATTAAAAAAGGAACATTCCAGCAAGTATCAGGCATTAACACAATGCAGCTTTCAACAATTTAAAATACATGAACGTTGCTTTGGTAAATCCCTGCAGCGGGGAATTTGTATCACTGTTGAATGCCTGGGAAACACACAGTGTTGCTTTGTATGCTGATAGAACAATCCCACAACTATAAAGACCTGCCAAATGTTCATTCTGAAACATGCTTCTTGTTTGGAAAAACCAGCAGGGATTAACAGGTAATAAGACGCCAAGCATGAAGAGAAGTGACGAGAGAAAAGAACTGGGACTGATTTTTTCCCCCCCTTTGGCTGATATATAAATATATATATATATATTTAAAAAACTGTTTTTAAACAGGCTTTTTCAGAGAGAAGAAGAAAAAAATGACATAAAAATAAGCATGGATATGCATAATCCCTGGTGAGCCAGACAAGTGAACCCTGAATGTCCCTCTGCAGCTCTTATCAAGCCTTGTGTTTAAGACTGAAGGTGCTATTTGCCACATCACGTCTTTGTGAATTCTGAGATGCTGCTGGAAAAACACCAGACGACGCACACACTCACATATACACATAACCTACATCAGTTTTTTTTTTTTTTTTTACACCTGGTAGCTCTAGCTTTTTTTTTGCAGTGAAGAGGAAAAAAGAGGAGATAGTGTCAGGAGGTAAAGATCCCGACTGTCTGGATGGCATCAGCAGCAGCAGGAGGATAATAGTATCGCCAGTCACAGTATATCCATCATGCAACTCTTGGCTCCCTGGGGCCTGTCTCTTGTTAAAAAAAAAAAAAAAAACAAGCCTGGCCTTCTCTTAGCCATCACTTTACAGCGCTTCATATGCGCTTGACCTCTTCCAAAAGATGCTCATGTTTTTGTACTTCAGCCCTGGCCACTTGAATGCACTTTACTTACATTTATGATGTTGTGTTAAGTGTCAAGCTCTGTTGAGATCTGCTAGTGTTGCAATGAACTCTTAGAAAAGACTGCATTGAATTCTATAAAAAATATTATGCAAAATAAATGAAGCATAAAATAAATCTACATACTGTATGGAGGGATGAACCTAACCAAGCATCACAGTGTGAGGTTCTTTATTTTTTTGTTGTGTGTTTTCTCCGTTTTCAGCTGCACGAGTAAAGAACAAAAGTAGCCACCTTAACAGTTTTCATTAAAGCCTTTAAATGGGTGCAGCAAGTGAGCATTCAGCCTTCCAATTACCATCAGGTCAATACTAATATCCAGTCAAAAAGCTCCAAATCCACCTCTCCTACCTGATTTTCATACACGCAGCCTGGCCAATAATCTCCCAATCAGCTCCCTCATTATCCTGCCTCAATCTGACAAATGCCAAATCAATGTCTCATATGGTTGTCTGATGGAAGAGCCTGATAGGGGTCAGAGTGGACGGTGAACCTATATAGGCAATGAGCCAGTATGTGCAGACTAGAATTACAAAACAAAACCAGGAAGGTTAAGGCAACTAAAATGTTATTCATTTGTTTCAAGATTAAACGCTTCGCAACATGATGAAAAGGATCCTGGAGGCTTAACGGACAATTATTTTACGTTGTTGCATGGTGTTGTTGAAGATTTGATTCTGTGAAGTCGATTATCCAATTCTAAGGTCTGCTATTTCTTTATATGAAACCGCTAAAGAACAGCTAGGGGTGTAGTCCTGATCATAAAGTCTGAAAGATTAACTGTTAATATTTCAAACAGCAGAGAGGGAGGGCTTCAGGAATACAAATAGCAGAGCAAATCTCAAAGTTGTTATAGATACAAAAAGCTGCAAAAAGGCTGTGATAGGGAAGTCAACAGTATGAAGGTATTGCTTAAAAGTGTGCACTGAGTTTAAAGAATGGTGAATGGAAAACCAAATGTCAACAGACTTTGACCGTGATGATTCAAGTGGCATGAATCATTGTGACACAGATTCTTTTTTTTTTTTTCCTGCTCCGTTTGTCACACTTCACCATTGAAAAGGTTCAGGAACAAATTCAGTTACAGGACTGATTTTTTTTAAAAAAAGAAGAAAAAAAAAGAATAAACGTTCCATAAGAGCAGCTCTAACTGTCATGACTTTGGGACTATTGATTAAGCTTTCACATCAACATGGTGTAAACATCTTTCCTTCGCAACAAATGAGAAAGAACATCAAAAGAATTCATTTTGCAAATACATAAAAGCATTTCATACTTGCATATATGTGTCATAGGTGGACTGAACATGCTGCCATTGATTGATCGATTTATGACAGGGGATTGAGCAGGCAGCAAACCAGGCTCAGTGTTTCATCGGTTCAATCAAGCGAAGCAAAGAAAAAGAAAAAAATCACACGGGGGAATAATTCTACTGAGAGTGCAAAGAGCTCCAGTGAAGATTATTTTGAAGTTGGAGCACCTGTGCCGAGTGACCGACTCTTAAATCGATATTGACGCACACAGTAATGGATAAAAGAGTCAGGTAGTGCTTTTAGAGAGGCTGATTTTATTTGGGGCTGCAGGAAGAAACATTTTGTCCTTTCTGTGAAAAACGTTGATACAATGAAATCAGACAACAACAGATACTTTAATGTTACTCACCTGAGAATGAACTTTGATGAATATTAAATATGAATATATATGCATTTGGCTTGCTTTAACGGCATAATGTAGTAACATCGATTTCTGTGGTTAACGTGTGGTTAAAGTATACTGAACCAGAGTACTCTCTGTTAATCTGCTTTGAAAAACCCAGAGCTTTTGATTAAGTAGATTCCTGCACTCCCGAGCTGGGCAGAATTATTAAAGCCTCGCCCAGGGTGCATTATGAAATTAGCTGCTGGGTGCTGGTGACCTGCAGTGGAGCCCCTTAGTGTAAATCTGCAGTGGAGAGCCCATCCTGCAGTTGACCTCACTGACACACAATAACGACTACATAAACAGACTGCTGGCCGAGCTGTTTTCCAGCGCCTAGACCTGCGGCAAAGTAGAAGGTCATATTTTTTCAAGTTGTGTAAGATCAGGTGAGTCATTAGGAATATGGAGGTGTAACAAATACGCTGGTTCAGCAATTAGGAAAATTGCAAACTCGCTGTATGTGGTTGTTGTATTTTATCCCTCAGCACAGAGACTGTTTGTGTTGGCTTGTCCTGAAATGTTAACTACCCTTCAGATCTGTGGATGTTCAACAGTTATGTTGTACACTGCTTAGTACACTGGCAGCATCTGCTTGGCATAAACCATCTACAGCTTGCTAGCCGCCAAATGTTCGGACATGAAGAGTATGACCTTGTTGGAGCTGCTGATCTCCAGTTCTAAATGTGTGTGTGTGTGTGTGTGTGTGTGTGCATGAGCTATTGTTTGCTTTGCGAGAGCAGTTGCTTTTGTTAGCGGGAGGGCAGAGCTGCGGTTCTGCACTGTGACACTTTGACGAACCGCTGGTCAGTGTGCTGTACTCTGGCAAGACAGAGAACCGTCAAAGTGTAAAGAAGGAGACGGAAGAAGTGTGAGAAAGTAGGGGCTGGGGGGGCAGACAGATGGACAACGGACAGACCTAATGTATGGACGTAAAAAAGATGTATGGATTTGAGAAATAATGGAAGGAAAAAAAGGTGAGTATGAAGGCAAACTAAGGGCTGTTAAAAAATTGAGGACAAGGGTCAAAGACAGGAAGAGCTTCACCCAACGGGTGCTAGTGATTGTAAAAGAGGAGGAAGTCTAAAGGAAGGGACTTGTTACCTAATTTCTGTTTCTTGTTGCCCTTTTGCGTTGAGGTCACAGACTGCCAGTGTGACAGTCACAGCAAGACAGTGTCTAATCTACTCGCTTAACAGATCCCAGAGGTCTATATGGTGTGATGATTCACCAGTGTCTGTGTGTGTGTGTGTGTGTGTGTGTGTGTACAGATGTGTATTGTGTTTGTTCGTGCAGGTCTATTTACAGTGGTATCAGCTGTCAGCTATCAGCACATGTATGAATGTAATCCCTATATCCTCAGAGGGTATAGTGTCACGTCTACATGTCTTCATGTAAGTCCCTGCTCAGATGCAATTACACTGACTGCATTTACTCTGAAAGGAAGGACATTTTATCCCACGAAACATAATCCCAACATCCCGTTCCACTGATACTATAAAGACATAAAAAAATAAAGACACTAGAAAATCCCCTCGCTGTCTTCCATGTCTTTATCCCTCCCATCTCTGTCTAGCTTATTCATCTACATTTACAGTAAGTATGCCTTTTGGTCAAAACACAACTAGACAATATTAAAGAGTCAATATTAAAAGTGTTTATTTCTTCTATTGGGAAAAGAAAGTCATTCAAAGTACTCAAAGTAGCAATTGAAGCTTTTCCAATACCAGGAAAAGAGCTTGAACAGGTTTCTGAAATCTGAATTTCATGTATCCATGTGAACGCTCATTGTTTAATGTTTAAGAAAAGTCTAGCAGAATTCCAACATGTCCATACTGAGACAATGTGCTTTTTTTGTGTGTGAGATGGAAACCCCAAAAGCCAATGGTGTAATGATAGGAACAGAAAACTTTCTATAATTTGCAAAAGCAACTCTAAAGAAAGTTCCCTCATATGAACCATGAGGCAACTCATCTTAATTGAGATACAACCATGAAGCACATATTCCAAGTCTCACGCACATAAAGGCGAAAATGCAGATTCAGCTCTTTCGTTATTCTCAAGAGAAGCCATAAAACCTTCAAACATGCAGTCTATCAGGGGCTATATCTATACAAAATGTGCATCCCATTGGACTAAACAAGGAATCATTTCCAACCAAATAAGCGCTCCACTTGGGGGTTTATCGCGCAACAAAGCCGTCACCTATCACATATAACCCATCCCATGAGTAAACTTCAAACAACCAAATGTTTGTGTGTGTGTGTGTGTGTGAGTGTGTGTGTTTGCCAGTAACAGCCTCCCTGGTGGGAAGATAAACCCTTCCGCCTCATAGATCCTCTCAGCATTGCTATTTGTCTCTTGACGTGTCAGCGTATATGTATGCCTTGACCGCATCATATCCGAATTAACCTCTAGATGGCCGCCATTAAAATGGAAATGGGTGAGCTCAGCGATCCTGCTCGTCTCCATACATTAGGCTAATGTCAGGGCCAGGAAGACACCGTCTGCCATTACAGACAAGCCAAATGCAGTGGAAGGCACTTGGGATGGGGTTGCTCCTACTTAGCCCTCCCCTCACAGGTTGTTTCCACTAGGCTGAATGGTAAATCTTGTTCCCTTAAAAGGGCAGAAAAATGGAGCTTGCCTTTACATAATGGTGCACATCCGATGGTTGAAATGGCTTTGTGCTGCAGGAATGTGTGAAGAAAAACAGTGATCTGTGTAAAATCATGCCGAGAGAGGACGCTGGAGCAACAACATACCTAAATGCGCTTGGCAATGCACACACTCAACTGTAAATCAGGAGCCGCATGCATCCATTCTATGTTTCAACTGCCAGTTGTGACACTCTCATCACAGGCTATGGCAGTTATTTCAATGATGTGTTGATGCCTTTGGCAACACATACTTATTAAACACACGTGCAAACACACAAAAACACATTGTCAAAGCATTGCAGCTGGAGGGCGAAATGTGCTCTGCAAGAAAATAAACAACACCCACATGCAAAAAAAAAAAATGTAGCCAAAGATTAAAGCCAAAGAAAGCAGCTGCATGCTGAGGGAAAGATGATGCATTTATGCAGATATACACTCCTGCATGAGTGCAAGATTGTATATCTGCATCGGTGGGTGGCTGTCAAAGGGATTTTTGGGCAACGTTGTCACCATGAAGCAGACTGTAGGCTGTGTCAGAGAAATGGACAAAACTGAAGAAGGCACTAGAGATATACATTCATACAACTCTGTTTGAAGACTGGGGAATAGAAAAAGGAAATGTCTTCCCTGAATCTATGCTAGCAAAAGAGGCACAATGGAACAAGTGTTCTCTCAGACAGAGAGGAAGAGAAGAGGGGGGATTGGGGGTGGGGGGCAGGCAGTTCCTTCCAGCTGGGTCATATTTAACTACCACTATGAGAGCCAGCCAAAATAACCTGCAACCAACCCAACAAAAAAAAAGCTGCCCACACACTTAAATAAATGCCTAATACTATGCCATATTTTACCCATAACAAACAACATGTTATTTACATAATCGCTTCCTCTTCTTAAGCGGCCCTCTTTCGTAAGTTGGTATTTCCGAGCTCAACACAGTTCCTCTGAAAAACTCGCACCAAGGTTTTCAACCTAATCAATAGAAAAACAGCCCATTCAGAGTCAAAGACATGTTATGGTTGATGTTCTTTCCTTTCACAAAGACCCCCGGTCTTTGTGGGGGAGTTTATTCAGCGCTGATACAAATGGGCCTCCCACACAACACAGTAAGCCGAGATGCCGGGAGAAAAGCGTGTGTGTTTGTCAGTGTGGTTTCACGTTGTGCACATATTTGTGGTAGATCTTTAACAATAACATTCAAGCAGCAACCTACAAGGTTCAGAAAGAAAAGCTAATGGATAAGTGCCAAAAACTGCAGTTCCTTTAGTGACCACTTGAGGGTGATGCAAAAAGTGAATCAATCCCCATGATCTCCATGATAAATGCTCAACTTTACAATATAATTCTAATGTAATCACAGCCTGCTACATGGACACTGTTTAGGTACTGTTCATTCAATCATACTGGCGACAATACAATTTTAATACACCACACCTGTTTATGTTATGAAGGGGGATACAGTATGTGATGCATAATTAGGGGCTGGGTATTGTAGTTGTTATCTCAGCTGCTTCAGTCAATGAACTAGACTTTTCGAGGCTTCTGTTTTCTTTCAAATATACGAAAAATAATATGGAATTCTGTGGGATTTAATGAAGGTCCAAGAAGTCTTACTTCTATTTTTTTTTCTGGTCAAATCTAGTGCTATACTTTTCAAATGTTAGCATTAACTAGCTTGTGTCAGTCTCTAGCTCCATGCATCAGTTTGTTCAGAACTAAAGAAATCTTTGAGAGGAGGGGTGAAACGTCTTCAAGGTTTTTAACCAAGTCCGGTTGTCTTTGGATTGAGCTTCAATTTACCATGACCCTGATGTCTACACAGACTACACATCAGAAATAAATCAAAAAATAAATCACATCAGTTGATTTATTTGTGTTGTTCACTTACTTACAGAAACAATCTCCCTCCTTGGTTGACCTGATGGTTAACTAGCTAATTCACCCAGTTATTCTTTAGCCAAAGGCATGGATTGAGCAGCTTTGATTCCATAGTATCAAACCCTTTGCGTCACCCTAGCACCATTATCTTTTACATAGGGTGACTTACAGCAAAAATAAACCAACAAAACGTAAGACCAAAAATACAATACTCAATCCTTAAAAAAAGAGGGAACAAAACCAATGCATGACATCAGGTTTGCTGCATCCATTTTTAATCAGACAATTGTTATCTAAACGAGTGCCTTCTGAATAAGTGTAGCCTTCCCTTGCCGTTCTTTGTGTGAGCGTTGGAGATTACTTGTGCACAATTTGAGAAACGTTTCACAGCCTCTTGTCTGCTGGAAAAATGCCATTCGAGCCATCTGTGTCCTAGAAACTTTTAGCTCTTTTGGATGAGAGTTTATAAGTTGATAGTGTCAGGTCTTTGCTATGCCATGTATGTTTTTTCTCTGATCATAAAAGCTTTTTCAGGAGCTTTTCTTTTTTAAATTGTGCAAAAAAAAAAAAAAAAATCTGACAATTCTAGACTCTAATTCACATCTGTCTCGATGTGTCATCTGGGTTCTACTACCTCCAACGTGAGAAAAAGAAAGAAAAAGAGAACTTGAAGGAGAGAAGTGCAGTCCACAAAGTCTCATTCACGGCTCCTGCCAGGAAAGCTGTATAATGTTCCCATGAAAACAAGTAAATAGGAGAACACATGAAGACAAATCCCTTTACTGAATTATTTATTGTTGTTTGAGTCCGCCTCAACACTTAATCTCACCCACACCACCACTACCACACAGGCATACACATACAGTACAACCACTCACACCCTTTTTCACACATGCATGCCTCGCCAAATGCCAGTTTTTCTCGCCAAGCCTCTTTTGTACTTACTGTATGGGAAAGAAAAAAAAGCATTATGTGTGACACTAATGTGTTAAACAGGGAAACTCAATTATCACCTCATTTTCATTCCGTTCACATCTGACAGTTGTGCTATATGAGTTATGTTAGACTGAAACTATGGTGAAGAGACAATCACAGTGACACCCTGCTGCGTTTTTGCACATAAATCTGTTAAAAAAAAACCCCTGCACTTTCTGGACTATCACCAATCAATGGTATCAACAGGAGGTGGGCTAATGCAATAATGGATGTATTCAATCTATAAAATGATCATCCTGGGTAAGCATGTTGACCTATGTGTGTGTTAGTAAGTGGTCATCCATGAACATTTGATCCTGTCTGAGCGGTTTGTATTAAAACAGAGAGGAAGCACTGATCCAAAGGTCAGGTCATGGCCGTCCCAGCTGAACCATTTCGCCCATCACTGAGAGATGGACGAGCAGCAGACGATCAATCAGCCTCACTTCAACTTACTGCAGCACACTTTCACCTCTTAACTCGGATCCTAACTGCCCCCCCAGGAAGGCTTAAGTGTCAGCCCAGGACCGCCTGCTGAAATGATATACCACAGACTTCCCTCCCAAATGGATGACAACATATCTGATGTGAAAAATTACATTTTTCCTTCAAGCTGCGATTCCACTCTGCAGAAACTATGACAATGGAAAACATTTACAATCAAAATTGTAAAATGGCAAAAACAGTTAGGTCTGTATTGTCATGATATGGATGATATCTGTGAGATTACATCATGGATGTAATGCACTAAAGATCCTTTCTTTTCAGATTGTATGTGCTTCTTTCAACTGCTCTGTTTATGATGTATGGGATGAGATTTACATGTCTGTAATATAAAATAGGAGCCTATACCTAACCTTGCATTCTTCAATGATTTTTTGGGGGGGCTTTTTTATTGGATAAGACTATTTTCTACTCATCTTTCTGATACATAGAATTATTAATTTGGTATTCAAAGGAAAACATGACAGAAATAATCTATGGGCACTATAATTCAAAGATAAAGTGGGGCTAATCCATAAATGTGTACACACTGTATACCATTGGATCATTCCTGATACTACAAGTCCCTATTGTCAAGTGTTAAGTTATTTTATTCATACGGATTATACATACAGCAAATCGCAAATTTGACACAAGGGGATTTGCACTCTTCATGTCATATTAGGCCATCTGTCTTTAGCTGCCTAATTTGTACCCCTCCTCAAACACATCGACAGATAAAATCACTGTTTGGGGAATCATAGGTTATACATGTAATACTATAGGAACTTCTAAATTGGTACGGAACGTCCATATATTAAAGCTAATGTTGTTTATTTTTATTAGAAAGATATTAAGATAGAGGGAAAACACATTTTTTGGCAGATTGGCAACCACTTCTCAGAACATAGTTGATCAAAACATAAAATCAGTGTCTTATTTATTTCAGGGACAAGGTTACATCAAATTTGTATGAACAAAAAAAAAAACTGAAAAAAGCTTTGAAACAAGCAGTTTCCTCTGTGTTCCATCTTGAATATCAATTAAAGAGACACAGGCTTGTCGTGTCACAGCCGTGTGATATTGTGTGGTCCATTTCTGTGGTAAAAAACATCAGAAGAGACTTTAAGCTCAATTCCTCCTTTCTCATTAGTAATTTATCTTCTTTGTAGAAGCACAACACGTAACGTGAGTCAGCAGACAATGGATGTAAGGTCAGATTAAACTGGTCTGGGTATTGGACACAGAGTGATGAACTCAGGAAGATGCACTTTAGACCAATTTCAGATAAACGATTGGTTCATTTGCTGCTTGCATTGCAAACATCCTGTAGTCCAACGTTCTTCTAAAGAGAACATTTTTAGATCAACCCTCTCCCGAGTAGGCCTATCTTTATTGTGGGGATAGGACAGTGGATAGTGCAGGGAGGGAGAGCATGGGCTATGACATGCAAGAAAGGAGCCACAAGTCGGATTCCAACCTGGGTCGCCCACTTGGAGGACAAAAGCCTCCATACATGGGGTGAACACACTAACCTCTCCACTACCAGGGCCCAAGAAAGGGCAAGATTCAACCCAATAACACAACATGCAGCTTTTATAAAAAAATAATAATAATAATAATGTTCTTTAGTAATGTTTAGAAGTGCTGGAGGTGGATTTCTCATGCTTCTGAGGAGTCAGGCTCATGGTTTCACTCGGTGTCCTGTGTTTTTTCCAAAGCTAAGCTAACTGGCAGCTCGCTGTATCTTTAAATTTACATTGAGATTTAAAAGTTGCAACAATCTATTTAAAAACACAAACACAAAAACCCCCACATTACAATTAAAAAGTACGTTAAAAATATGCTACCGTCTGGACTAACACGTTTCATTATATTTTTAAGGACTCATTATTTAAATCTAAGGTATATAACATATACATGAAAGATTATTTGCTTAGGATGCAAACAATTATTGATCCTTGAGAAGTCTAGGAATTCAATCAGCACACACACACACTGACTGACTGTCTCCACATGATGACTTAGCTGCTTTCCCAGAAAAAGTCCACTGACAGATTGCCTATACATTGAATAGAGAGACAGGTCGTACAGGAAAGGAGGGGGGGGGGGGGAAAGACAAGGACAGGATAGCTCCTGCCTGGGATCTTATCATCAATCTGTGGGATCACTGATATCTGATAAGAACAGTGTAAATCAGGAGGCTAAAGAAACACCTGCCTCAGCTCCGTGTCTGGACAAGACAGACAGGGCATCTACATCTATCTCTCACTTTGTGGGGATTTACAGTAGTCAGAGCAAATTCTCATGTCAGATAATAACAGGAAAATGGGAAACTGAAACGAGATTGAGACCTGTCTGTTAAAGCTTTGCTGCTGTATACATGGCTCAGGGATAAATACATGTAAGCTTTGGATATCTCTTATTCATTTTCACCTATAGCAATACAGTTAAGATTGAATGAAAATATATGTTCCTGCTTTCCTCACATGTCATTCCTCACAACACTTCTAGCACATATTTGGATCTATTGAAGATCAACCTATGCTCTTCAACTGCCTTCTACTGGGAACTATAGATGGACTGATAAAAGAAACCTTTTTCTGCAACATTCTGGAGCAAGGCACTTTACCACGGCCCATCTATCCAACACCCAATGTCTTGTTTGTAGCTGAGCAGCTAAAAGCCTATAGAGTAACAGTAAAAGCTAAAAGAGGTGCTTTTGAATATGACTCATATAAATATGACTGCCAGATAAAAGCAAAAGTGCTGGATTTATGTTCCCTTGGCATGCAAAGCAGCCAAAATGTGCATTTATTAATTTACCACCATGCTCATGCTGAGAGACATTAAAGGAAACAAGTAGCCTTTTCATTTCCCAAATCTACAACCAGAGCCTTTAGACATATAAATGTCTTGATTCAAATGGGTTTGTCATAGTTCATTTCACTTTTACGTTTACATTGACATTGCAAAGAGGAATAATCCAACAGAATAACAAGCCTTTTAAATTGTAATTTCTTTCAAGGGCAAGGCATAGCAATTGACAACAATGCTAACGGCTAAAGCTTGAATGGTTCTTATATGTCCGAAGAAAAAAACAACTTGCGAGGAGACAGAACATTAATCTTAACATTATTTTGTGTCATGTATAACATGCGTATGTTCCACACATGCAGGAAATAGACTTGATATCAGCAGGGGGAGCTGTATGTGTGAACTGTGAACACATGCATTTTTTCAAACAGACTTTTCCCAGAGTTTCTCCTGCCAGTCCCCTAGTATTGTTTTCAACTGCAAGTCTGAGTAAGCTGATGTGAGAACGCAGCAGGGTACTATCCGGAGAATTCTCCCCAAGCCAATGATAGGGGGAAGTAATGTTTATATCCTTTGAACATAGGAGATAGACGACTACAATCTCCTTTCCCATTATTCAACTGCTGCACTACGTATTTCATTCATCAGTATGTTCTTCTTAGCTCATTTCTTTATTCTGTTGAACTACACGCAGCATTAATATCTAAATACTCTCATCAAAACATTTTATGGCCGACTTTGTTGCTTGGTCTTCTACTTCCATTTTAATTTGTTTAATGCTACATTTTGTCTCAGGAGACCCCCTCCCCCAACATCTGAAAGGGATAGTCTCCCGCTGTGAGGATCAACTCTTATTTAGCAGAGGAGTTTTATTAATCTTTCGCCTGTTGTAAAACCAAACGCTAAAGTAAAAAAAAAAATCGGTAGTTGTAGCTTTTAGGAATCCAATTAACTAATGGCCATGAGATCCTGTGATGACATTGTATCAAACAGATGCTTCAAAGTCATTCAAAGCAGTGAAATGAAAGAAGACATTTCTTGGAGCAGCTACACTGAACCATGAGCTCAGTATTTTATTTTACTCTGATACTGGACAGAATCATTCTTCCTGTTACTGTACAAGTTACGTCACAAGTAATTAATACCCACAAGGCCACCTGTCTTAAAGGGGAAGGCTTGATTAGTTACACAACTGTGTACACTTGGTAAGATCATAGTATGACAATTAGGGGGCAACCCTCCTAAGCAAAACCCCTTTTTTTAAAATCTTATAATATATTGTATTTGACTAAAAATAAATCCGATAAATCACAGTGAGTGACACTTCAATCAAGATATCATGCAAAAGTGTTTCTGGATGAAAGTGCATCATGTCTAATGATCAAGTTTGTATGTGTACACTTGTGAATTGCAGCATGAATGCAAATATGGACATTTCTCCAAGGCCTGAAGGAGTCTGTGAGCGTGCATGAATTAGTGAATGAGTGTGTGTGAGTCACTGTGTGGCTGTGATCAGTGTGACGAAGCACAGTGACAGAGCTCCGGCCATCTGGAGACAGATGACAGTGTGAATCACCAGAGAGGAGGACGGAGGGAGAAAGAGGTGGGTGGCAGGGAGGGGTGGATGTACGGAAAGATGGATGAAGGGATGGCGGAGGAAGGTAGAAGGAGGAAGATGAGGGTGACATATCAGCAGGTAGGTGGGGGGGGGGGGGGGGACAGGAGGGTGCTCACAAGGACACAGAGTTCTTGTTTGATCTTAAAGCCTCAAACACGCACATGCAGAGACCTTTTGGAGCTCGCTAATGACCTGCTTGTCAACATTTTAGTCTAATCATCCTGGAGTGAATGGGGGCGGCACCTCACACGCTCATCCAAACAACCACACATGCCCATAAGCTTACTTACACACTGTTAGCTGCTGAAATAGAAGTCTGCTTGATGCCTGATAAGAAAATGAGCCTTCAAATAGATCATTTACTAAAGAGAGGAAAATCACCCAGCACTCAAAAGTGCACAGAAACATAGGGCCTAGATTATCTCTCAGCTGGTGGAAGCTTATCGCCCCTCTGCTCCACCACTCGTCTCCCCTCTCTGCCTCTTATTTCCCCTTCACAGTAGATTCTGTCCTGCTGTTTTCCCCTTTTTTCTTCCTAGTGCGCCACATCTTCACAATCTCTATCGGTCTCTCGACCGCAACTCTCTCACTCTCTCTATCTCTCCCACTCCGCAGCTCTTTCATCAAATAGACAACACATATTTAAGCATCTTTTTCTTTTTTGCATTCCAGACATTTCTGTGTTTCGGGTAAATAGATAATGTCTGTTTTTCAACTCCCATTCAGTCCTTCATTGCTCAACAGTGAGTGTGGAGAGCAGATGGGAGGAAAGGGAAGCAGCAGAGCATGCAGGTAGAACAGGATTTGAGATTGAGAGTAGCAGGCAGACAGGTGAAAGGTAGAGTATAGAAGTGCATATATTCATTATGGAAATACATATGGGAAACATAAGGCACATGGCAATGTGTGTTTGATATAGGTGAATTGGCATGCAGGAACTCAACAGTGTTTTTTTTTTCCCACAGTCTGATCAAGTACTCTCACTCAAATGTCACGTAACATCCACAGATGTGTATTTTTGCCAATGATCCAATAGAAAACCCAGCGCTTCCATGACGGAGGTTTTTACAAGAGGCGATGAATTAACAGACCTCAGAACAATGAAGGTTGGGATAGTACAGCACTTAATCAGTTGGAGACTGATTATTACTTTTATTGCTAAACAATAATTGGTTCAAATGGAATTTTAAGTCATTGTCATATACCAAATAGCTAAAAAAAATCCATAAGTGAGATAGTGGAATTTTGTATTTTTCTGAAAAAAATAAAATAAATAAAATTACAGTCAAAACTGAAACTGAATTGTGTCCTTATTGTCAATGACTGTGAGCTTTGCATGCTATTTAAGTGAGAAAATGTAGTAGGAGTATGGCGGTTGAACATATATTTTTCTCACACTATGCCTGAAATAGTATCAAATTCATAATAAACCCAACAGCAGAGAGCTTATGTTGTGATCTTGTCAAGCCAGGGTTTGAAGTCTGTGTCTAATTGAGGGTTCAAAGCCATGAAAACATTGGAGACGTCCCAAATCATGTAGCCAGCGAGCCCTCCACAGAGGAGCAGCTGCTGCTGAGGCTGCTGGCTGGGGGTGCTGTCCGTGGTGTTGAAGAGAAAGTTCAGCTGTGCTCTGCTCTGTCCGTGGTGCTGAAATATCAACCTACAGTGGGATCATTGGATCCTTTTGGGCAGATGTAAGCCTGATTTAAAACAACAAATGATTTAGTTTGTTTAACAGAACGAAGCGGCCTATTCCTGCACTAAAGTATGAGATACAATTCATTCGAATCATTAACAGTGATGTTTCAAAAGAGGAGTTCATAATTAAAAATAAGTCAATTAACAGCCCTCGTCCATCTGTGTCCCCAGAGGTCTTCCACGTTAAATTGTTCAAGTTTAAATTTGTCATATTTTGATTCTCGAACTTCAAAAGCGAATCCCCACCAGGGAGATTTCTCCCTGCGTTATTTATAAGGACACGCAATTCTGCGCGCGTGCACACACATTTTCGACCTTGCTCTTTCTTGAGGAGCCTGACGGTGCGAATACAAGCAAATGTCATCCAGTAAGAAAGATAAAAAGGAAAAGGGGGCATCAAGCCCTCTAGTCCTCATAACATTACTGTGAGTTGCATCATGAGCGCAACACGAAGCCTTTATAGAAAGGAGCGCGTGGATGAGAGGAGAGGAGAGGACGGCGGAGCGTGATCTTGCGTGTAAATGGACATGCTGAGCGACTGTCTCATGCGCCGCTGACGAGTGATTTAATATCGGCCGAGCTGGAGTTAGGAGCCGAAACACGTCATCCTCAGTCTGCCTCCTCTTCTCCTTTCCTCCTCTCCTCGCGGCCTCTGCCTCATCTTCCTCTGCGTTTGAATGAATAGAGGTTGATTACCGCTTATTGAGCTACGAGTCCACTGGGACAGCTGGTTTTGATCCCATGGAGAGAACGCGCTGCTCTCTTCAATAGCTCTTTGTCAGATGCCTCACACACATCTCTATCTTTGTCTGCGTGGCCCTTTGGGGGGGGGTGGGGGGGGGGCGTCGGTGGCTACACTGGAAGCAACAGTGTCTTTTTGGAGTGAGACTGGTTATCAAATAAGGTGAATTAAAGCACGATATTCGCATGATACGTTCACGTGTTTTATCAAACATGGCTTGCCAACAGAATCATCACACATGTTGCATGCAGTTTGAGCCTCAGTTTTGCTTAACCAAGTCTTGCTCTGTTATTTGGTGTTTGAAAAAGTATATGGGGAGAGAAAATTCCCAAATTCCGAGTCTCCTCTCCCTGCGTGCTCGCACCGCCTCTCAGCATAGTGTGAGGCTCTGGTGCCGCTCAATGGGAGAATGGGGCAATTGCTGGTGGCTGCAGCACCAAGGGACGCGCCAGACCACCTCAGTGTGCGATATTCAACCATATTTATGGACAACGATTAAAGTAAACGTTGTTACAGGGGGCCGGATAGATAGTCTAGCCTCTGCAGCTGCTCTTCGTAAATATGTGCAATAAGTTAGAGTCGCTTCACTGGCTCCAAAAGTAGACTCAAACGGCAAGAGAGAGGCCAATAAAAAAACGTTCCCTGGACGCAAATAAAACCCAAAGCGTCGGATATAGCCGCAATGAGATTTACCCGACAGGAAAGCGGGGGGAGATTTGTCTGGATCTCTGGGACTGAGTTAAAAGCGAGATAAACTGACAACCCACCTTAACCATTTGGGTGGCTGATGACACAAGCTTGATCAAAAAGTGGGCGACAAGTGGGAGGTATTGGGTGGGAGACACGTTTCAATTCTCAAGCTGATACCACACTTAAACAGAATGACACCACGCGGCCTGATGTGCTTCAAATGTGCCCAGTTTCCACTCACTCGTGGATTATGTGCTGTCCAACCAAAAGGTATGAGTGGGCGAACACAGAGCCATGACTCACTGTCAAATTCATATTGTGGCCGTGGCAGTATTCTTGGCTTTTGCTAAAAATAGTGCCCATTCTGTGGTGCCGAGCCAAGACAGTGATAAAACGGTTTGCCTTTCTTTGCCAAAGGACCCGCTCTGGATGGCAAAAAAATCATTGCAGCTCTTCCCCCGAAAAGCTTAACCTCTTAAATAACGCCACAAGCTTTTGTGATGAATGTCCACGGATACGAAAGGCAAAAAAAAATTAAAAGAAATTAAAAATCACGCACCAGTTACCGAGTCTCACCTTCCAGAAACACATTACTGAAAGTAAATTAATAGTAATGATAATCTGTTGAATGCCCAGCTCCCGTCACAAGATTTCCATTTGCAATTAATCAAGGACAGAAAACCCAGAGTCAGTTAATTAGGCCTGCACCACCGACCGAACCCCCCCCCCCCCCCAACACTCACTCACCACGCCATCATTTTTTTTTTTACATAAACTGCACACAACACCTTGTTCATGAATGTTAACTTGGGAAGTATGTTATCAGCTAGGAACAAGAGAAGAAGAGTTAGAAAGAAGTACCCCCCCTGTTCGCGCGCACGCACGCACTCCCTTTATGGACTCAGCACATAATAATCAGCCGTCTGTTTGACCACCTCAAGATGTTTGTTTAACACCCAACTCCTTTAATCTACCCATCTTCTTTTAAAAAAAAACCATCTCATGCAGTCCTTAAATGAATTGCATCCGAGTCAAGGATAGACAAGAGCTCAGTGGCAATTCCAGAGGATCCGCCGGCACCAAAATAGCCACCCAGTCAGCCACCTCTCTTCTAATAATAACTTTAGGTGCTGGAGCAGCAACATCACAGTAAGGTTGATCCTAAAAAATGCGCCTTTAGAATGAGTGCGTGTGTGTTGCTGATGCTTATTTGCATTCAGTAAGGGTTTGGGGAGGGTGGAGTGGGGGGGTAAGCCTGCTGCATTTTGCACGTCTTCAGCTGTACAGGAGTGGGGAGGGGGACTTACCCTTTACTGATGCGACCAGAAGCCCCATATACAAGAACAGCACCCGACTCCAATGGTGCGCGTGCACTCCTGCCTTCATTAGAGCAAAAATTCGTATTCCGTCCCCTTTCCTGTATGCGCATTCCGGTCTCCTCGCGAGTCCCGTAGCTCCGTCAACGTTTGAAGCGGCGGTCATGGCAGGGGCTTTTTTTCTCTCCTCTGGTCTGGCAGGCACGATAGTTCTCAGATAGTCAAAAAAGGGAGATTCACACGGTGTCGGCGCTGAGAAAAATCCCAATGCATGGAGGAGGCTCGGATCTCGCAGCTGGACTGAACCATGTCATGCGGGCACCGGGGGTTCGGAGTCTAAGTCTAAAGAGATATATATTCACACCTAAAGGGAGAAAAAGAAAGGCAAAGCCAAGGGGGTAGACGTGATTCAGTGGTCACTGATATACCCCGCACGCGTAAAAATCACGAAAATCCTTCGTCCACTCCACATATGTAACGATATCACCAGATATACGTCAAACGCCAGGAGATCCCTCCTTCAGTTTGTCCATCATCACTTATCTTGTCCTTCTTTTAAATGTATCTCCCTTTAATAACAACATTGGCGTTATCGATAATCCACGTTTTCAACTCGTCCTTAGATTCAAATCGAAAAAAGAATGATGGAGAGCCACAGAGGTTATCCAGATCCAAGGAAAATCGCCTCGTTTCGAGAAGTTCAAAACCAATGTTGAAGTGTATAGTCACCGATCTGAGTGTTGAGAGAGAAAATATGCCGTATGGATGTATTCCCAGTATCGCAGCGCTAAGCCACAGCGTCTTCTCGGGTCTGTGCGACGCCAAGATTCAGACTGCAGACCTGCTCCTTCTCTGTGCGTCTCTCTCTCTCTCTCTCTCTCTCTCTCTCTCTCTCTCTCCCTTTCTCTCGCCCTGCCTCTCCTCCACTCTCAGCAACCTCTTCAGTCATATCATATGCCTACAGATATCTTTATTCACCTGTGACTAAGATAAACTGATTAGATGATAAAAGGCCAATAATTGACCTCTTTTGTGCGACAAACGATGCCGTCTATAACAATGTTCTCATTTCATTAACGTGCAATAGTTTTGATGATAATGCTGATAACAGATAATATTGTGATATTTAGATGATATTAATATGAAACATTAAATCCACCTTGTTCCAATTTGTTATGGTAAGATTTAGGGCCTCACAACGAGGCCAGTCTCCATCCATTAAGACCAATCATCGGTTTGGCCCAGCGGTTTAACATAGATGTCCACTTCCTGCTCACTAAACGTGAAATTGATGCTTAACAGGCTGGAACCCTCGCCAGTAAATTTGAATGTCATTTCCACTTTTGCATATGACCGGTGTAATTAGTTTTTCCGCAATGCGCCGCGCGTGGCAACAGTCTAGGTAATGAAATGCGCGTTGGCCTTCAACCCGACATGTATGATGGCGATCATAAAAAACTCTCACCGCAACATTAAATTAAACTTCAGCGACACCTGAGAGCCCCTGCCCTCCAGATCCGGCTGTGCATTTTTTTAGATGTCCTAACTTACTATGCGTTTGGCTACCCCTGACGTGATTTCAAAATGATACCAGCAGTAAATGTATGAAGACAGACCAGCAGGCTTATTCATGCATCCACCAGAGAAAACTAAACAGCATATTGGATTCAAATTATGATAAATAACTTGTGTCTTCTTCGTATTATTCAAAAAGCCATTGGAATCAGTTTCACTAAAAACGTGTCATTCTCGAATATCAACCGTTGCTATGGTAGCCTTCGAAGATAACACCAGATAATGTTTAATTTCAAAAAGATAGTTCAAAATAAATCTGATCTTAGGTAGCCAACATAAGGAGACTTGCATGCCCATGCATGTTTTCAAAGAGAGGAACAATGATGCTCTCTAAGGATCCTCAGATGAAGCTTACTCCAAAACAGTTTCCGAGCGCAGTCGCACCCTTTCCGCGCTCGTCCTGGATCAATCCGCACGCGCCCACTGACAACTTTGATCGCGTCTGCAAAATCATCTGGAAGAGAACCAAAGAGGCTGAGGTGCTTTGCACAGGTTCGCATGAGACACAGCAGAACAAGGACGACAAGGCTCAAGATAGTATACCATGTAAAGGGTAAGGCTGAGCTGCATGGGCTCACAACTACGCATCAATCACAGGCTAACCAAAAAAATCACATAGGCCTATGTGAGTGCACCTTTAATAGTTTTCGGATTGTCAGTCTGAATGTGTATGTATGTAAGGATAACCACCTAGATTTTTACATAAAGCGGTACTCTTACATGAGACCTTTAGATTAGCCAATAACTTTATCTTTTGTGTGATAACAGGAATTTTCCTTTCAGGCATGGCATAAGCTCCTTAGTAGGTAAGATTATGGAAATGTGAAAAAAATCCAATAGTACCTAACATTTAAATAAAGAGCAATGGTTAATAAATCAGTTTATACGGAATGAAATATACTGTATATACTATACTATACTATACTGTATTTACCAAAGTATCAATCTAAAGCTTTATTGATCAGTTAAAAAGGTTTTTGGCTTACACTTCAACCATGTGTTTTTCATCCATTTGTGAATGTTTGGTGTCTATAGCTGATGATAAAAATTGTTTCTTCAGCTGAAAATTAATGGTATAACTCAATTGATAAAACAGATAAATGCTGGTGCTTATGCAGCCATTTATTATAAAGAATAAGAAATGTCTTATAGGTTAAAAAAATGGCAACAAGACATCAACACACATCTTGTGTTTTAAACCAGCCTTTACTATCAGCTACAGAGTCAAGCGTTTGGGACTCAAACACTGCTAACAACCCTTTAATCATTCTCTTTGAGCCCTTTATATAACACCTCCTGCAGTTAAAAGTGGTTGTAGCTGAAGGCTGTCCAAATGAGTCTGGTTCTGGTTGAGGTTTTTGTCTGTTGAATGTCTATTTATTCTAGCCACTGTTGTCAAGTGCTTGCTCATTTTTAAAGGCCACATATTATAATCCTTTTCAATATGTTTAAATGAGTCTCAGAGGTCCCCAAAACAAGTGTGTGGAGTTTATTGGTTAAAATCTACCCTGATCCTGTATTTTAGCTACATATAAAGCTTTCTATTTCAGCCTTGCTTAAAGCAGGCTGTTTCTGTGTCTATAGCTTTAAATGTAAGTGAGCTATCGGACCACTGCCCTCTCGAACGGCTTTGCTGGCTTGGCCTTTCTTGCAACATGCCCTATTGTTTACAATAAAAAGGCAGATTAAGAGGAACAGACCAAAATATGCTGTTATTGTCACGGAAGGGATTGCAGCTTTTGAGATGTCACAAAGGGAAAATCGCCAAATGGCCTGTTTGACCTCACTTTTTCTGACAAATGGGGAAGGCAAAAGGCTGAGAGGATGGACTTTTCTCATAATTGGTGGGTTTGTAGACAGACTAAGGACACTCATTCGTGTTCGAAAAACATTATAGAGTGTTTAGCATAAATTGTGACCGTAAAAGTAGTGAATGGTTAATGGATTTCAGAGTTTGTAGAGGTCTATGGAGGTCACTCTTAGACTGTAGTAAACCTCCAAGCGTTTTTCTCATTAGGCATTCCTAGAGTATAATTAATAGTAACTACATTATAAGCTTAAATGAAATTGGCCCATTTGTATTGGTTGGGTTGCTGTAACAATGTATAAGAAGTTGAAGTCTCTAACCCTGATCATAACATTACACTGTAGATCAGGTGGGCTGCTGTGTGGTCACAGACCCACTGTATAATGTTAATGTACACCATCTGTTCACCGGCCGCTCAGAGCTTCCGTGACGTCCCCGTTATGATAAGCCTCCCTGGTCTCACTGGACCGTCTGTTCCGCATGGCGTCTCGACAGGCGACAGGCTGGTGACTAAAGAGTAGCCTCATTAAAAAGTCATGGTTTGAAGAAGGCGCTGCACCACAAATACAAGACAGAGCTGTGGTTGGCGCTATTCGTCATATTTAAGGCTCCATGGGCTATTAAGAGTACAGTGAAAAGGAGATATACAGTTACAATATTGTGCATCAACTGGTTAATCTACTGTAGGGGCCTTTGATGTTAAAAGAGGAACAAGTTAGGTCACACTCAACCAATATTAATTTTACCAGAAGGTTTGAAGCTTTTGATTTGACGTGAATGAGCAGAAAACTATTCGAGTGCCTCCAATTAAACCTGATAAAAGTGACCTTTGGAATACAAGTGACCTTTTCTAAAAACGAATAATCAAAATAAGTGTTATCTTCCAAAAGAAATGCCACATGCTTTCAACATCCTTGAAAATAATAAAAGAGGAACAAAGTCAGACACAGATTTCAGGCTTTCACTTTCTTTCAAAACCCCCCCAAACCTATTGCATTATACAAGAAAGCAGGAGCAAGCTGACTTTGTCTTGTAAGAAATTGTTGTTTGATGGACTGTCACATTTAAGAGCTGTGCTAACCAGACCGCACTCCCCCACGTGTGTGTCCATGCTAGGACTGAGAAGCAACCGAAAAGGACAGATGACTCGGATCCATACACACAGTATGGGAAGGACAAGCGGCAGAACACCCCTGACTTCATCCTTCCCTGCCCTTATCTCCCAGGCCGCAGACATGTTGCAAAGCCTTCACGGATACCGAGTCTTGTGATGGAGGGACAGATGAAGCGATATGAAGAGGAGGCAATGGGGCAAAGAAACTGGGTGAGGATCGTGACTTTAGAGGCGAAAGTTGTTTTCTGTGTCAGTTAACAAAACCTTTTTAAAAGAAAAAGAAAAAGCACTGAAGTGTTATAAATAATTGCTGTTGTTCTGTTCACGTCCATATAGGGGAATTTCGAAGACAGGCAAAAGAGTTTTGAAAAGTCCCACGAGAAGAATTTGGTCCCCCAATCAAGCAGCAGAAGAGACAAACAGAGCTCTGCGCCTGAGCCTGAACATCAGGGAAGAAATGTGGTCTTCTCTGCCTCTGAAGGTGACAACTCATACCTGCAGGAAGAAGAGAAGAAGAGGAAACAGCCTCCACTTCCTTCTAAACTCGGGAGTAATGCATGTGAAAGCGAGGATGAGCTTAGTGTAAGGAGCACGTCTGACAGCAATTTGAGTGATGATGACGTATTAGTAACTCTACCTGGGGCACGAACATGCGCCTCTGATGGCAGTGATGATGAGTCAGCGCAGGAGGAAGAACACTCATCTGATAAATTAAGCTCTGACAGTAGACAGGGTTCCCCATCTTTTAGCACAAAGCAGGACTTTCCTCATCTATCCACCATCAAGGCTGGCATTCAACCATGTCCGACGGAGCCTCCAGCCTCCGGGAAGATGCATAGCCAGTGGGGGGTTACCCTTTCATTCCGTCCAAATGACATCCCCACTGCCACTCGGGCAAACGACACGACCGCCCATGTGCAGGCTTGCATCCAAGGCAAAGCAACAGCACCTCAGGCAAACTCGGAAACCAATGTAACACCAGCAGCCCAGATGCAGCAGGAGACCTATGACCTGCTAGCTGATTTCCCAGCACTGGAGCCTCCGATGCAGCCTTTGGTGATAGGTGAAGTTCAACGGCATCCCAGGACCAAAAATGCGAAGGGGAAAAAATTGTTTAGTTCCCTACTAAATCCATGCCAAGAGAATGGGGCTTCCCATCAGAGGAGGGAGGAAAATGTCCCCCACAAGGTCTCCTCCATCTGTGCAGGAGATCAGAAATCTGTGCCGGACCTTCAACCATTTGGCATGACCGGCCCCGGCAACTCTCCCACCATCAGCTGTGATGACAAAAAGGGCCAAGGCCAGAAGACTCCTACAGGTAACACATCTGTCATGTCCCTCTGTATAGGTGCACTCTTTCAGAAGCCTCTGCTTTTTCCGTCAGATTCTATGAATAATCTGGCCAACATTAACATAATCTTTTAGCCGTTGTGAAAACTCTCTGGAATTGCAAATGCTCAAACTCACACAAACATACCTGTCCGAGAGTGTGTTATTGATATTAATAACACTGCCAGACTGGGCTAATTAGAGGCGTGAGAGAGGCAGCAGCACCTGGCTCTCTGAAGTTGCAGAGTACACATTTTGCAAAAGTCAGGCTCCCAGAGTTTCACTTCAGTTTCTTTCAGCTATTTAACACTATTTTGAATTAACATTTTTTATGTCTGATGGCTGAGCTTCACTCCTCTTTTATATTAACTTTTTTTTTTTTTTTTTAGATATATATTTCTTGCTTTTTCACTTTTACTAGAGAGACAGGACAGTGGATAGAGCTAGAAATCGGAAGGAGAGACAGTTATGAATGACTTGCAGGAAAGGAAACAGGACATATTCTAAACATGGGCTGTCTGCTTGGAGTAGAACATCCTCTGTTCATGGGGCTCACAAACTAACCACTAAACCACTGGTTCCCTACACTTGGGAGATCCTCTCTGACTCCTTATTCTGTTGATAGCAAACCAGCCAATTCATCAATCGAGTGTTCTGTGTCACATGTGATCGCTGGCAAGTTCATTCACATGCAAGCACAAATTCAAACATGTGTAAAAACAGTAGACTTAGCATCGGTTTTGCAGAAAAGGTTCCCTGTCAGTGGGTTGACTTCATAATGAGGGGATTACTATGCAGATGCAAACTGAATTACACGGATAGCCTTACATACTGGCTGCTGGTGCAGAACGGAAACTGTGGACGAAGATGGGAAATGAGTCAACAATAACTCAAGCACACTGTTAATTTGAAGGCCTGATGTGGCTTGTACAGTACATACAGTTTAGCTGTTTCTCCGCTATTCAATGCATATGTGAATATAACATGGTGTGTGACTCAGACAAACCTTTATGGGAAAGTAATTGAATGGAATTTTCTGTTACAGATATATGTGGCTCTTTTTGAATTATATATATGCACTGCTGTAGCTAAAGGCAGCTCTGCATTCCTCAATAAAAGTGCACATGTGCTACATAGCGATGGCACTCCTCCTGTAGTCTGAAGTCAGTGCTGATATGATAGAATTTACTCACTGATAGCACAGCCCTGTTGATTCAAAAGCACTTTGTTGATTCCCTGAGGTAAGGACTGCAGATATTTCCCTTGCAGCACAACAGAACACAGCCCTATTAAGCATTACCCTCTGCTTCCCACTTAACATGACACGGGCCAGACAAGACTCCGTGCATGTGGAATGGGTTTAGTGCTAATCCTTGCCCTCTTGCTGTGCATATTGCAGTTGCAGGTACAGATGGCGTGGGTGGTAATGCCAGGTCCTGGGCTAGTGCTGCCAAGGCGGGCATGAGGCAAGCAGCTGCCCCTCAGGAGAAAGCCAGACCTTGTACCTTTCAGCAGACAGTTACCATTAACAGAGCCAAAGGTAAGCTAAAACCTTGGCATCTTAATCCGGCGTGTGTGTGTGCAAGGGGGAGGCTGGGTGTTATGTTTCACGGTGGGCAACATGAAGAATTCATCATGATCATCAGCAGTTGAGGTCATTTATTTTACAACATATTGCTAATGGTTACAGAGAGTCGCCTTACCCTTTCTGCACAGTGCTTTAAACTGTTGTGTGTGTGGCCTTTTTAAAAAATCAACATATCATTGCCACATAAATTATTCTTCTGATGTATTTAAGATATGAACATGAGGCTACAGATGGGATCATTTTGTTTTGTCTTTATCACACACCAAGGACATTCTTCCTGTTTGTGACATTAATTATTAGTTGATATGTGCTTTTGATCCAGCTTTACACTGAACAGTAAGAGAACACTGACACATTTGCAGACAGTCATGCATTTGAATGTTAAAAAAGTGGTATTGTAACAACACAGACACATAGTATTGTTTGTTCCAAAGCATGGATCCACAGTTTAAACAACGCTGGCTTTCCTCTCTCCATATAATACTAACAACTAATGTCCCAGTTAATTTTAACATCCAAAACACATCAAATCGAGCTGGTCAACATATAAAAGTACTTGGTTTTTTGAACTATGAGCTGCCTTTCAAAGCACACACATACTGCCAAATTGGCCTCAAAACTTAAGATGATATTACGATGTAATTTTCGAAAAAAATCCTACTTTTCCCTCTAAGATTTTATTCTTTTAAACTCTGTAGCACTCTGAGATTCTCGGATGTAAAGTGCTCCAAAAAAATGCATTATAAGGACACTTCTTCTGTCATGAACTTTTAAATCGTTGTTGGTTTATGGAAATGTGCTTTACCACTTTGCATTGAGATTTGTTACTGAACGTAAACACCGAACTCATCACTGTGACCTGTATTCAAAATGTGATCGGTCAGACTTTAAGGTACGCAGGTATATGTACACTGGCTGAGTCTGATTTCTGAAGTTCTTCTTGGTATTCCTTCGTATTCACGTTCGTACCTTCAAAGAACCAGGATCCACTGTGCCTTGCATTCTTGATTTTAAAACTGTCTGTTCGTCGTGTCCCGACTGAGCTTGGGAAAAGAGCATTTAGTTTTGCTGTGCTCTGCATGGAACTTTCTCCGAAAAGCAAGACAATTGGACAGTGTGCATGCGATCACAACTTCTGCACTTTATCTACACATTTATTTGGAAAGCATTTCTTAATCATGTAATATTTATCACGACGTGTCGTGTGCGGCTGCCCTCGACTTTGATGTTTCAGTAATAAGCTGTCATCAGAGTAATCAGAGCAGAAGAAGTCACTCTTCATGTTTGCAGGTAAAAGCTACACGAGAAAGAATGTGATAAATTCTACATATTTTATACTTATATAAACTGCCTGGAGGTATTCTGTGTTAATGAGGGAAATGTGTAACACCAACGGTGTGCTTCAAGCTCAATATAGACGAAGTGAGCAGTAATAATAGCAAAAGGGTTTTGCAACAAGTTAGATAACTACTTTATTTGACGCTTCCAGGGCTCTGTTTGTTTTTATACAATGGTATTACATCAATTGTCAATAAACCTCTGTGCTCTTTGCTCCCAAATAACATTAAGTTGCGAGTTCAAAAAAATGTCTACATGGAGCACATCTCTCTTCCACTTATTTGTGACTGGGAAACTTTGTTTTCAATCATCAAATCTATCCTGACATCACAGAGATTGTAAATTAGTTTAGACGTGTCTGTGCGCAGTCAGCCTGTCAAATTATGTTTTTTAAGTTTCACAGTATCAGATTTGCAAATCTGAGAAAGCTACATCGTAAATGTAATGAGCCAGTCAGCTTCCTCTCTGGAGAAGTTGCCTCTTTAAATATATAATAGTATAAACTGAAGTGCACCAATGATGGTACTTTTTCTGTGCAAATTCTAAATGGTTGTTTTTAGTGAGTTTCGAAAAACAACAACAACAAGTTAACAAAGTGTTTAGAGGATGATGTGAAGACACTTTGAGACTATTATTCCTATCAACTCCTGTTAAGGAGAATTGGTATCAAAGGTTTCTACTTTTCTTTGTGTTCCTTTTTTAACTCTTCTGTCCTTTCACAGCCAGGTATTCTGTCAAGCAGAACGTGCGTCCTTCCCATCAGGCAGTGCGTCCGTTAACGTGTCATGGCCCTCGACCCCGACACCCAAACCAGTTTGTTAGACCTGGTCACCCACATCTGCATCAGGTAAATATGTAATTGAGATTCACCCTCATTAACAAACATACACTATTGTAGGCCAATATGAGCATGACACATTTCTCTGTAGCATTGCCCTCTAAGATATCCCTGTAGGCTCTGGATCATCCAGTTCATGGTGAATTCAAATTGAACTTTCTTTTGGGTCTATTTGAGACTGTTATTTAAAATAACAAAGTCTACAATGTATTAAAAGTGCATTCCATCTGTTCAGATCAGCACTCAAAAGTTAGATTTCTAAACAGGAGCATTTTCTTGGCAGCAATCGTGCCAAATGTGAAAATGCCCTAAGCACAGCTGAGAGTGGTCTAAGTAATGCAAATCTTTGATAATATATGGCATTTCAATTACAAGTTTCATGTTTTGTGTCAATAAGCAGAAAGTAGAAAGATCCAGATTTCTGTTGATAGATGTCAAATATCTCTGACTGAGTCATTTCAACATCTATCACTGATGCTTAGACTATTTGGAATGAGAACCAGGCAGCTGTATGAAATGTTTAGTACTACGAGATTAAATTGTGTTTAACGATGTCCTAATCACAGCAGGAAGTGTAATTCCTATTATAATGATAATAATAATCATAATTAATAACATGCATATCGAGCTAGCTGGCGATATAAGTTCAACTTTCGCAGTCGGTGTGGAAAACTGCTAATTTAAATAAAAACAAGCCTGGGACCGTTATTTTCACGCACACACGGAAAATGTGTACCACCACTTGTACCTTTTCTGCTTTGAATGAACATAAATTACCAGCAGAATTAACATAATATTATTCTTCTCGATTGTCTTAATGTCGTCGTTACCGTTCCACACAGCCGATAGTTTCATACGGCCTAAACTCTCTGGTGTGCCCTCTCGAAACAGAAGTCCTCCAATCACAAGAAGTGCATCGCCAAGTATTTAAACAAATCTGTTCATTACGCAGCTGGTTGTGTACGTGAACGGCAAGGTGAAAAAGCAAGAATATTTTCAGCCTTGCAGCCTGTACTGAGACCTTGTAATGTGAGCAACCATCAGCAACTAAATCAGTTTGATTCCATTGTTTTCTAAAGGAGTTTGCAAGAGAAGCATTGCGAAGCAGTGCAGTTTACCCTATAATGACTGGTTTCTATTTTCCTTTCGGTCACTCGCTTGGACATGGATGAGGAATAAGGAATGACAAGGTGTTGGAAGTGTCTGACAGGAGAATGTACTATTGATATTTCTTTCACTTTTCTCCCTCGTGGTAGCGGTGCATTTATTAAGAGTATCTGTGATTGTGATATTGTGCTTTCACTTGTGTTAACGTTGATGCAAAACGTACTCGGCTAACCGTTTTCAAATGGTCATAAGAAAAGCCCCACACTTCCCTGTCATTATCTTCAAAATAAAAGCACAAAATGTCGTTATGTTTGCAAGGGAAAAGAGGGGAATATTGTAGCCAGCGAGTGCTTGATGCCATGTGATGTGATGTAATGTGAGTATCAACACTCTCTTCTTACTCGAAGGTCGACAGTGAAACAGCTGAATTTTTCTTTTGGGAACTACTTTACATGTTCTTTTATAATCATAAACAAAAAAAACCAAAACATAATTACCTCTAGTTGAATAAACAAAGTTTTCATTTACAGTTCAGAAAACCAGGTTTTATTTATTTATTTATTTGTTTTTTTAACTCTATTCACCACAGCTCAGATCTCCCTACTTAACTAGCGTTACAATAACCTGGACAAAATCTGAGCACTATTTGTGCTGTTTGTAACTTTTCATTTTAATACTCATTTTAACAGAGATTTAAAATCTTCTGTTCTCAGTAAAATACACTCTGGGAATAGTCTGTCAATGGCCGCTGAAACATCATTCGAGCTGCAAAAACTATTGAGTAAAGTTTCTCCAAAATAAAGTCGAACATGAAACAGATTAAATGTACTTGTCCGGTTAAAATAAAGTTATAATGAAAAGACAAGGCTGGCAGTCGCAGCTCTGCACCACAAACTTTATATTTTCTGTTGCTACCACACTCAGCTCGTTGCAGCAGTTCAGGGAGTTAGCATCACTCGCAGGTAGAGGTATACAGTGTGGCCCTGGTGATACATCTGTGAACACAAAGCTAACACATTTATTATAGAAAGCTTTGGAAGTTTACCTATCCCTGACAGTGTTTTCTGTAAAAAAAAAAAAAAAAAAAAAAAAAAAAAAGAGGCTTTTTTTGTGTTCTTTCTTGCCGTTCTTTTGTATTTTTTGCGTGGTTTTTTTGTGTTGATTCAGGTGGGAGTTTGCAGTGTAGAAAAATGTGGAAAACAGGACACCATATTTTTAACATCTCCATCTCTTCCTTTTTTCACCGTCTCTCCTCGCTCTGCCCTTTCCGTCTCTGACCTATTTAAATTTGGGTTGCACTTTCTTATAGCATATGCAATGGTGACACTGACAGCGAGGCTTAGTGCACTTTGAGGTTTTGCCCCTTTGGCCCCGGCACTTCTCAGCCAGCAGGATAATTACTGATGCTGCAATGCACATTCCCCCTAGGTGGAGGTGGCAATACGGGGGTCTTCACGGTGTCAGTGTTAGAAATTACATGCAAGAAGGCAACCGAGAGAGAGAGATAGAGAGAGAGAGAGAGAGTGAGTGAGTGAAAGAGAGGGCGACAGAGACTGTAAAAGTCGTGATGGTGATGGAGAGCGACATTATAAAAGTTTTATTTTTGGCAGCAAAACAGCTGATGCAGAGATGAAAGTAAATGTTTATAGAGAGTGTGAAAAAGTTACAAGAACTATTCAGGCACTGACACATTTTAAAATCTTTCTCTCTGTATTTCTTACCCCCCTACCCCTCATTTTTAACTTTGTATTTTAACTTTGTCCTTACATCTTGACATTTTATTCTTTTGCTGACACTTTACTGTATGATGCCCACACTGAATTCTGAGGGGAAATTATTCTGGCCTGTCACTCAGCCACACAAACCATTGTTTAGCATCGATTTAAGCTTTGGTAATCAAATCCAAGGCATTAGATACTGCCACTAAGAGAGAGCAATTAAGTGAAGCTGCTTTCATTATGTTGGGGAGTTGGCATACCTTGCCCGGCAGTTGGGTTCAACTGCATCCAAACTTTGAAAAAGAGTGCAACAAATTGACAATTAAAAATGTTCCTCTCTTGGCAGTCGGTGAAAAAAGAAAGAGCGTGAACCAAATGGATTTGGTTTAGCAGCCTAATCGATGGTCTGTTGCAAATGAAGGGTAGTCAGAGACAGAGCATGTTTGAGGGGATGTGAGAAGAGGAAGGCTGCCAGTCACGGGGCTTGTGCATGAGCCTGTGTGCCCTTCAGCTCATGTGAACATGTGAGAGGCAGAGACAGTGGCCAAAGTTTTCCCTCCTGCATTCTTCTCTCTTCTACCAGCAATAAGCTTGTCTGCGAGCTGTTGCTAGGCTACGCTCGTCTGTTGTTATTCTCTGGCAGGTGATCATTTCCTTCTTTTTTGTCTGTTTTTGTGTGTATAGTTGTTGTTGTTGTTGTTGTTGTGTGTGTGTGTGTGTGTGTGTGTGAGAGAGAGATTGAGAAAAGTGCAAGTGCAAAGTGCTGAAAGGTAAAGTGTGATAAACAAACAAAATAAGTGTGATTGGTTATTGGCCCGAGCGATCCAAGAATTGAATCAATGCTTCATGCTAATTCTTCATAACAATATCTTTCATTTTTGACCAATTTTGTTCCATTTGTGTGTGTGTGTGTGTGAGAGAGAGAGAGTGAGAGAGAGACAGAGAGAGAGAGAAAGAGAAAGAGACAGAGAGAGAGAAAGTGTTAAGCATACCATCAACCTGTTCATAAAAAAACAAAAGTGCTGTTGCACGAGGTAACCTAAAGTTCCTTTAGCAGCATGCCCGTCTTATGCAAGCTGCTCACATGAACTCATTGAACTTAGGCGATCTTTAAAGTATGGAAGCTAGAAGAGGTTGTAACCAAGCAACACAACAAGGGCTTACGTATCGGGATAAGAGATTCAAAGGGAAATATTTGAAAGCCCCTAAGGAGTCTGAGACAACTGTCCCCATGTGGCTGTTGGGTGTGGAAAGAGAGCTTGCAGAAACGTCTTCTCAAAGAGAGATCCATAGATCGCTTTTTAAGTGGGAGCAAGAGACTTGGTTATATGTCTAATCAATGTGTTTGTTCATAATCCGGATATATGTTCTTCCGCCTCCCTCTTTACCAGCCTCACTATTAACCCTTCAGTTCCTTAAAAATAATACCCAAGACCTCTCTGCTGAGCCTCACATGAATTATTTACAAGTTATCATATATAGATATAGTGGTATAGACAACAAACCAGAAGCCGGGGGGAACAGAGAACTATTAAATAAGTCATATTTCTCTGCACTATGGCACAAAATGGCCCTAATAAACCTTAAGAGGATTTTTAAAGATTTATTAATATTTCATAGAAAACTTGCCAAGTGTTGAGGTTTTTGGCTTTCAGAGCTCATTCTTAGCCCGCGCTCTGTTTTGGATCAGCCCCCCCCCCCCCCCCCCCCCCCCCCCCCCCCCCCCCCCCCCCCCCCCCCCCCCCCAATCAACACCCCCACCCACACTCTGGCATTTTCAGATGCTCAAAGATGGAGGATGGTGCTATGAGTGAGCGCCTGGCATCACAAGACGTTTTGCTCTCCAGCACTGAATGCAAATGACAAAGCAGCATTTTTATTATTATCATTACTGCACTGATTTGCATGGTGATAAATTACCTCTTCACTGCAATTATCAATTGGATCTCAGCTCTAATGAGCTAATTTGCTCATCCCTGCATTGGAAGTGTGACTTTATGAGGATATAATTTATAACACATCAAAACATGGAATGACGCTGATTGATAACAGATATTATGCAATGAAAATTACCTAACATTTGAAAAATGTTTCCGTTTTATGGTTTAAGTCGTTCATTATTGTGCTAAAGGTTTATAAAACTGTTGTCATAATGGTATAAAACACTGTTTGCAAATCAAAGACAAATTGCATGACGCAGGGTAATAGGATAGGTTCAGGAGACGCTCTAACCACTTTGCTTCTCTTTTTGACAATGAGCTCAGACATTTACTAAATACAGAGTATGGACATGTCTAAAAACTCATCATTTAACAAACATGCTATATTAAAGCCTCTGGAAGCTCAAACACTCAGTAGCCTTATTCCAATCATATAAAGTGTTGATGTATTGTGTTTTACAGTACAGAGCTCCACCTCACGTTTTTTTTCTTGGCGCTTAGAACAAAAGCGCTGCATGTCCGTCCTCCCTTCATGACAACAGCAGCTGTATGACCGACACTGCTCTGTTGCTTTTTATATGTTGTTTTATTTAGATTGTTTTTCCTGATCAGACACGTATCAAAGACGACGTAGGTACAAGACGCAATCTGCAGCTGCAAAACTACAGGGAACATCATACATATAAAGGAAAAGGAGCATCTGTGATGTCAACAGCACCTTTGTGATAAGTTGAAAGAATTTTCAACTTGAGCACTCGGAGCGACCGTGCAAAAAAGGCAGAGCTGCTGCACTTTTCTCCAAACGGCCACCTGCAGCTGGAAACATTCAGTCCTCAGTGAAAAAAGATGCTGGCGCTAAAGAAACAACTAGGTGGACATGGGCTGAAGCTTGGTTAGCAAAGCTTGCAGATTACAGCACCATTTTTATGTATTTTTTTTGGCGTCTTGAAATGGAGAAAAAGAGTTTCAGGTAAAATGTTCCTGTAGCCTGGAATCTCCTGCTGGATGATCTGCGTCTGGGGGAGCTGGTTTCTTTAAATCTTTCATAAAGTAGATTAAAGGTGTTGGAGGAAGATGCTTCAGGCTGTAGAAGCTTTGAATAACGACTTTTTGCTTGGTGACTCAGGACATGCTGAGCTGTGTTTGTAATAACTCTGTGTTTTATGGCTGTAACTTCTTTGTTGTGCTGCTGGCCAGGACGCTCTCGTGAATGAGATTCTTAATGTCTTCCGGTTAAATCATTTTAAAACAAAAATAATGAAAGTACTAAGTACTAGTACTAAACAAAAAAAAATATTTTAGAGAATGTCTTTACTCATGTTAGCTGTAAAACATCTGCGACAGATATGGAAATGGAGATTACAGTACTTTCTGGGATTTCTAGGATTCTCTCATGTGGTTTGAACTGACAGTAGTGTAAATTTGTTCCGTCTTGTATTATTTAGAACTACCTGTGATAGTTGGTACAGCCTGTAGTGCATTAAACATTAAACAAAAAAACTATATTCTGCTTTTTCTGGTTTTATATGCTCTTTAGTGTGTTTTCCAGGTGTCTTGTGCGTGTTAGGGTTAGGGAACATCTATGTGCAAAAACTGAAAGTCGGTGGAAACGCACAGATTCTCCGAGGTCCTCCTGTTAGCATTAGCTGCATGTAGCGCTTGATCCCTAGCCCCCCTCGTTAAATGTTGAAGTATGATATCGTACTGCGATGATGTCACTGATCCAAGCCCATTGGCCCCTGTAGCAAGCACAAGCTCATGCTGCTCCACTGGTAAAAGGTGCGTAACATTTCCGAGAAACATGCCTGAATGACTGATCAATAACAACAGAGCAGATTGGCCAACCAATCAGATCAGACTTGGCACACATTGGGACTCTGACTATGGAGGATCCTGAGCATTAGAAATACAGGCAGATGAGACGGGCTGCATAGTAAGACTATGCATGAAAACAGACTCTCTCTTTTTTTTTTTTTTTTTTTTTTCACATTAGCGATTGTAAACGTACTTCAGTAAGCACACAAATGACCCAAACCCAAAAAGGGCATAATATGGGACCTTTAACGCCTTGTTCTCTTTTACCTCACTCTGTTGACTCTGTTGGCAATTCTGAGTCAAATATTCATTAGCAGGTTCAGCGTGTTTCCAATGACATACCACACGGTGGACACACAGTTTCCCCACACAACTGATCTTGCTGTTATGGAACCAATCAACCGTCATTTTCAGTAGGAACTAAATAACATTAAAAACTATTTACTTAGTCAGGTAATTCCATTGTTGGTCAAATAAGTCAACATTTGGGATATCTGTATTGACAGCGAAGGCGTTTTTTTTCTGTGGTATTCTAATATGGTTCTATCCAAGAATTGGCGGCTTTTAAAAACTCGAGCAGTACACTATATTGTCTCGACAAGACAATTTTATTGGACTTTTCAGCACCACTGGCATTTTTGTGATAGTGCACTGAAGTTGGTCTTTTACCTTTATCCATGGAACCTTTCCAAAGCAATTTGTCTAAAGAGCTCAAGTGAAAATATTGCTGCATTTTTACTCCAGTTGTATTGTATTCATGAAATATAATACACAGACAGTTCACTGATCTCATCTCTTTACTTATTCATTCAGTTTGCCAAGGCAAAGCTGCCCAACCTTGTGAGATGGTTTATCTGTGCAGAAATACCTCAGACCAGCTCCTCATTGACACTTTCTTGGCTTGGCAGTGTCGTTGAACATGATTCTTTCTTTTCCATCTTCCAGGAATATTTTTTTTTTCCTCTCCAACTCTCTCTCTCTCTCTCTCCCCATCCTTCAATCACTTCTTTATATTCTTCTAATCACTTGTTTAATATCCTCTCTACCCGCAGCACTTTGGAGCCCAGGTGCACAGAGCCAACGTTCCTTCAGGATTCAGGTGGAGATTTCCTTTCCAACAGGTGAGGCCGCTTACAATCTCATTCTTTCCTGTCCCTGAAGTTTGGTGCCAGTACTAATCTGTGTTTCTGTATTCTACGTCCCATTGTAATTTAAGTGGGAGTATTTGCGTGTCTGCTGCAGCTGCGACTCAGTTCCCTGTTGATTCTTATTTCATTTCATGAAAGTGTCAGCTTGTATTACATATGAAAACGCTGCGTTCGTGCGATAAATCTTCCTCAGTCGAGATTAAACAATCTTTGTGAGATTGATGCTGAATACAAGTCACATTAGATTGGACAACGCAGCACACATGGGAATAAGAAAAAAAGAATGGTTTGTGCGTGGTTCAATATAAATGTGTGAGTATGGGCATGAAGACTTGCGTTTGTTGTGGTTCGGCATGTGTCTGAGTGCATTTGAGTGTAAAAACTTGCCTCACGCTATATAATTGAATATACGTGAAAAAGGGCTTTTATTTGTGCTGGTGTCACTTCTGATGGATGCTCCTCATAAGACAAGCACAATCAGGGATCATTTCTCATCTTTCCTCCCACTCCTTTCCCTTCCTCTCCATCATAGTTTACTCCCATAGCCCCACACCTACTCCTTTTGTCCCCTCTATCTTTGTTGGCATTGGTAGCTGCTGGTGTCACAGTGGATTTCACGCCGTTGTGTCTGTTCTGTTCTAGTTGAGAATGATTCCAGCTGTCTTTAATAACAAGTCATGACCATCACAAGGCGATGCAAGATGGCAGAGCTTTACAGCAGACCGATTTCCATTTGCTGTATATGCATGGATTATTTTCTATTTGAAGACTATACATTCTGAATGGGGGAGGATCGCCGAAGAGGTTCTTTAAGGGCACATTACTCCTCTGTTTTTATTTATCAGTGGGTCTTAGTAACAGCTGGTGCACACTTCCTAAATTCTGTCTGAGTGTCTTGTTTTGGACGTATGCCATTTACTGTAGGGAGCTGCCATGAGTTCTGAGAGTGGAACAGGTCTCATGTAGTGTGCACGTCTTCACTCACTATAACACTGAGAATAGACGTCACGTGTAACATGCTCGGCTCTTAATTCCACACACCCTCTTGACTCACCCTGCTATGCTATGCTGATGAATGAAGCATGTGATAGTAGGTGTGTCTGGTATAAAACAGGTAATCTAGTAAACTGCTTTGATTCAATTGTTGCAATAAAGTATTTTCAAATGTAAACAGATATTAAGATAAATTATATATAACAATATTGGTAAATTAAATACATATATTTCAATAGGTCTTAGCATTCTAAGTTCTTATATCATACATGTGTCAGTGACTCTTGATATGGATGCCGTGCAAAAACCTTGAGGTAAACAAACAATGGGAATACTTTTATTTTATTTCCCTTTAGTGATTTTTGGCCATGTTTTAACCTGCTTTGACATAACCACTTCTGAGTTTCATGTTTCACTTAATTTGGTTATTAAAGCTCCTGTGATGTGTTTGTAACTGGTTAAGAGGACTTAAATTAGTACTGGTGGCCATCAGCAACAAGCATGCTAATTTCTATACTGTCATTTTTAATAGTGTAAATATTGAGGCAGGGGAGACATCAGACAAGCCGTTAACAGGGCCCTGCCAAGAAAGCCTTATTTTTTGCCTTGGCAGAGATTCACAATGAGTTAGTCTTTTGGTTGTGTGATGAGATTTTTCATCTGCACTACTGTACATGAGAGGATCAGCAAACAGATAAAAGGTACTGCTTTGACAACAGGGGTGTTTTCCCATTACAGCCAAAGAAAATACAAACCACACAGAAAATCCATGTTCCGACGCATCGTTATGTCTCCAGCTTTGTACAGAGGCTGCTCTGATGACAACTACTGTCAGAGATTACCAACAATCTTTACCACACTGTGCCTATAGATTCAACACTTGTCATTCTCGTGTAAGCTATACAGAGAAGATGAGAAATGCGTCCTGTAAAATCACTATACTTTGATCCACTTTTGTCTATATTTAAACTCTGCCTGTTGCTCATCCATGTAGCTATCTTACTTGTTTTATCTCTCTGGGAATTAGGTCAGACTACTGTTTTATTTGTACAAAAGAGTAAAAAACTGTAATAAAATCAACAACAACACCAACACCAGTAACAACACCAGCCTTTCGTCCTCATTGCAGGTTGACGTCCACATGCCTGTGCTAAATGTGGTTACACATTCAGTTGATATTTTACAGATCAAAATACTGCCACACTTCCCCACACTACAGGATGACATTCTTCCACTGTCTTGTCGTTTACTTTGGGGTTATAGAGCAGCAATAGGCCAGATGACTGGAGCTGCAGCCCCAACCTGTGGCAAGTGGCTACAAGAGTCAACATTTGACAGGCTTTCGCATGCTTGATATCAATCAAAATAAAATGAAAGATGCAACAATATCCCAAATTCACCTCTAAATTGCATCGAGTCCACAGGACTTCAGATGTGAAAGCCACCCCAATCCTCAACAATAACAGCAACACATTGTCTCGTGATAAGAGAAAAGCGCCAACCCAAACTATTTTACTTGAAGTCGACTAATTATTGTTGATACAGGTTGTCCTACATAAAAAAAATATTCTGGTTTTCAAACACTTTACCCGAAGTGATCAGGATCAACGGGTGGGTACACAGTTTAACGTTTTTGTCTTTTGTTGACAGGCTGCCATGCTATTCCAAGCTGGTCATGCCCTCAGGCATTTTACGCTTAGTTGTTGACTGAACTCTAAATACGACCATAATAAACAAGATGAACGTAACGCTGTATTAAAAGAAATCAGGAAATCAAGAGAATCAGGAGATAAGTTCAATGAAGCGGCCGGAGTTGTTCCTGTGCCTCGATTGTGTCAGACAAGCCCCAAATCGCACGCTTTTGACAACCGGCTTCACGTCGTCAAAATCAGCTACTTTAATCCTACAGTTTTGTCTATCTGCCTGTGGAGTGTCATACATTTAATAGGTGTGAATAAGGAGCTTAAACGGTGGCCTTTTTCACCTTGTGTGATGAACAGCTTTTTGCCACAGGGCCTGATTTCTCAGTTGGCTTCAAACAAATCGTTTAATAGGACAGAGGCGCTTCACGCTGTCATCTTTATTCCTCTCCTCTTATTTTGTGAGACAGGATTATGGATTATGCCTTGTTGTGGTGAAATGAGAACAGATTTGACCAAGTTGATCAAGCCCATTGTTATTACAGGGGGGCTTACGGACAGTCGAAGTTCTGAAACTGAGGAAGAGATTGTTCGGATTGAGGCTTTACAGATACTTACTTACTGACTTGGAAAGATGCTGTAGTCATAAATTTTCCAAAAATAAGCCTTTGTGAGGGATCGCAACACTCACAGTCCCTTGATGTCTACGCTTAGTCGAAGAGAGCGTGACAGTATTCCTCCCCATGTCTCTACAAACCAAATGAGTAAACATGCACCCTGTGGTGCGTGTAGGAGAGGATAGCTCACAGTCATGTGGAACACCTCCACCCACCTCCTCACACAGAAGACAGGGGGGAGGAGATGGAGGCGCAGGAAGAGAAAGGTGAGGTATGAGACAGAGAAAGCGAAGGAGAGAAGGAAGAGGAGGGAGAGGAAGCTTCTTAGAATATTCCAAAATCTTGCATGTGTTACTCTGACACTCTGAAGCAGTTCTTCTGAAGGGTGCTACTATCAGAACGGTAAAGTTTGGGATCCAAACACTATTGTACTTGATGTATATTATCAAGCTTCTTTCCATTTAAAGTGTTAATTGATAATTACGTGGGACTGCATGACCAAGCAGAGTTCTGTCTATAATAACAGAAAAACGTGTTAGAGGCTTTTTATTTTTTTTTATTTTTTTTGTTATACACACGTATATAATTTATTTATTTTTTCTTCATTATCCCCTGTATTAACTGTCAAAAATTGAGGAGGTGGGCTGGTCATAAGGGACTTTTGAGATATATTTTGTGTTACTTCTGGGGAGCTGTCATGTCAATTAAATGTTTATACATTCTCAGCTTCGGTCGTAGAGTTTGAAGAATGACTTTCCAAAAACCAGTGACCAGTGATTAAATGTAATGGGGGATATGTTGAAGCTAAAAAAGTTACGTTTTCCACTCACCTGTCAGGCACAGGGGCAGTTACAAAGGATTGTTCTTTCTTTCATTTAACTCGGGGGAACTTATTTGGCTACAGCTTTAGGCGTAGAGCAAAGGTTTCAAATAATTCACTCAAGTGGAAGTCAAGAAAAACACCATCAAAAAAACAAAGTACTGGAAAAGGCACTACTGAAAGTAAAAAAAAGACAAGCGAGGACAAGTTAAAGGGATACTTCACCCATTTACATGAAGCTGTGTATCATTAAGGCTGGTTCACACGGCAGGATTTTAAAATTGTCGGCCGATTTCCCAAACTTGAGAGACCACACACATGACGATAAATAATCGGAGGTTATACAGTTTCGGTCGTACAGTGTGTGGTGTGCGGCCACACGGCAACATCAACACACCACACACGAACCGAATGTCCTCCGATCAGACGGGAAATCTCGCAAACCTCTCGAGATCAAACGTGATTCCAGAGTCAACAAACGGACGAAGAGGATGTAATAGGGATCGTTTGTGCTGTTTTTATCTGAAAAACAAAAAACGTGTTAAAAAGAGGCGTCGGTCAAAGGAGTGGAGACAACGGGAGCATGAGCTGTACTTGCTACATGATATGGAGGTGAGTAGTTGTTGTTTTGCTCCCGGATGATCTTATAAGATTATGTTATGATGATCGGGGCGTCCTTAAGATTATCGGAAGACGAGAATCGGGGCCAAAATCGGCGTAATTATCCTGCCGTGTGAACCAGGCTTTAGAAACATGGTAGTAGTGTTGAATGGTCGTGAATCCAGCCCTCATTTTGCCCTGAGACGAGAAAAATATGTTTTTCTTTGCTTGAAAGTTTTCTTCATGTGTTGCAAAAAGCATCATATTACATCACATGAAGAAAACTTCCAGGCAAAGAAAAACATGTTTTTCTCGTCTCAGGGCAAAATGAGGGCTGGATTCACGACCATTCAACACTACTACCATGTTTCTAATGATACACAGCTTCATTCAAATGGGTGAAGTATCCCTTTAAAAGGACGTATCTGGGCTGTTTTTGTGCAAAGCCACCTGAACATGAAGTCCAACTTAGGAAACTATTCGTACATCATTTTACTCCAAACAAACTAAAAACAGGATGAGAAGGCACAAGCGCCATTGGTCCAGCAGCAGATGTCAGCTCATGCTTTGATTGTGGGCTCATGCATGGAAAGATTAGAGAGGCTTGATTGGTTTATAAAATTTGGTCAGTGACGTTTTTTTTTTTTTTTTTACAAGTTTACAACTAATACGGGTGACAGATTTTTTTGTTCCTTTTTCAGAGCACATGAATTATTACTTGATGTCAGGACCGAAAGACAATTTCAACCGACATCTTAAAAAGTGTATCTGGAGGAAATTATCTACCCTTTTGTCTTTAAGCTTTAAAATTAGCTAAGGGCTTCAGTAGAAAAAAAGAAAACAGCACATTTTTTGTGTTTCGCTGATTATTTATAGACAATAATAAGCTGTGTGTAATAGAAAGCTTGTGAACTTGTGTGAATGAACCCGACATAGGTAAATCACTTCAAGTACACTGAGTAATCAAAGAGAAAGAAGCAAAAGTGTTTCTTTTAACATGAGATGGATTAATTTACAACTTAAAGATGAAAGGGAATAAACTAGGCCGAAAGGCAAAATGTCCAATTGATTGTATTTTTTAAAAAGGGTTAGTTTTGTTGCAGCATTTGCTCCAGTAAAATATTTCATGAAAAAGGAACCTTAGGATTCAATTCTGTTTTCTATCATTGAGAGTGCTGCTTTTCAGCGGCATCAAAGGCACAGAACAAAAAATAGCTTTGAAATGCAATAGTTCAATCCCTCTTAAATTCCACAATGCTTTTCATCAACACTCTCTTTGTGCCACTCTATTTTCTCCAGATTCCTAATGCCAATTTCTTTTTCTGTCTCCCTTTTGTGCTTCTACTGAGCATGTGGGACTGAGGCAGAAGGCAGGGGGAGGAGTTGATTACCGGAACTCGACAAAAAATGGTTAGGGTGACATCGGTGTCAAACTGTCTCTACTTGATCTGTCTCAGACATGAGGAAGGCTGAGGGGTGAGAACTGCAGCATTTTATGGTTCAGCGCTGCTATTTTTGGACCTCCAGAAAAAGAAACTGAAAAGAAAGACATGTTTTTTTTTTTTCAAGCCATTACACCCTTTATTGCAACCTCACCTTATCGGCACTCTCTTCTTTTCCTCCACCTTCTCTTCTAGTCTCGAGTGATCTCCCTTCAAATCTCTCTCACTTCATCCCTGCACCTTTCTCTGCCTGTACTGTTTCCTGCATTCAGCCTCTGAATAAATTCATGTATTTGCAGATTCTTCTTTTTAATCTCATATTATCTCAGAATACGTCGTGAAAAGAGCATGAGAGTCCATTTTTAATCCAGCACATTAATGTTTGCTGAAATCAAAGTGCATAGCGTAGCCCTGGTTTAAATCAAAGTCTTCTCTTCTTTCGATGCACCTCATGTGTTTCCAACAAGGAGTTCTAATCTGGATGATCTTTATCATCAATGGAAAGATTTTCCTTTTGTTTTGGGGCTTTTTATGCCTTCATTTAAAAGATAAGACAGAGAGTGGGGAATGATATGCAAGAAATGTCGGATTCAAACCTGGGCCGTCTGCTTGAAGCCTCGACGTGGGGCGCTGACACTAACCACTATGCAACATGGCGCCACATATACTTATTTTTAATGTCTATAAGTGAGCATCATCTGTGGCTGCAGGCATGTTGTTTTCTGTTTCTTTGAACACTTCCTTACAGTGTTTATATATTTGAGTAAACTAAGTGTAAAAATACAATGCTTCATCTTTTCATGTTTATGTTTGCTGTGGTAACATTATGTTTTCAATATGTAGACATAGGAAAGGAAAGGAAAGAGCGTAATTTACCTCTCTGAAGTCTGTATCAAAGCCTTCACACGATCTCATAAAAAGCACCCTGACTCTGTAAGCGTGGAGACTTGGATTCAATCACTGAGACGTCGTCTGTATTGTGACCCTTCTGTATATGACTGTGATCCAACGTGCAGACCCCTTGTCCCTCCCACACTGAATCAGTCATTCTGTGTTCACGCTGTAGGATGTAAACTGCAGCTTCAAAGGTTTGCAGAGGGAAACAGACAGACAGTCTTTCTGTTTCAATTCATTTCCCTTTACCTTTATGAAAATATTTTAACAGCTTTATTTTTTAACATCAACAATTATAACTGTTAATTTCATGTTTTGTTTTTTTTGTCATTTGATCAAGTCAAGCAACAACCTCCGGTGTTGAAAAATAAAGCCAATACTGAAGCGAAAATCCTGCAGTTTGTTGAGTAGGAGCCCCAGACATCACATACACACCGAAAAAAAAAAAAGCCTGTTCCAAAAACACATGTCCTACACTGTAAGTCTAGTTTGGGTAACCCTTACCCTTGTTTGTTATTTTCATCATGGACACACACAGTATGAGTGGTGGTGGGTTTTTTTTGTTATTATTTCATCAACGATACAAGTTATCTATAGTTAGGCCCATGTCTGACCTGTTTCACGGACGGACACAGTTTAACTGTTTGCCAAGAGGATTAAAACCTGTCTCAGTTCCAGCTCTCAGACTGTTGTTAGGTTGTCTGATAGATTGATTAAATCAAGCAGCAACCTCCGGTGTTGAAAAATAAAGCCAATACTGAAGCACCTCCGGCCCCCTTCAGTGACATCACTCAGGTTTTGTCTGTTCATATTTACGTGCTATAGATTAAATGCATAATAATTGTGTCTCCATTGTTTTTGTATAACTATTTCAACTTCTGTGCTGTCTTTCATTTTCAAACACACTCTTAATAGACACAACTTATATTAGATACAATTGCAGTTGAAGTGGAGCCAACTGGTTACGTCACTGCAGAGTCACGTTTTCAATCCACCATCAACAGGAACAGGAAAAATAAAGTCAAGCTATTGAAAAAAAAATCCCTTTAAATGGCCCAATTGAATTTTTAGGATCATCTCAGACTGTCACACCTTCCTTAATTATCTGCTTTTAGTTATTATTTTAATTTTAATCCGTATCAGGATCTGCTGTTATTTGAACTGTAGCAAAATGTGCCTGATTCTTAATTATTTAACAAAAGGAAAGACATGATTTGTGTATTCGATCTAAAATCATGCCTTTGTTTAATTGTTAAGGAAATATTTTGTTTAAACTAAATTGATTAGCATGTTGATATTTCCCTTTCTGAAGTACATCCTGATTGGGAATAACTAGCTTTTAGATCAGCAAAGGATACCGAAATAGAAAGTTGATATTAGATTTTATTTCTGACGCCTGCATTGGTTGGACAGAGAAGAGATCTGGCGAGGAAGCTTGTGAAAAACTGAGGGATTTTTGTCTGCGAGGAAGCAAGAACAAGAAAAAAGAAGGATTGTTGTTGACCATCAAAGTGATGGCATAAAAGGCATATCACTGCCAGCCCAATATTTTCCTGTCATCCAAACAGCATCCAACTGTTATCCTTGCCTTGATATTTTTGTTTGTTTTGTATTTCATCGTTTGGACGTGAGCATCGACACAAAGACGCACAAGGCAGCGTGCGTTGACGAGAGCTAACAGTGACGTGGACGCACACACACATTCAGATATACATATTAATGGGCTATCTCTGTCTCTTGCTGCTACACACCAGCTTTTTTTTTTTTTTTACAACCAAGAATGCAGATACCTTATTACTCCTTAAGACACGTGTTCACAAGTGCAGCACCCTCGGTTCACGACAGTGCAGAGTGGGAAAATTGAGCACAATCAATCAGTAATCTGGCTTCCTGCGACTGCTCCCAGATTTCTTCCCTTTTGCCCTCTAGTGTCTTGAATATTTAGACTGTTTGACATCAAATGCATACATGAATGCGAATGAAGCAGATCTCAGTCCTCTAATCGCACACTTCAATATACACATGCTTGCAAAAAGAGACTGGGCATGAAAAAGCAGCAGGATGTAGGCAGAAGAAAGTCATTACAACTACCAATGCCAGATGCAGATGTCTGTGTAGTTTAGGGCTCGATGATTGTTTAGCGTTACCTAAGTTTTGACCCTTTTTATGTAGGGTATTGTTTGTGGATACTTTGCAGACTTGGAATAGTCTTTTGTTTGTTGCTTCAGATAATAGTCCCTGTCATGTTTGAAACATTCATTTTTTTTCTGGTGCCGTCTTATTCTGCTTGAAAAGTGAAACCGGTAATAAAGCATTGTGAACGCAGCCGCCCTCTGAAGTGCCTGTTGATCAAGGATCCCATCTGAGATCAATCCACACAGTCAGTCAGCTCCTTCACACATCCAAACACAACTGCAACCATTTATCACTCTCACAGTCATGTCCTGTGGCTCTAAAACAAAACGCTGACCATCATCTTCATTTGCTGTTTTTCGGAAGTGCATTCCTTGTAGCGTTTTGCTAACGCCAAAATTTAGAAAGAAAATAATCTGAAAATGGCATAAAATCCACAAAGTCTGACCCCAGTCCCTCCAGAGAAAAGATTTCCAGACCTTGGACACACAAACATATTTCCACCAAAACAGCTATGACAAATGAGCAAATACACGGCTAAACTTGGGAAATAAGAAATGTAAATGCAGGCACTCAGGAAGGCCCGAGATCAGGCTCGGAAGAATCTGCCTCTGAATGATATTTAGGGAGTCGGCTGAGTGCCAGACGTTGTTTTTTTTGTGTTTAAGTTTCTGGTGGAAAATCAATTTGCTGTTCACCGAGGCATTCATTCACTGAGCACTTGCTATGTTTCCATGGAGCTGTTGTTGCTATTGAAAGTGGCTTTTATTTGTTGTAAACTCTCAAATAATCTAGTTAGAAAATACATGTAATGCAAATCATGAATACACTGATGCCCCCTTCGAGAGGCTGTGTGAACGCTCTTAGGAAGTACCGCTTTCATATGTATAAGAAATCACAAATCCTATCTCGAGTGTGTTTGTATTGTGCGTCTGACTGTGCATTCACAGACTGAAACAGCCTGTAATCAAACCTGCAGAAAACAGCAGCTCAGAAAATACCACCTTGCCATCCCTCCAGGTTTTCACAAGGGTTTTCCAGATATTCCAGAAACTGCCAACAGTAATCTCTTTTATGTGGCTCCGTGGCTGAGTGGACAGTGTAGTGCACTTTAGGAATCCCGTCCCTTTCAAAGAAATGCCCAGGACAGACATGCAGCATCAAAATTACCCATCTCCATTCACACGGCCGTGATAAAACTGTTTGTTTGAGCCTCGAGCGTTTCATTGTTTGTGCTACTCAGAGTCCATATCAAATACTGGAGCCATTGAAGAGAAGAGCCAGCCTCCTGCTTTCAGGCAATTCTTATCATTGTGTCATCAACATGTTGGCTGTCACATCTTTACTAAGTATTTGGGTCAAACTGGTCGAGTATTTTGCACAAGTATGTCAAGATATACTTACAGTTATATTTTCTCTGTGCACTTACACACTTAACTTCTTTTTTTAACTGCTAGTTTTTTTTTTAATATACAACACTATGGAAAAAGTGAAAAAAGGACTATGCCTTTTAAAAAAGCGCTGTGCTGACGCCTTTTTCAGTTGAATTCTTTTAACTTTTTATATAAGTGCTCTGTGATGTCAAGCGCCTTTTTGACAGCTGACCAGTAAGGATGAGGCGAGGAGGTGACAATACCGACCAGCTGCGTTCTCAGTCCGCAGTTCGAAGAGCGCAGCTGGAGTGCAAAGACAGGAATCCCTGTGGTATTTTTCCAGATTCACTCATGAGAGCGGGAGATGACACGATGTGCGTGGTATAAAACTCTATATTAACCTTATAAACGCATAAACAAACACGTACGGTGTGTTTTCTGAACCGTCAAAACAGCATGTTTTATTCTTAAAATACACTGGAATTCTTAATGTTGTTTCGGTGACTGACTTCTCGCTTGTCCTTTTCTGTGCTAAATTGACGCTTCATACTCTGGGCATATACTCAGACACGGTTGCACTGGAGGCAAATCCTGTTCTTAAGGTTACAGAACACTCGCGTAAAGGCGCTGAATAGGCGCTGCACAGGCCCAGCTGAAGGCAGTGCTTATAAAAATATATATAAAAAAAAAAAGAAGAAGTCAAGTGTGAACATGGCCTTAGAGTTCAAAGAAGTCAGCTTAGGAGTCTGCTGGCACTGAGTGCAGCTTTTACACAGTGTCAGTTTGTAAAACAACAGGGACTCATGAAGAAAAGCACAATTTCTCTCGCTTTTAAATGATCTTTAATGTGTTACTTTTTACTGTAACAGCATCATAAAGGAGTAAACATCTATGTTAAGAGAAGATGATGGTTTTAATTCTAATCAAGGGGCTTTTAAGTGATAGGATGTGTGGATAAGAGCAGATCCCACTTTCCCCCAATAACGATTGTTTTAGAAGTTATGAGTTTTCTCCCAATGTTTTATTTCAGTTGTCATTACCAAGGCAACACATCTGAGAAGGTAAAGACACATGTTTTGAAGAGTTTCTTAACGCCTGCTTTCTGTTGGGCATCAGCCGATTCCGAGTGCACTTTAAAGTTCATGTGATGTGTTTACTTTCAATGTGATACTCATTCAGATACTCAGTCAGAGCTATCAGGTTCTAAAACTTTCATGTCAATTTGTATGACACCTACAACATAGTAGACCATTAACTAAGAGTTTGCAATAAATAGCATCATAATTTGGCCGTAAATGTATCAGTGAACAACAATACAAACATGGTAGTTTGGCTTCTACAACAGGTTTTTTTTGCTTGATATTGGAGCACACTTCGTAATCTTTGATGAATTTATGAACTGTCCCATTAGCAACTTTTCCTCCAACTTTTCCAAATGTCTTGATAAATTGCAAATGTAACTTTTGAAAATCTTTGCCTATTTAGTCAAGCCAAAAAACAACATCATTTGTCATGTGACTGCATATGCCCCTTTTTAACCTCCATGTCAACTTCTTAAAGCTAACAGGATCTTATCCCTGACTACTTGTTTTCATTTAATGGGGAGAGAGCGTTTACAGCAGCAGCAGAAGGCTGCCCGGGTCAAAGCGCAGCACCCAGTGTCATACCAAGTGCTCCACCTTAGTTGAAGAACTTCCCACTTTTCATTGAGGCGCCACACTCTTTTCAAAATATACGATAGTCCCCAATTGTTTACCTCCCACAGATCATGGCTTGTACCCAGTCCCGGAAAAATGATCTCTCAAATATACAATATGGAGTAATAAGCAACGGAGCAGTCATACAGCGGTCATCGTTAACAGACTATTGTGCTTTTATTTTCAGCAAAGGGCTCCCAAAGCGTACAGCCAGCCCGGAAAGAACGCGTGGTGGACAATGGGCCAACAACACAAAATAGAGACTTTTTACTACTCTTTATCTTTCTGAAGAGGTAACATGAAAGTCCATGCACACTTACAGTAACTCTCTTTTGTCTTTTCTCTGTTGTAGGTCAGAGGAAGCCTGGCCAAACACAGCCAATTTTGATGCCAGTCAGAGTGACCTGAAGTCATTTTGTACCTGCAAAAGATACTTTATTAATCATCTTCATCAAAATCTTGAGTCTCCCTATCTGGAGCCTAATAAATAGATTTGCTTCATGAGACCATAGATAATTTTTATGGGTGATTAATTCTCTTTTTTTGGGACTGATCTGCAGTGAGACTCATCAAATGAAGCAGACTCATCCTTCTCAGAGCTTCAGTTCATTAGTGAGCATCTGTATGCCGTGCACAAGTTAGGCTTCAATACAAAATGCAAACTGTATGCATATTCCAAATAAATTGAGCGATGCGTATTAATAACGGGATCTTATTGTGTTGTGGTGATAGTGAAATGGCGATTATTCAACAGCGCAGTCATTTTTGCCAGCGGACCTTCTCATACATAATGCATCCAAATCATTGCATTTTTCCTCCATTCTGGGCTACAATGCATATTTCATCAAGCCAGTGAAATATTAAGCACTCTTATGATTTGATATTCTCTTCCAAAGGGGATTTCAGTTCATATATTTCCTCCACATCACTCGCACCTCCTCCAGGACCAAACTTTGAGGGGATGTCTTTATTTGGCCTTGTTTGTTTACTGCTGAGATGTTTGATTGGTTAATACCAGAGTAATGATCAATGAGGCAACCAATCAATTTGAGAGATTATCAAGCCTTAGAGGCCATTGATCCATAAGAGGGTGCAGTGCTGATAGGCAGACTGGGCTCATTCCAGCTCATTCGAGTGAAATTAGAGAAGCTCAAACTTTGCAGCTTCTTTTCCTCCTTCTGCCCTCAAATACTTTAAAGTCAACAGTTTTTTTTTCTTTTTTTTTCCGGTGGAGAAATTGATGTGAAACTAGATGAAAAGAAGATAGGGAGGTGTGATGGAGGCATAAAACAAAGGTCTGCTTCTTACCTCTCAATCTTATGTTCGAATGAATAGACATGACCCTTAATACTTCTGAAGCCTTATATAATTTATCCGCACTGTCACATCCTGGCTGTACTGTATTTTTCAAGCGCTGTCTTGTCAGAAAAAAAATCCTCAGATAATGAAAAATGATCATTCTTCACCCAGATGTCAAAAGTTATTCTTTGCTCACCATGAAAAAGCTTGCTGGGTGTAAAAGTTTCAGAAGATGTGATCCAAGTGTGACGTTTGTCTTAAAGCTTTCTGTCATTTCAAAAAAAATAAAATAAAAATCTCCTGCGGCAGATGAGCAACTGATGCTACTTTTAGCACCTTTTAGACATGCTGCTGAGAAAACTACAGTTCATACTGTCTATTTGCAATATATTGTCATCACAGTTTAAAGGAATACGTCTGCGATCCCCAATGCTAAATATAGTGTTTGAAATTTTGAGCCATTTTAGCTTTCATGCCAGGGGATGGGGTGAAGGTTGGCACTAACCCCTCACATCCGTGAGCTAAAGCTTTAACAAGATGTTCATAGACACATTGTAAGGACTCAATGCAGGGAGGGTTCTTTCACTAAAGAGGATAAGCTAACCAGTTGACTTATTGGAACTTTTATGGCCTCTACTGCCAATGTGTTTTCACCTAAGCTCAGTTTTTTCTTCTATAGGGTCCAAGACAGAGTCTTTGGACTAAATAGAGAACTGGCTGATGCAGGGGTGGCATGAAGTGCGAGTGCACATAAATGAAATTATAATAATTGAGCGTCACCCTTTCAATCTCTATTAACAGTAACTTGAGCTTGTAAAGTGTTTTTCTAGTCGTCTGACCACTCAAACCCATTCACAACATGATGACAGATACTATATAAGGCCCTGTGTCCACCTTTTTTTTTTTTTCCCAGGCAGAAAAGCATTGGCTGTGCGCTCGGAGTGTTTGCATGAAGCGTTGGTCCTCTTAGAGGAAAGCGCTGCATGTCTGCCCTGTCTCTATGACAACAGTGTGTTGACAACAGCCACAGTACGACCGTTTTGTGTTACTGCATGTTTTATATTAGAGAATTTCCTTTTTAACCTCAGCAGACACAGAGGAAAGCAGATGCGAATACGAGATACGATCCTCAGGAGGCTACAATATGGATAATGTCAGTGCCGTGATGTCAGCAGCGACTTTTTCAGTAGTCGAAAGATTTTAAACTTGAGCGCTCGGAGCAGCCACTCAAAAACAGCAGGGTGCTTGTCAAAAAAAGATGAGCGCTATGCATTTCATCCAGGCGGCCGCTTTCTGCTGCGAATGCTCTCTGCCTGTTGAAAACATGGAAAAACGACGACGGGTGCTGGACATGGGGCCTAAAGGGACCATCAGAAGTAACTAATCCCAATCATACACATTCACTCACTCCTGACGAAGCAGGAAGCGCAATTTGGGGTTAAGTGACTTGCCCAAGGACACATAACTGCATGAGCCGGGGATCGAACCCCTGACCTTACATTTGAAATATGTGTATAAATCTATTTTATTTACTTCAGGAAGCAACACCATCGATCCTTTCCCTTCTGAATTGTACAAAGTCAACATTTTAATACCAGTTAAAGAAGATATGTCATATTGAAATGCAAAGAAAGCCACAAGCAGGCCTCTGAAATAAGGCTCGAGGTACCGGATCTTTTATGTGAACGATGGGAACTGGCTCCCATACCACTTGTAAACATGTACTTCTGGTGCTTACGTAATTTATGACGGATTAAAGGGATGATCTTTTCCCCATCCTGCAGGTTCACGGGTCCTATTTCATCCCAAACATGTTGTAAACTAGTGTTATTATGGGACTTATAGGGTTGAGGATAACTACAATGAATAATTTTAGTACATGCACAATAATCATAGGCCAAAACATTGATAGATTTGGCTGATTTATGGAAAGCCTGTATGTTACCAAATGACGACGTGGCTCCTATTACTGAGATAAGCCAAGTGATCTGGGTTTTTGATTAGAGCTGGAATTCCCATCACTGAACCAAAGCTTTATATTAAACAGACAATTAAAATGTTTTGTTAATCTTCTCATCTACTAATTTCTCTGAAATGTCAGACCATTGCACTATGAAGGTTACATTTAATCTTTTGAACTCTCAGTTCTGCACCACTGTCACTCTACTGCAGTTTGACTTAACCGAACGATGAGAAAGCAAAGCTACTACTCCCCCTTAATGCTTATCAACTTGAACAGTCAACTTAAAAGAAAATCTATTCTTCCTCTCCGTACTGTCCTTGATCCGATGGAGAACCTACACACTTTCATCCTGATCTTTGCCGCCAGGACACAAAAGTAAAAGTGCTGACACAAACTGACAAGATGTAACTAAAATGTATGAGCATGTTAGCGCTGATGGTACAGAGGAGTGAGAACTAAGCACATCTTTTACATTCACTCATACATTCACTCAGACCGCTGTGCATAATGGGTCAAGGACAGGATGTCTTCAAATCCTTTCAAACAACCGCACAATAATCCCATCAATGTGTTCAATATTTTTCTTTCGCTTCTTGATATTTCATAGGCTCTTAAAAAATACTTCTTGAGAACATAATCAATGTACTTTTCATTCTAACTCTGGTTGTTATACAGAGTTACACCTTGTTCCAATGGATGTTAAATCTAGTATAATCCCAATCTTCTGCTACCTTAATATCAGGTTGAAGTTTTAAAAATAATTGCATCCATTACTCTTGCTCTTAGGTTCTATCACACATCATTTATCCCTCCTGTTAAAAGATCAAAAAGTGTTATTTTTTAAATGTTAAAGCCCTCTTAAAGGCATCCATTTTTTAACATTCATCATAACCAGGCCAGTGTTGTCTGGAATATTGGTTTACGCTTTGACCTTTACTTTCAGAAACCTCATCAGCTGTTTTCAAACTCAGAAACAAAGTACCAAAAAAGAAACATGCCTCCTCATTTATCAAAAGCATGAGCAGATATGTAGCAGTTAGTTAAAAAATGTTTCTCTTTAATTAGAGTGGCCCCCCTCAGGGACATCACTGTAATGTGATAGAATGCCAGAGCACCGTGAGTGCTGATACATCATCCCTCTAAGCTTCATTAAATTTAGCCCTGTGATGTCTGTGATGTCACCTGAGATATAATGTACTGATGGTCGATTAACACAGCCGTTGACTTCATTCTGCAGCAGACAATGATCTATCGTGATGTTCAATCTGTTCTTATGCACGTCTTTAGTCTCGCATGCATCATTACCGCCTGTCATGACGATGTTACGTAATCTTGTTAGGACCTACTATTAACATAACTTCAAAATACAGTAAAGTTAAGCTTCTTGTCAGAAACTTTACTGATATAATGTAGGAAGTAGCGACATCGAACAGGGTTAAAAAAAAAAAAGATGTTGCGGTTGGTGACCAAACAAGTCATGTCAACTATGTCATGTGATCTTGACAAATAAATCCACTCCAAACCTATACTTTGTCATGCCTATAAATCCCTCAATTTCAGCCCTGCTCAGGACAGGCTACTCTGTGTCTGTAGCTGCATTTTTCACCAGAGGACCTTCCCCCAGAAGGAGGGACCTTTTAAGGAACTAATTGCATTTTGACCACAGGAAGCAGGGTCTAAATTTAGTATTGTGGTCAAAGATCTGCCCTTTAAAAAGACCCTGCTAGGAGTGTAGTACTTTCTAAGGGCTTATAGCTGTGTTTGACCAGGCACTCTCTGGAAGAGTTTGGGTTGTGTGGTGGGTTAAAGATCAAAACAGCCTTGGAACTACTCGTGTATGTTTAGTTGAAGAAGAAGAAAAAAATACTTATTAGTTATTTTACATTAATACACTTATTAGTGTATTAAGCTACTGCCTTTTGTGATGTCACAAAAGGGAAAAATCCCAAAGGCCTGTTTGACCACAGATTTTCTGAAAAATGAAGCAGGCAAAAGACAGTGAAGATGGACACTTCATATTACTTTGTGGTTTGTGAACAAGATATGGAAACATTAGTGTTTGAGAAACATTAGCTTCATTACCGAGTGCTGACATTTTTTTTGAAAGGTAATTAAAGTTAAAAAAAATAATTATTGTTACATTTCAATGAAGACATCAGTTCCAAAAATAGTTACAGTACTTGTTGCATTTCAATGGGGTGATTAGTGATTTGTAATTTATGACATTTCTAAATGTCATAATGACATTCCTACAATTTAATACGTTAATATGGAGCTGAGGGGTCTATCGCAAACAGGCAGACTTTGTGACACTGTGATTGGTAACAATTAGGTTGTTGAACAATCTCCAAAATAAAACTTTACTTTCTGAGTAAGCACCTTGTCTCTGCAAAATCCATTTGATCAGGGTGACACTCATATTACAGTAGCAACAAGCCTGCTGTTGTCTCATTATTGTGGATGCCAGCTTGGCAGGTGTTCACACTGATCATGTTGGCTCAGGTGCAGCTGATTTGGGTAACAAGAATTGGTGTGACTCAAGTAGTTTCACAATGTTTTCACAAGTCTGAAGTGTTCTTCAATAGATACAGTTTAAATAAGGCTAGGCACAAGGCAAATTCAAGTTTGACTACTCGATTTTTTATCCATTCATCAGCATTATCATAATTTTATTTTGGATTATTATTATTAGAATAACACCCAACAGACAGGCAAAAACACAAGAGATAGACTGTGCCTCTCCATGAAATCTCACATGTTAACAACTAAAGGTCAGATGTGGAAAATAATTAGTTAATCTTCTCCTGAAGTAAACAATATAGTAAAATAACTTCTGTTGCAAAAAGGCCTTTGTCATTATCGTATTATTGATTATCATTTTTATGAGTAATGATTTAAGCATTAACATAAACAGTCCTGGGAGGTTAACTGTGATAGAACAAAGTCATTAAGTCATTATTATTGTCCTATTATTAGGTAACTGTAATTAACTCTAGGGTTGTTTCTCAACCTGAAGATTAGGTGGTTCAATTCCCAGGTTTTCTCGGCACACTTTCAAAGTTTTCTTGGGCCAGACAACCACACCGAATTGCTCCTGCATCAGCAACGTGTGAATGCGTTTAACAATTTAATGGGTATATTAAATAGCAAGCACAGAGCCTGATTGCAGAGATCACTGTGTGAATGGACGAATGTGGCGCAATATACACAGCCTAAAACCTTTTCACCATTTATAATGAGGCAAAAACAATACCCAAGGAAAGCACAGGTTTTCCAAACTTAGCTTTAAGCTAAAATGAGCACGACATGTGGGCCAATGTCTGCACTTACTTTTCACAATAATGCTGACTGGTATTGTAAGTATAACTACGTTAAATACGGCTGAACAACATACACAGCAAAACATGTACCCACACAAGAACCCATGCAGATGTAAATGCACACATACACACAAACTGAAGCTACAACTGTTGCATATTTTCCTAATAAGCGCTGCATATTATATTAATAATATAACAATATTTGACTGTGATAATTGCTAAACAGCTACAAGCGATCCTGGTGGGACTGATTAACCAAAAAAGATGCTAAAACCACTTTCTCACATTTATACCAGCCTGGAGGCTATCCTGCATCTTCTGCTGATATCACAAAACTGCATATTCACACAGTTAACGAAAAGGAGCCCTTTTAGAAGAGACAGTTTTACGGCTGCAGGAAAGCAAACTCTCGAACAAAATTAAATTCCTCTTAAATGTTTTGATGTGTCAAACAACAACACTGGGAAGTGTACAATATTTTCAGTAAGATAATCCCTTCTGCCTTGTTTCATTACTAGAATTAATGTGTTTTGTGTTGTCAATGAGCCAGAATTAGAAGTAAATAGACTTCCCATGCAACACATCATTAGTCAGTATTAAAATTGTAAAGTAACATTTTCAACAAAACAACAACAGTGAGAATTTCTCCATAAACAGTGCAAGCCATAAATTAAATGGTTTAAGGCTGAACAAGCCAAACATTCTGCACTGCTTACATCACTAACATCTCTTTGTCAACTTTGTTTTTTTGACCGACAGAGCTGTGACAATCTTTATTTGTATCTATTGGCTTGTCTGAAATACTTCCTAATTTTACCAGGAAAATAGCTGTAGTGTTTTCGTTTTCATTTCCAGCTCCTGCTGTGGCAGTTTCTCACTCCTATTTCTTTTGGCAACTGCTTCTGTATTCATATTCATTTGAATCTAACTTTTAAGTAATTTGTTAAGTCACAAAATTCATTTGAAATTGCTTTTCCTTTGAGCTGTTTTTGGGAAATCACAAAGGTGCTTAAAATGTATCTGGCTTCTTTGTTGTGAATACATATTTCTGTTCAAAGCTTTAACCAAAGGCACTCCAAAAGGCTTTGTGCAGAAACATTCTGGCCAAATACTTGGGCAGAATTATCTATCACCTTTGTGTGTCTATCACTCAAACACCTAGTTGACTTGTGATATAATAGAACTTCTCTTGAGAGTGTAATTTGCAGAGCCACTCACAGCCGGTTGCCCAATCATGTAACAAGCTATTAGCTTACTTTCACCTTTTCTTTCCAAACACATTGCGTAATAATCACTTAAATCATGTGTTAATGTTTTTAAATGACAAATCCTGAATTCAATATAAGGTGAAAAAGTAATTTGCAAAAAAAGGATGCCCTTGTTCAGTGGGCTCCTTGACTGGTGACAAATGGACCGATGTGTGTGATGGGACACACTGAACTGGACAAGTTCCTGATGAGATGCTGGGAGCTCACAGGGATGATTTAGAGCTTCAAAAGTGATGAATAGTGCTTCAGGGAATTTGAATGACCATCTTCGACATTAATACTGGCAATGCTTCCAACTGTTTTGAAGTTGTGCAACAACTTCGCAGCAATGATTGCCTCCAATGTTCTATGAGCTCTGAAGATAGTAGTGAAATATTGTTTGCCATTTTGCATTGTTTTTAATACCCCCATATCTCTAAAATCATGCTCAGGCTGGTTAGTTTCATTTTTTTTGTAATGTTATCCTACTATATTCCAGATATTTTAAATCATATAGGCTGAGGAATGGCCCAACAAATCATTTATTTTCTCTTTTTCCAGTGGCCAAACACTGAACAGTCCACACATAGTGGCAATCAGTAGGGATATTGGACAATTTCAAATAAATGAAAGAAGTTAGACAAATCCTAATTAAAAACATAAATAAATAAATTGCTCCCTCACTTGCATTTTTTTTTGGACAAATAATTAGGACAAGCATCAATCCCTGGCATAAAGTAATTTTGGCTAGCTGGCCAACAGTTAACTTTGCAAACTTGGTTAGCTATTGCAGCTTAGCTTAAGTGGTATTGTGTAAATAATTGTGTCTATATCAAAAACTTCTGCACTATTCCACCGGTCACTATGCTGCTGTCAACATGTTCACTCATCATGGGACTACACAAAACAAAAACATATGTCTATGAATGTAAATATCAATACTTGACAAGTTAAACATAATGTGGACCAAAAATCTTTTTGTTTATCTTAACATTAATACTTTCATATTTTGTCTAAGCTTTGATACAGACATTCTTCCCTGAAGATGCAACGAGAACGTAAACAGCTCTGAAAGTAAGTAAAGTCAGCACTTTGCATGCACAAGTGACTCTGCTGGCCTTTCTCTCTCCCGTCTTGTAGATGTGTCTGTCTGTGTGTACCATTGTTTATTGCTGTGCCCCTGAAGCCTGAGAAGAAGTGTTAGACGTGAGAGAGCCTTTATTCATTAGCTCTCATCGTCATACCTCGCAAACAAGAAAAAGGGAAGAAGACGCCCGGGGAAAGAAAGGAATGATGGGACATGGGTGGGACAAAAGGAGGAGAGGGAACATGAGAGCATAAAAAGCATTCAATTAAGACATGAACTGCAGGGTTCATTAAGCATGAGAAAGCCAATGAAAATGACCATCCATCAAGCGAGAGTGCCGTGGCAGCTCATGCAGGCATGCGCACGTAGAACATACTCAATTACTATGGCAAAAAGTCTCATCCCTGCCTGTTTGAACATGCATGTAAAGTAATAGCATGCATTATACCAAGGGTCTAATCTCTCGCGGGTCAGATAAGCGTTGATCTTCTTGAACGAGCCTTGTTGGTTATACTCCGCTTACTGTCTTTTTCTTTCCCCTTTTCATGAAGATAAACTGTCTGAAGTAAGTATTTTACCCGTTTGCTTCTTTTTTTGATGTTGTCTTAATTGCTACAAGTGGTTGCTTCTGCGACACAAGCAATTAATCTAAGAATGTTTACCAGCAAACCAGGAACCATAAATAATGACACTGTCATGGCCTTATAGATCCAGCTTGGCTAACTTTTCTAACATTTTAAAATGGTATCAGACTGGCTGCAAGTGAGCAGGAACGAAGGAGTGAATATATCCATTTCTAATCACGTCATTATGTGTACAGCATGCAGGCATGTGTGCCTCAGGACATGTAATAAAGAATATGAAGCAAATCATGAAATGGAACATGTGTAACGCATCGCCAAAGGCTTTACATCCTGTCAGATTAAAAATAACGTGCCCGCAGGTGTAAATCTGAAAAACGTGTAATGTGAAATGAGTGTGTGCTGTTGGAAGGATATAAAGATTCAGGCAGCACATGTGCTTCATTCACATCCTCTGTATCCAAGCGAAACCAACTTTTTTTGTTCACCCTTTAAGAATGAATTGTGTATTTTCTTGAAGTGTTTACAGGTATGTTGAGTAAGACAAAAAAAAAACACTGAAGACCGTGAGAATTAACAGCTGAATACATGTTCAGTTCCTTTAGGAACACAGTCTTATACAAGATGTCTGCGTTGAAAGGTTTCAGGCTCTCCTTTGTACGCAGTCAAAGAAGCTATTTGTAAATGGCCTTTTCCTGAAAAGAGCTCTCACTCTTTTCAGCAAGGTCTTCTGTGTTTGAATGTACGCTGTGTTCTTAATCCGGCTGCACACCAGATGCATTCTTTTTATGAAGTGTGAATTCTGCTAACAGAAGAATACAGCAACATTTCCTTGTTTATCCTTTTGAATAGGAGACAATGTTAGAGTAAGGTTGGCTCCAGAACCTGTAAAGCCCAACATGACTGAGGATGCTCTGAAACAAAGCGTATCTATATTAAGGTGCATCCAAAGGTACTCTATTTTTGCTTGTATACATTTTTAAGAGTGAGTTTGTCTGGGTGCGAACAGGTCCTACTGCTGTGTAAATGCTTAGAGGGGGGGAACACTTTTTAAAATAGCTGACCCACTGAGTGCTTTGCAAACACACATCTTCTTAAGAAGGAGCCACTTTTTAAAGTCTAGGACAAGCATCATGTTGCTTTTTTCTGAAAAACAGGCATTGTTATTCAAGGCACAGAATGTGGTGCAGAACAAGTTTAAAACCTGTTTGAATTGCATGATGTTTTTAAATGACATACAGTATGTCTGAAGTAGGTAACTAGGAACGTTGGAACGTAAACGTGTTGGCTTTGGCCTTTTAAATGGAATATACTGAAAATAAATGATTGTATCGCACAATTTAACCTTGAGAAAAGAAAACCCCAAGAGTCAGCCTGTTTTTACGATCATCAAATGGACAAACGGATAAACAGAGTTGAACTCAAAGGAGTAAAAGCGGTTCATGAATGGTGATCACAACTGACCCAACTGTACTTCTGATCAGCACAATACCTTGGTTGATGTTGTTGGAATATGTTTAACTTTATACTGCTCTAAAATAAACAGACCTTTTCTCTTCAGTGACTTTAAAGGTCGTCCACATTTTTATCTAGTAACTGGAGAACAACCGTCAGAAGAAGTAGAAGACTGTGTGTCCAGATTCATGTTCAGTGACACAGGCGTTGGAACAGGGGGTACACAGAGACTTTTTGTACCCCCACTCACAGAAGATAGTTGTACAAAAACTGTACACTGAGCTGAGATAGAAAGAAATTTGTCACTTCATATCAGTGCGGGGAGGCAGAAGCACCCCTGAAGTGCACTGAAGCGCTTCCATGCAGTGTCTGTGATAACCAGGTGGGCTGTGAAGATACTGAAGTGATCGTTTCAGGATCTTATATTTTCTTTCTGTGTCACGAGTGATTCTGTAAAAAAAAACAAAAAAAACAACAAACACTGTCACTGTGTCACTGCTGTACCCTTTTCCCCTATTAATCATATTACCAATGGTATCACAGCAGCAGAAACAAGAGTGAGTCCCTTTATGCACATTTACGCACAAAGCACATGGAGCAGTCAAGTCCTTCTCTCCTGACATCCAGAGCTGTGCTCCAATATTTGCTACTGTGGCATTACTGCGTACACGGAAATGATTAAAATACTAACATACTGTTTTTGGCCCCGCCCCTCCGGGAGGGCTTAGGTGGCTAGGGGTTTCTTGCGCTGAGCTCTATTGTTTACAATGAGAAGGTAAACTCAGAGGGCAGAACAAACACCAGAAATCATGCCACCTTGGGGGAGGGGTTACTGCCCTTTGTGACATCACAAAGGGAACATCACCCATTTTTTGTATAAAGTGGAGCATTCAAAAGATGGACAGTATGGACTTTTTCTAGACAGGTTAGGGGACATTTTGGTGTTTGAAAAAAAAAAAAAAAAGGTTGAAGTGTATTTTGGATAATGTGTGACCTAAGAGAAACTCTAACACTATGGACGACCTTTGGAGAGTTAAAACATTATTGAGTCAGGGAAGCTTTGGGCACTCTAAATATCTGACAAATATTTATTTAGATGAGTATCTTAAATTTTAGACTCTTCAGATGAAGTTGGAAATTGGTGATGTGTCAGTTTAGTGATATTGCCTGTGAGAGATTATGCAATACGACTTAATATCATTTCACTGATGAGTTATCCCTCAGGGAAACAGTCTCCCAGCACTCACTGGCACAGTCTTTTTTTTTTCATTATTGATTCAAATGTCTGAATGTCTGAACTACAATAAGACCCATTCACACAAGTAATAACTGTCTGTCATGATTGTCCTTTAAATACAAAGAAAAGATGTCATCAATTAATAGATTTCTGCTCCCACAGTGGTAAACTGTGTGTTTAATAGGTCAGATTATGGATAAATGTGCTAAATTGAAAAATATAAACAGCAAATCTGCAGCTACCAAGTGTTTTTGTATGAAGTCTGTGGTATTTGCATTTTAATTGGCTGGCAGAGCTAATGATTAAAGGCTGTGATTTAACAGCTAAACATGACTGGGATCCCAAGCAAAGCAATTAGTTTCTCGAAATGTCACGTCGCTGTAACTGGATGCATAATAACAAAAAAAAAATCAAAAGTCACTCTGTGGTCTCATTGAGGGGGTTATTGTTACACAATGCCAGCACACCTTTGGTACCTGTGCTCCACCAGAGAGCACTCGCTTGCAGAGATATGTCACTTTGACAAAACTAATACAATGTGTCTGTTTCATAAGAGGGAGAATGAAGTGAGTTTTTTTTTTTTTTTTTCTCAGCACAGAAGTTCTAAAGAACATTCACCTCTAGAATATTATGTAGGCAAACATACAGACAGGAAACATTTCCCGAAATGGCTTGAGAGCTATTTACAAAAAGAGGATCTCTGTGAATATTGCATATTATTAGCAAAAACATCATTATTATTGGAAGAGTAAACAAGTAAATAAAAAAGCGTCTTCTTTTGCATTTAGTCAGGATTTTTACTCATGGAGGCGTTGACAAGAAATTTATTCTGAGGCACATTTTTAAACGATGGGAGAAAGAATTAATAACTGAAAAGCTATCATAATTACAAACCGGGGTTTAGATGATTGGCTTCATGCTTTCATTTGTTTTTACTGAAGTTGCATCTTCATAAATTACTATTTGTTAAATGGGAATGGAGACATAAAAGTGTGCTAAAGGCAGAAAACAACAATACAAACGCCTCAAAGGGGCCATAAAACATAGTACAGGTGGTTGCAGTTCATTACAAAATGACATATTGAGAGAAAATCTTCATTGTGTTACCTTCTAATGGTGTTTAGAGTCTATTATTAGCTCATTTATTGCAATTCTTGTGCTTGGAGGGAGGTAAACAAGATCAGGGTGTCATGAGTTTAAACAACACTCCCTGTCATCCCAGAGGTAATTACACAGAGGTCAATGAGCGGAGGATGACCCAAAAAAAATAAATGGGCATCAGCAATCAATATGTCACGCTCACGCACCAAAGACACTTAGTAACGTACGCACGCGTCCGCACTCGTACATGTCTTCCCTGCCAGGGAATGAGAGGCTCATCCGTACACTCCTCCACACTGCTCAAAGAGTGCACTAGGTCCAAATTGCATTTTAATGGCCTTCCTCTCTTATTAGCACTACAGCATCTTTCAGTGCACAAAAAGAAGCTTTCAACCTTCCTTTTTTCTCTGACATTTTTCGTGATGTGAGCAAGGTTTCCTGTTGATAGACAGCACTTCCACTGAAACATGTGACATCTAAAGATCTAGCGGTAACTTAAAACTAGAGTAAAAAAGCAGATACATAGTATTTTATTATCTCCTGCATTTTCCACGATAATAAAATATATCATCATCTGCAGGCCTTTAATATTTCAATGATTTTTATTCTTGATGTTTGTATGTTTTTATTCTTCTAATGAAGACAAGACAGACATGAAGAATACTGGTCAAAACCACTTGTTGCCAGCATCAATGGCTTTAACATAGTTTTGCGCAAACGCCACAAAAACATATCTTCAGGCAAGCTCAACATTAATAAAATGATATGGTTTTTTTTGCCATTTCCTTATTGTCTTGTGAAGCTAAAAGGTGTGTTTTCCACAAGATAACTATTTTAAAAATGATTGAAGAAAGGTTGCTTCAGATTTCAAATATTTCACATTATACACAGATTTATTTATTTTTTTGTACAAATATGGCGAGGACAACAACTTCAGATTGTTCAGTTGTTGTTTGATGTTTTGTATTTAGAGTTTTTTTTTTTTATTATTATTTCATAAATGCACGTCCTGTTGCAAAGCAGACAGGGTTCAGACTCTGTACCAGGGTGGGAGTGTTTAAGTGCATTGGAATGAAAATCATTTTAAAAGCCAGATTATGTAGTCATGTCTGTGTGTGTAAATAAATAAATAATTATGAGTTAACTTGGGGATGTACATATTTTCATTCTTTACAATGATTGGTTCACTGAAGAATGGAAGAATAAAACATCATTAAGATCGATGTTCACTGACTCATGCGCTTACTGACATGTAAAATAAATGGCGATCCTAACTACTTGCTTAATCATTAAGAATCACCTGACATGAAGAAAATGATACAATGTGTGCAGTGTTTTATGAGTCCAACCTCTATAATGATTCTATCGTGTACGGATTGACTTTCGTTTAAATGATTTACCCATTTTAAAACTCTACAAACTCTAAACTAAAAACCAACACAGGCTTTGTATCCGTAAGGTAATATTACTCCAGATGGTGGTCTCAGACAACATATATCTCTTGAGCCCATGCCTGTGCTTCTGATAAATCATAAAGTAACATTTTGGGTTACTATTGTCATCATTATTAAGAATTATAAAGATGCAACGTCCGAATACTCTTTCAAAATAAAGTGATTGTATAAATAAGCAACATCTGCTTGGATGCTAAATAAGATTCATAATAAATGTCTCACATTTTACGACAAACATTTAGATGATGATGAAGTTTGAATAATGTAGATTCACCAAAACATGTGTGTAAGGTTAAGGTAAAAAAAATAGTGTTGTGATTTGAATCAGTGCACACATACAGTATTATAACTAACATACATTTCAAGTAATGTACCCTGAATGATGTGGGTTTTCTATCGCTTTATCTCTGCTGAGCTTAAAGGGAGGCAGAGTAGATAATGTATATTACTTGGAAAAAAATAACTAATGAAACAACATCAATGGCTATTTGTTTCACAGAGGACTTTAACTACATGCCCAGTGTTTTTTTGACCCAACCATCGCCATAGACTGCCACCTCGAGGAGACTCCTACTCAGTTTATAGAACATAATTTGACTTCAACGCCACATCAAACATAAGCAAGAGAAGAGCATTCACAAACATGCTACTTCCTTGTGTTGCATGTCATCCTGTTTCCTTTTCTCTGTGTGTTTGATACTGCTCCTTTCTGTTTGAAGGCTGTGCTTTCACAGTACTTATATGTTGAGTAACAACGTTTGTCAGTGTCCTCCTGAAACCATGTTTTTACTCGTTTCTATGTAAGCTCATTTCAACCAGGAGAGACTTCATTCACAATAAATAATCAATGTAAATGTGCAATGTGTTTGCCGATCCAGACTCCGTCATGATGGCTTCATGCGCTCAGAAGGGAAGCGAGGATAGGACAACAGGATATGATACCCCCTGATGGAGTGTACAGTAGACACTGTTGATGGTGGTGATAGAAGAATGCAGGACGTGATGAAGAGTGGGTTTTTGAGACAATATCTGAACTCAGCAGAGAAGTGACTGGGGCAGATCTGGCACTAAAATGACACAGTGAGTGCGGAAGAGAGACAACAGATTTTAAAATGTGACAGTAGCAGGATGATTGGTTGAGAGAGGCTGCGGCAGAATCTGGTTGGTTTATTACTTAAAGAGTGAACACCCATAACCAACTGGTCACCAGAACAGGAAGACCGGAGGGAGTGGAAGAGAGTTAGTGGCTCAGTAAAATTAAGGAAAAAATAATGAATGTGTGACAGAATAAAAACAGTCTTTCGGCTTGAGTTTAAACAGAGCTCAATTTAATGTTTCATAGTTTGTCTTGTCCTGGGGAGAGACAGATCTCTGCTCTACCTGGTGTTTCCTCTTGTTAACGATGTCTTCGGAGGAGTTTTTCCTTATCTGAGGGTCTAAGGATCGAGTGCATCGTATGCTGTTCAGGCTTTAAAGCCCTCTGAGGCAAAATATAATCTGTGTTGGGCTGCACAAAGAAAAACACCTGAATGACTCCAAGTAAACATACCTTGAGGAGAATGATAAAAATCTACTTCTTGCTCAAGGTTTTTTGCGGTTCTATAATTCAGATACTATTCGGCACTTTTATTTTCCTCTGCGAGTGTGTCCAAACCCTACATGGATTTTATTTAGGGATGTTATGAAGTACAAAACACTCAGATCTAAACAGACTCACAGAAAAGTTTCACATTCCACGGGCAGTAGCTTGGCTGAGGATGCTTTCACATGGAAGTAAGTTTGCCTTGAAGGCTTTGGCTCTCTCTCATGCTGATACCAAACAGTTCTTCACGGCTGACCGCTTTGATACTCAGTGACTCTGTGTTTCAGAAAAAAGATGAGCAAAACATGGTTTGGGTTGTTTTCTTTTCTTCTTCTTCTTTTTTACAAATACCTGCTATCCTTTTATACTATTGTGTTTCTTTTTTTCTTTTGGTTATTCAACATCACCTGAAGTCATTTGCTCAATCATAAGGTTAAGGTTTTAAGAACTCATAAATACTTAAAAGCTCTCACAACACTTTTAAATACAGTTTAAAGCACCTGAGTTCCAACCGTGCTCAGTATTGATTTCTTAAAAAGTTATTTTGGGGCTTTTTATGCCTTTATTTTAGAGATAGGATGGAGTCAGAGTGGGGAGCAACATGTGGGAAAGGAGCCACAGGTCAGATGTAAACCTCTAGAGGAATAAGCCGCTGTCAAGGGAGGCTGTGGCTCAGTGGGTCATCGTCTCTCAACTGGAAGGTCGAGGGTTCGATCCCCAGCTCCTGCGAGCAACATGTCCGATGTGTCCTTGGGCAAGACACTTAACCCTGCTGCTCCTGTGGTCGAACACTTGGTGCGCTAATTGCCCCACGGGGATAAATAGAGTTTCGGGAAAAAAAAAATAAAAAAGTACATGGGGCACGACACTAACCTCTAGGCTACCAGCAGCCCTTAATATTGAGTCTATTAAACACAATGCTATATCTTAAGTTGCACAATAAAGTTTGAACTATGTGATCCTGGTTGACACCATTGCAACCAGTTTGCTTGTTCTCCAACATAGGCTCATATTTTTAGCTTTTTTCGACTAAAACATCACGAGATACCAGCTGAATTCTTTGTGCTACTGATGATCTGATTTCATCACTTTTTCCGTCAAACGTTTGGAACTTTTCACAAGTTATACAAGAGCTGTTATCATTGCAAATAAACACCACATAGCCTTGAACTATACGTAGGAGGTATAGGTAACAAAACACGGTAATAAATGAGCAGCATCTAAAGTGTAAATGATGAATGATCCAGTCTATCTCTTCAGCTTAATTGGACCTGGTGAACCAATGACATTGATGAGATTAACCTCTCACCTCTGAACTGAGTGTGGGCAGCAGGCTGAATTATCCTTTAATCGTAGTACATTGGCACTTCTTTTTCGGCTTTTCCCTCATAATTATAAATCACTATTCTGCAAATCAACAATTATCAACCAAGGCTGTCAAGTTTAATTGTTCTCAGTCTTTCTTTTTGTGTTGTTTTCATCTTTCATCAAAGTTATGGTTTTGATTCAGACATTTGCGTCGTTGTTCTGCTCTGTACATCAATGTAATACCGTGCCCATCTCTTTGACAGCCATTACATCTCCAGCTTGAGAAATCAGAATCCTGATTAAGACAGGCTAAAAGAGTGACATTCAGGATTACAAATCCATCTTCTCGTGTTTCTTTCACTGAGCGCTCACACAGGCTGGTGTAAAGGACAGGGAGTGACGCCTATTATGACAGGAGGAATATGTTCAACCACTCTGTCACCAGAAATCAGCACAGAGACGAGGGCCCTAATCAGAGAGCTGCTTGACAGCTGAGAAGCCTCTTCTCTAATGATTCAAACTGCTCCTGGTGCCCAGATGAGTAGATAGGATGGCATTTCAGTGAAGAGAAGGTTTACCTCACTCCTGAGGAGGCGTGAATGTAATAGACGTTTGAGTGTTTGAAAGTTTTAATTTTACTATGTGCTGCTGAGACTGGCCACAGGAAATGTTCAATAACAACTAAAAGAAGTCCTGAAAACTACAGTGTTTGAGCTACATAAGATTGAATACCTTGAAATGATGCTCTTATGACACATGCAACATAATGCAACAAGAGACAAAGAAAGTCTTTAAACCATGCTGTGCTGCTTCAGTTAGAAACAACAGTGTTTTGGCACCATATTAAAGCTCAAAAACTTTGTCACCCTTCACATTTTTTGAATCCATCGCAAAAAATCATGTGGATTCTGTCTCATTCTTTCACTTTGTAAATTTGTAATCCAATAATTTCATTTTCACTTTAATTTAGTGTATACGTTTGGCTTAGTGCTCAAACAAGCACAAGTTTCACTTCTCTGATAATCTTGTTTTATACTCCATTTTATTTAACTTTGTACCTTTTGCACATTTAGGTTTATTAATGTAAATATTATTTATCTTTTTTACCTTGTTTTATTTTATTTACCGTAACTTTTTTATCTACATTGGACCGTGGGGAGGGGGGAAACGTAATTTCGATTTCACTGTATGTCTGACATATTTTGGAATTGACAATAAAGAACCTTGAACCTTGAACCAAACTATATTTTCAAACTACCTCTTAAAGGGATACTTCACCCATTTGCATGAAGCTTTGTATCATTAGAAACATGGTAGTAGTGTTGAATGGTCGTGAATCCAACCCTCATTTTGCCCTCTGTCTCAGGGCAAAATGAGGGCTGGATTCGGGTGAAGTATCCCTTTAAGTGTAAAATAAATAAAGTTAAAATGAAATCAGCATAACAGTACTTTGGGCTCAGTGATGTTATGCTAACAATGATATAACTAATTATGACTGCGTTGATAGAAGCGGCACTGGGTTTGAATCGCACCTCATACCTTTACATGTCATCTTACACGCTCTCCTCCTAAGACCTGTTTCTTTTTAGCTGTCCTATGAAATAAAGGCACCCCCAAACCGTTTCATTCATGGACAATCTTTGCTAATCTTCGCTGGAAAATGTAAATATGAAGATTGTTTTGGCAGTGTGATGTTAATCACGTTGTCTGACACCTACCCTGTGTCAGCAGTGACAGTCATGAAAAATAACTACGTAGACAAAGTCAATTTTTATGCTGATGGTCTCATTTGCCTTTGTAGCTCATAAAAAAGGGGTCAATATTAATTGCAGTTTAAACCCCTCACAGGAACTTCAAGTCAGTACATAATACCAAGCTATCCTTTACAAGTGGGTTCTTTTTTCAAAACACAGTTTGCATGGACATGAAACACTTGCCACCCCTAGAGAACGGGTCACAAATGTTTAAACAATTCATCCTTGATGGAAACAGATATTTATACATTAAACAGAGGCATGAATTCAATAGTTCTTAAGAGATTTCTCTCAAACAAAAAGAATAAAAGCAGCATGCTTTGCTTTTAGCTCAATCAAAATATTTCTTGGGAAAAGATCGGAATCTTTCTTTATTATGACAATTGACTCAGGATGAACACCTACTCTCAGTTCACTTCTCTTCACTGGATTCGATCTCTGTGTTATTTATAGTAGTAAAGCAGTCAAAGGCTAGAATAAAAAAAATGGTTAATCAGTGTCAAATAAATTGTCCTCACTTTTCCACAGCTGTCAGGTACTTTAATGGCTTTCGAAGAGTTTGCTGGATCTGGATACTTAAGACTTTAGTCAGGAAATGTCGATGACAGGAACAGCGACAAGAACAGTTTCTCAGATATTGGGTCATTACTGCTCTTTAACTGGGCTGTAAGTGGACTCCTTTGTGGAGGAATTGTCAAATCACGGTTAAACAAAGTTAAAAGTCCTTGAAAGTGATCACAGGTGCAAACAAAAGGTAAACTGACTTACATCTTTCAGAGAGTAGCTGAGAGGGATTTTTACTCTGGTGTAAGTTTAGTCTGAAATGATCCATTTATTCTAAATAAAACAAGAATGTTAATATCAGAATGAGTTTAAACATTTTGCCCTTGAACAAATCATACTGCAAGATTGGGTAGATTTAGAAATGCATGAATTTTCTTTTTTTGTTGCATTATTAAAAGAAACTTCCGATTGTTGCCAAGGGCCCGCTTCAGATGTTATTTTTACTGTATACAGTGGAGTCTTCATCATGACCTACTTCACAAGTTGGTCAGAGCATTCTTGTCTTTCCTGTGAAATCAGAAAAGACAGAAGGTGGTTTGAGACACATTTGTTGTAGCCAGATGTTAAAATGTACATCTTTTTTCTGTCCTTTCAAAGACAGATCAAAATGATTTCTTTTCTTTTGTACTATTTTCAAACTTGTACTTGGTGTTTGAAAGTAACCTCTGCTGTTCTGCACCATCAGAATCAGTTTTATTGGCCAGGTAGGTTTAATACACAATGATTTTAACGTTGGTAGACTGTGCTCTCAAATGTAGACATTAAATATGATCAATTAAGTAAAAATACAAGAAGGTAATTAAAGACTAATATGTGCAAGACTAAAAAAAGTATGTGGGGTTGACATTAACATTAGATTTTATGTTTACAATTTTATTTATTTATGTTCCTTCTTGCAGACCTGTGTCTGAGTCTAAATCCAAGTCTATGGTCATTGTTTCCTGTTTCCTGCAATAGCTAACAACAATCATAACAATGTGACTTTGCATGATGATGAAGACAATCCATAGCAGTCCAGTAATAATAATATATCCAATAACGTGAGTACCGCTTCCATCAATGAATGCTTAAAATCCTTAACAAGCTTGTTTGATTGACTGAAAAAAAAAAATACTTGCATCGTTGTGCAAAATAACACATTACCCAGAGACACAAAAAAAAGCATTGCTTTAGGTGTGTTGTTTCTCACTTCGGCAATGCCAAACAATTCTTCAATCAATACAGTGTTATAACAGGTTTATGCTTTTTATCACTGGAATAACCCAGCAAGGATGAGGGAGCTGGTCATGTTAACGTTATACTGAATACACATATGTATTCTGAATGCCGCATTGTGACCCTGAAGCACTCCCTCCTTCTCCGTGCCTCCCCCCTTCCCCCCTCTAATCGATGAGCAGTGGCTCTGCAGTTGTTTAACCTGCCTGCCTCTCCCTCTTGAGTGTGGAGCAGGTGACACATCACATTAATAAATAAATAAATAAGCAGGGGGGAGCGGGGCACTCATCACAGCGCCAATGATGGAACAATTATCTCATGGCAAACAACACTCTGCCATCACCTGCCACAATCAAATAAATCAATAGGGCTTGGAGAGGAGAGGGAAAGGAGGTTGGGGATGGTGGGGGGGCAGGTGGAGGATGACAGAGATGAGGGTGAAGAATAACTGAGCGGACAGAAGCAACAGGGAACTATGAACAATGATGTAGAGCTAATTCAGGTCATACCATTTGGCACAATATTGGATGTCACATGTTGTACTTGAGGAACTAAAGTATATAATGTGTGTCAATTTAAATGTTTTACCTGAAATGTGATGTGTATTTCAGTGCCATTTCAACTAAAGAGTTTAATTTTCACTGACCACCCAGCAGCCTAATGGAAGACCATCAAGACCCTGGAGAGACTGGTCCTCCAATAGCTTATTCTGAGGTCTAACTCAGAACTATCCTCTCGTTTGCCAACCAAACCCGACCTGAAGTTAAAGATGCCATCACATTTCTGGTCAGCCGTGTCTTTGCTCACCTTGACAAGCTGGGGAATATTGCGGGGGTCACGTTTGTTTTAGTTATCGCGTGCATTGACACCATCCAGCTGGCTGTAAAGGGTCAGAAGCTGGCAGTTATGCAGGTGGATGCTCCTCTCATGTCCTGGATTGTTGACTATCCGCTTGGCAGACCACAGTATGTGTGCTTACAACACAGTGTGGTCAACAACACTGAGGACCCACAGGGTACAGTCCTGGATCACTTTCTCTTTACCCTCCTCAGACTTTAACTACAACACCAAGTCCTGCCATCTCCAGATGTTGTCTGATGACTCAGCTGTAATTGGATGTATCTTTAAAGGTTTGGAGGTTGCAGGGCTGGAGGGGGAACGTTTTTCACATGGTGTGAACCCTTTCCAGCTCAATATGGCAAAGACCAAGGGAACTGATCATGGATCTGATGAGGACACAGACATCAGTGACCCCTGTTTTCCATACAGTGGATCAGTGTGAACATTGTGGAAATAAATTACTTGGGAGTTTACTTAGATAATAAACTGGACTGTTCCAAGAACGCCAAAGCTGTCAACAAGACGGGCCTGAGCCACTTTCATGGGAGGATGAGCTCCTTAACATCTGAAGGATGATGCTATGGATTTCCTGAGTCCATAGTAGCCAGAGCTATCCTGTTTGCTGTTGTGTGCTGGGGAAGCAGGCTGAGGGTATCTGATGCCAACAGACACAACAAACTAATCCGGTCAGTGACGTTGTGGGGGTGGAGCTGGACAGTCCAACCATGGTTTTTAGAGAGGGGGATGCTATGCAGTTTGTCATCTTAGACCATGTCTCCCACTCGAAAAACACAGGAGCACATTCAGCATGAGACTGAGTCCCCTGAAGTGCATCACAGAACACCACAGAATTCCATTCTTGCCTGTGGCTGTCAAACTTTACAACTTCTCCCTCATTAGGGTCATACACTCAGTTTGACCTGTTGCCTTCTTAAACATTTGCAGCTTATAAACCTTTCTATAACTATCAATTATTACAACTGCATCTTAGCTGACATTTATCTGTTTAACAATCCATATCCAATAGAAACTGAACTAAACTAAATTGGCAACAATTTATGAGAATGAATTCATGGGTCTGGTGACATGCGATATGCTGCACAATAAACATATGTACATATTGAATGCAAACCTGTACATATGCCTTTTGTTCTATTTTTCACATAAAGTGTTGCGAATATTTGTATGTATTGTATGAATATGTATTTGTAATCAATATTTGTAATTCAGAGGTTTACTTATTTCTTCCTTTTTGTCATGCTTGTTTACTGAACAAGTATTTTGGAAAACAAAAGAAATGCACATTAAAAAGAGGTCTTGGTTGGATGCCTTTTAAAACTAACCATAACAGTGAAAAAACACAATAGGTTGCTTGTCCCTGACAAAACTAAAACTACTTCTTTTCATGAAATAAAAACTAAACTAACAGGTTCTGACTCCACTACATGCACTTTTTCGGTGCAGGTCACACCTCACCATTCACACTCATTTACACTGATGAAATTGGCTGCTTTGTTAAGTGTTAATCAGTGTTATCATCGCTCTGCTGTCCCTTTGGAGGCCAGTTATTTTGTGTTATATGGACTATCTAAAGGACTCAGTGGCAACTAACAGTTAGGTTAAGATTTACAACCAACTAGAAACTGGCCCCCTTACACTTACTACATTTCATTTGAAAAGTTGATGGTCCAACCAAACATGTTAAATACACCAAGGTCTGCTCTGGAGAGGGTGCGTGGTTGGTCCACACTGGCCAAATGTAGAAACACGGCCAACACGGAAGAAGTGCCTTCCTCTGCGGATGCCATATATCGTGTCAATTCCACAGTAACAAAACAAATGATTGAAATTCAGTGATTGTTATACCTTTATAAAAACTAGACAATCATACAATATTTGTTTTCTGCCAGTAGTCCACACAGCTCCCTCAATTTTAACCAGCTCGGCACTGTAAGTCTTATTGTTTTTATTGTTAGTTAGTCAGTCAGGAAATCCTGGCATTGCACTAATATTATTTTGAAGGACCTTTCAGATTTATCTCTCATCTGTCACTATCTGTTCTTCAAGCTGGATACGAGACAGGCCTCAGCGTGACTTACAACTGAAATAAAAAACACTCATACCATCAACATTATCTAAGCATAAATAGTAGAAAAAAAACACAAAACCATGTTTCATACATCTGAGCATTAATGTTGCTCAGCTGGATTACTGTCTTGGTCTGATTAAGTTTGTTCATTAATGCTTTTTCCCCCCAGACTGGAGCAGTGCTTGGTTGCATAGTGGTATGGGGTTTCCATTTTTACTGACTTACTTACAGTTCTCACATTTTTTCATTTTTCTTTTTTCCAAAGTAGGACTTTTCTCGAGTTGAAAACAGCTATGGCTCGAAGGAGAAGAAATATTCTGGGCCTTATTTCCAAGAAGATCTTCAGACTGCACCTTTTCACTTGTAACATGATTTAGCTGACCTACACCCACACTGCAGCAATGCTTTATTAGCTTCTTTTTTGTCTCTGTCTTGTTGTTCGAAATATAGCTTTTCTTTTCACACAGCAAGTGGAACTGCAGAATACGCCTACTGCGGTTGCTATGTGACACAACAATAAAGCCTCTATACACACAGACAAATCAGTGCAGGACCGAACATTTAGTACAGAAATAAATGCACAAAGAGCAAAAGTGTGAGAGTCAGAATGGATCAGACATTGGTATAAAGGGAAGAAAAAAGGGAAGGATGAAAGATTTAGGTTCAAAGATAAAGACCTACTCTGTTGGAGGCTTACTAACAAAGTAGACGGCAGAATATCTTTTTAAGACTCCTGTGAGCCACAAGCCATAATCTTCTCTGTAGGTATCCAGCGTGCATTGTACAGACGGGTCTTTAATCCACTTTTGATGAAAACGGGGGACTGTTTAGTAGGTTTTTGATAAAATTTGCTTCCAGTTGGGAGAACTGCTAAATCAGGCCATTTTTTGTTGTTGTTGGGCCATTGGGAGGAACTTCTTTCCTTTATCCACATCCCCAAGCCTACTTGACTCTGATAAAGGAACAGTAGTAGGGTGTTAGCAATGCCTTCACTATTGAGTCAAAGACATAGTTCCATGAACTTGTAATATGAGTCTTGTGTACAGGAAGTAGTTGCAAATAACACTCAAAGGTAATATATTGTGCAAAAAAAGTTCTTATTTCAGTACAGTTGGCAGAAAAGCTTTTCTCGGGATGAGTGTTGCAAATAAGCAACTGCTCTGAACACTATAATACTTCCAGTACTGTTCTTAGTTTGTGTATGTATATTGTAACTGTCCCTCTCAAATAAACCATAACCTTGAAAATGAAATCATGATGTAAAGACAATATTCTCTCACTCCAGCACTTTGGCACTTACAGGAAACAGTTTGGTCAAGTATAATAGAAGCATAACTATAATAACATAGTTTGCCATTTGACAATAAGTAACAAGTAACAACACCCTTTTCAACTGTCAAGATTACTCTTCAGGACTATGTTTTTAAGGTTATTTTGCTCAACTCAATTAAAAAAATGTCAGCATAAGTAATTAAATTCATTAAATAATAATAAAATGTTGACTGAGATTATAAATTAATTGAGGACCGGGTAATTTCCCAATCCAGTGTTACCTGATTGGACTACTGTTGAGCTGCCCCCTGCAGTCTATGAAAAAGATTGCACTTTTATGCCACTTCAATGATGTCTTAACTTTTGAAATCAGAGGCCATGACTTCATTCTTTGGATTGAACAAGCTCTTAATCAAAATTTCACACACATTACATTACTGACAACGGCAGAATACTAATGTTTTGACACCTCTTTCAAGGAGGCTGACCTTCCAATACTGCATAGTTGTCCGTGTGTCTTATTGTTAATTTGGTATTGATAAAAGCTGAAATTCGGGCTGCACACTCTGCACTTGAGTTTCCTTTTTCAAAGTCAGTCTGATGAGCTGAGAGGACTTGTCATTGTAATGAGCGAGACTCATTATGAACCAAATCACCCTGTCCTCTTAGGAATTCAGCATGAAGAGCACTCTTTTAGGTAATTAATCCAGCACACTGGTTTATAAATGGCGTCAGTGCATGCACATTACTGTAACTGGCTCCATACTCATTACCTCAGCGAGGGGTCAAGAGTAGAATGAGAGTTATGCAGCCAAAAAATAAATTTAATACCAGATGTGTTGAATGATTGAGCTTAAAATCAACAGAGAATCAGTATAAATGTATAAATAAACCGACTGAAGAAAGTTGTGTTGTACCAGAAGACACCCTGAACAAAAACAGGGACATGGAACATCAGTCATTGTTTAAAAAAACATATGTACTCGAAGGAGAATACAAAATATTAAGTGTCTAGCAAGGGGAGCTGTCACTTTCCCAACATCCATTTAAAATTCTCCCATGCAAGGCCAATTCAAGGATATCATTCAAGCTGTCATGTTTTGTTTACTCCTCCATGCATGCCGGTTCAAATGACAAACAAGTGATATGCTGGAAAAGGAACGTTAGAAAAATAAATCCCTGCACTGGGAAAGCTGTCATCCAGACCGCTTATATGAAAATAAAGCAGGGCAGAAGGGATCTTTACATGGTACAATAAAAGATGCATTTACCCTAAAAATCAATGATTAATGCTGCAGAACTGCGGTCACTTCAGTTCAGATTTAATTATTAACACAACATCACTGCTGACAGTTGGTTTCATATCAGATGTAGAGAGAGAGAGAAAAGTAGTCTGTCGAAAGAAATGTGAGTTTTTGTGGGAATGGCCGCACACCAGAGTGTGTTCAGATGGGGTTGATGACTGTGCTTGATGTGGTGGCATCTTCACACCTGCGCTGCCATCTGTGCCCCTGCACCCCTCCTTTGCGCTCTGTACCTCCTGGCACACAAAAACTTGATGAACACATTTCACTCTCCTGTCCTCTAGAAAGAAGAGGGAAAAAAAAACCTGTGGTTCCCAACTAATGGGTCTGGACCCACAAATGGATCGCAGAGCTGTTTTTAGAGGGTCTCAAGTGTGTGCTGGGAAAAACGAGCTGTGGAAAAATGTCTATGCTGAGCTTAATTTTAAATACTAGGCAGAAAGCATACAGTCGTTGGGTAGTTTATTTACACTCCAACCCAGTAACACCATGAGAATGAACCTTGACAATTGTTGCCGTGCCATTAAACAACAAAAAAAGAAGAAGTGAAAGGTTTGTTTATGCTGCCAGTTAAGCAGGCAAAAAGGCAAATACAACACAGTGTTGTACCATTGTGTTTTGTAATCTTGACTGTGATGTTATTTTACATTTCAGGTCCATATTGCACTATTGTTCATTAAAAACATTTGAGCGGTTGAAAGTTATCAGACGTTTGGGACGCAGACCAGACAGGATTTATACGACAGCGACAGGGTGCAGATGACTTCAGAATTTTATCCACATCACTGAACTTGCCAAATGCTCAGAAGACACATTTGTTATTTCTATGGATGCACAAAAGGCATTTGACAGAATCGAGTGGGAATATTTCTTTCACAAGCCAAAGCAAATGATCTTTGGGGAGGATTTCATAAAATATATACAAATTATGTATCACTCTCCCAAAGCCCAGGTTTTGACAAATGGAGTTATTTCCAAGCCATTCCAGCTCGGATGGGGGACAAGACAGGGCTGTCCTCCTTTCCCTCTCTTCTTTGCCTTGGCCATTGAACACCTAGCTGTGGCAATTCGCTCTAACGGGAAAATTTGGGGTGTACAGACGATTGCCAACAATGTATTAATTTACATCACACACCCAGAAAAGTCGACACCTCAGCTGTTTCCAATCTTAGAGAAATATAGCACAATATCAGGCTACAAGCTTAATTATGAGAAGAGCGAAGTGATGCCTTTAAACCAAAGTGCTACTTGTAATCCAGGACCATTTGGATCTCACTTTAAGATGACACCGAAGAACCTTAAATACTTGGGCCTTCAAATACCCAAATGAGCTCAATCAAATGTATCCAAAGAACTACCTGCCATACTCTTGAAAAGAAAAAAGCACATTTATATAAATGGAAGGATCCACTTATCTCTTTAATTGGCAGAGTGAACACTGTCAAGATGACTTTCTTACCAAAAGTTATTAATCTCTTCTAGTCAATCCCATTTAACTGTCCATCAAGTTTTTTGACCTCATAGAGCAAATTCTTGTCTCGCTTTCTGTGGCTTCAAAAAACTTAAACAAAGGAGGCTTGAGCCTACCCAATTTTAGGATGTACTACCTGGCCAGTCAATCTCGTAATATCCCCCCCCCCCACCATGGACTAAATTGGAAAAACATATAACGCTTCCTATCCTACTATGTTTGATATCTTTCCTTGAAACTGTCAAAAAACTCAAAGTTATTACTACAAACGGGGTCAATTACACATTTAAGTGTTGGAAAGGAACATTCAAACTTACAGGGTCTCATAACACCTTGTTTAAGAGCATGCACCTATTGAACAATCCTCTGGTCCCTAAAAATATCCGAGACAGAATCAGTGATGATTAGAAATTTAAGGGAATCAAAGAGATTGGAGATCTGTGCAATCAAAATGTTTTCACAGATTACTTGAGGGAAAAATTTGACAAACTACCCCCAATTATTTATAAGTAGTTGCTAATAGGGAACTAGGTCAAAAAGAAAATCTCCAACTTTCCCAATATCGCAGAAATATCGATGAACTTTGTAATTATGTATTTTAACTTTGAACTTACACCTTGACACTTTATCTTTGGTAAAACTTTTAGTAGAGCTGCACTGTCATTCATTTACTGCTCTCAGTGGCTTTGAATTGAGGGTCTCTTATCTTTGCTCACCTGTCTGTGGGTGCATTGTTCTTGTGGGAATGCTCATTTGTTCTTTTGTCTTCTGTTTTCTTTTTTTTTAGTATTTTACTTTATATATATTCTTCTTTGTGTCTTATATTATGTCTTTACATGAATGTTATGACAGCCAAATGCTGCTTTACACTGGGCTTGGGATATAAGGGGGAATGTGAATGACAGTATGGTGTGGTTGAAAGATGCTCTAAAGACGGATACTCATGTTGCTTGTATTGCTTTGTTGGGTAATATGAATAAAAATGAAATAATCGAAAAAAGAAATTTGGGCAGTGATTTGTTATTTGGGAGTTGGTGGAGGCTCCTGAGGCTAGGCCGGCTAAGAACCTCTGATTTAGACTAAACTAGTTAATCCTCCTATTATCTTTGGGATCACTTCGACCCCATTCAATGTTTAACTTCACTAAATAAAGTCTTTTTGTGGCCTCATATTTGATCAATTTTCCTAATTTAATGGGGACAACTGGGTAAACACATGTTCATGCGTCAGTGTATATAATGTAATAATTGTATTATATATATATATATATTATAGAGTTGAGTTGAGAGTTTATAGATTAAAGGTCTAATCGCTTCAATGTAAAGAGTAGCATCATACACAAATGCCCCTGTCACCCACACAGACAGTGTATGTGTGTGTGCGTGTGTGTATATATATATTTACACACACACACACAAACACACACACCTACATATATATATATATATATATATATATATATATATATATATATATATACATACACATGCACTCATTGACACATTAAGCCCTTTAATCCATAAATTCTTTACTCACTCTAAAATGTGATAAAATTATAACGCTTGTAGGGTAGAAATTTTTTCCAAGTTTTGGCTTTTCTTTTTTTCACCTGTTTCTAGTCAGTTAAGATGCTAATTGGATTATCCTCTTATCCAAAAAAAGTAAAGTCTGGACCAAACAAGACATGGCACAAGCACAGACATAAAGTGTTGATGGTGGGTGTACTTTCTTTGGACAAAGCCAGGGCAGCTTTTTACACCTGTTTTTTTTAGTCATGAAGTTAAGATGCTAATTGGATTATCCTCTTATTCAAAAGAGGAAAAATCTGGACCAAATAAGAAATGGCACAAGCACAAACATAAAATTGCACATGAAAAAAATAACTTACCCTCTGTAAGAGAAGTCTGAGAAATACATAGTTAAACAGAGACCCAGAAAAAGGTGGAACAAAGGAATAAAAGATGAATTATAAGAAAGGCAGGAGAGAAATGGAAATGAAATTCACAAAGAGAGAAGGAAACTACAAGGAAAGACACAAAAAGGAAATGTATTCTGCCTATACAGTTCAGTTAAGGATTTTTCCCTTAAAGAGGTAAAAACCTCCTAGGGCTAAAAAAAAAGGAAACATAATTAATTAGACGACATGCAGTGGTCTTACTCCTGCACACGTGCAAATGTTCTCTTGCATGATGAGATTGCTTACATCTCAAACAGAGTCACCTTTGCTATCTAACTCCGTCTCTACTAGCTCCAGCCTTCCATCAGCACAGCTTGGTGTTCTTCCTGAGCGCCTTGAGCAACATGGAGGGACATGGCTGGAGCATTTAGTGCACTGTTTACATCTACAATAGCAAAGAGAGCTACCAGAGTGGGCTGCCACCCCCTGAGGGGCACTATGCACCTCCTAAGTGGATCACTCTACGTTGTCACAACGTTTCCATAAAGCTCAGTGGGACCGGGGCTGTATACTCCTTTCAACACAAGCAAAGCTAAATGAGCTTTGTCAGGCTTGCTAATGCATGCTTGTGGCTCGGCAACATTCTCTAAGCGTCTGCACACACTGATGTGCACGTGTGCACTTTGTGCGAAAGAAGAAAAAAATAAATAAATCTAAAATTCACCTTGATCCTCAGAACTTACATACAAGGCTTATATCTTTACCACCCAGTCTCCACCCCGCTGTTTGTTTGCACTGTTGTTCACAGCAGGCTCTGAGCCTGTTAAGGGCAGAGTTGGGCGCTAACTCAGCAGGTCAGCAGCTCTAATTGCTGCCGGTCAATGGTTAAATGCCCCCCCACCCCCCACCCCAGTTTCCCTCTCAGGCCGAGCTGGGACATGATAATGATGAGGGCGAAAAATGGAGAGGTATGAAACGATTGGAAATGAAAGGGGGGGGGGGGGATATAACAGTGATGAGGAAATGGAGGGAAGGAGGAGGAGGAGGGAGGTTCATCACATGAAGTGAGGACTTGAACAACATGCTAAAGAGAAGACAAGGGTTATGATGAGTTAATCAGGAGAAGGGTGGTTTGCAGAGTAGCAGAAGCGAGAAATTACAAAATAATGAATCACAAGAATGTCTGAGTAAAGGTATCTTCTTTCCAGATTTTCAACTGAATTAAACTGGAGAATTAACCATCAAAAATGATGATTCCTCAGTGCCCAACGAGCACACATCTCTGGCAACAGATAAGGCAATACTCTGTACTTTAATTTATGACAGAAGAATGTGTGACTTTAGCGACTTCTTCTCACAAGGCCTCACGCTCAGATGTCCCTCAAAGTCATCCTTGAAGGAAGAATGTGCGACATTTTACTCATAAATACAGCACAAATCAAGAATGTCCTTTGTTATTGTGCCTCTGAGTCATGACTGTCTACAATGAGTGAGAAGTGTGAGTACCGTTAGATGTCCTGTTGCCAGAGTCGTGTTTACATTGACATTTTAGTCATGGACTCCAGAAAAAAAGAATAATATACTCCCTGCTTATTTGAATGACACTTAAGTGTCTGTAGATCCCTTCCTTTCTGTCTGTCTGTCTGTCTGTCTGTCTGTCTGTCTGTCTGTCTGTCTGTCTGTCTGTCTGTCTGTCTGTCTGTCTGTCTGTCTGTCTGTCTGTCTGTCTGTCTGTCTGTCTGTCTGTCTGTCTGTCTGTCTGTCTCAGTTTATGTGCAATATAAAGCTATGAGTTCACCAAAGTCTCCTGCTGACACAATCATGCAGCTGGAGCAAAGGATAATTTTGGGCTTGCACTAAATGTTGCTTAATTACGGTTTGTTTTTCTAACTCTTAACTCTTTTGTTCAAAAGCGAGTTGATAGCGGTTGGAAATTTGTCGCTGGAGGAGAGCAGAGGCTTCGGAATAGCGGGGGTCTCTCCAAACAGCAGTTTGTTTCTTTAAAGTCATCACCACCTCCCTCCCTAGTGGAGGATCCTCTACATTTTGTATTCTGACTTGGATGAGGGTGAGAAACAAAATAGAAAAAGGTTGGGTTGATAACTGAAAGAGACACACAAATAGGTCCATCACAGGTTGGCTGAAGACTCTGAGATGACTTATAACCATATTTTATGCCTCTCCTCCTGCTCATGATTTTCTTTTTTTTTTTTAAGGTTACCTAAGGTTAACACAAAGCTCTCTGATTGAACGCATTAGTCCTGGCAGGCTTCATATTTAGCCACCTTTTCCCCCCTCAGAACTCATTATAATATGAATGTCTTATGAAAAGCTTGTCTGGATCTTTGCTGGGATGTCAGATTCTTCAAAAGAGGCTGAAGCAGGCAGGGGTGTGGGGAGAGAGGGAGAGGGGGAGCAAAGAAGGGGAGAAGCTACAGCAACACTTCAGGATAATAAGGGATAATGTTGCAGCTTTGATGTCTATGTACCTGTGCCTGAGATGGCCCTAATAAAATCCAAACACAACATACTCTTACTTATAGACCTTCTTTTATGTGCAAACGGAACGATGCAAAACACGTGTTTACTTTTTGTACTTGTACTTCAGGTGCGATAACTATTTCAATACCCGGTTAATCTTGGTTAAGGCATTCCCTTCCTTTTAAAATAAATCCCTGTTCCCTTTTCTGTCCCTCCCTCTTTCTCATTCTTACACACACACACACACACACACACACACACACACACACACACACACACACACACACACACACACACACACACACACACACACACACACACACACACAGCTCCACACTCACTCCTCTTTCTTTCTGATATCCATCTCTGAAGGCGATGGTGGTTAGACTTTAATCCCCCTGGTGTCTGGCTCTGATCGCTCCCACCACACCGCACCCTCGACCCCCTCAGCACTTGCATCCTTCACATGAACTTACACACGTACCGGCAGAAACACACACAAACCCCTTTTTTCAACTTCTTGAATACCTTACTAACCTCTACTTATATCAGTTAAATCCTCTCCATTCTCTTTCTCTTCGTTATTTATTGTCGTTTCATTCCTTTCCTTTTGAAGTTTCTGTGCTCAGATCTGACCCCAAATCAAAGCTCACAATTACAATGTAAGTCCTCAAAAACACATTCAACTATCTTGAATAAAGTTTTTAGATCTCCTTTGTGCATACTCTGCAATAGGATTATATGTGCTGCATGCCCACACTTGGATTATACAGCAGAAGGTAAAACCTGCGACACAAAGCGGGTTTCATCAATGCTTCTTAGTATCAGTTCGCTTTTAGTGTTTAAACTAATTAATTGGACTTAAAAATCCAAACAAAGAACTATACGATTCAGCCTATTAACATATCTAACTTAAAACGGAGACATTATTTGAACAGAAAGGCAGTGATGATCCACACTTTTTTTTTTGAAAGTATGACTGTTTGGCATGCAACATAGGAATAACATATTGTTTCATTTGATTAATTGCCTAATTTTGTTATTTGATCATGATTTATCACATTTTTTATCATATGTTTGAAAAAGTAGCATTATAAAACATTATTTTAGGTTTAAATTTTAAATGTTATACTGTACAATCCTAAATATAAGGGCGTGTTACTTCCTATTTTGAAATGTAACAAGGAACCTCAGGTCGATTGAAGGTTGTGACGTTACCTCAACCACAAACGCAGAACTCGTCACAAATGAAAAAGCTAAAAGAAAACAGCTGAAGGGAACAGTGAAAATTACTTTTACATTTTTGATGTCATAAGGTGGATATTAGGTTTGACTTGTCCAGGGTTAGGGTAAGTTAGGTAGCTATCTAGGACTTTTATTAAGTGAAATGAGACATTCAAAGGCCCCAGCAGGATCATTCTTATCCATCACTCCATGTGTATGAGCCATCAATGTCTGTGTACGTATTCCCAATTTAAGGATTGGCTAAAAGACAAGTTTTTTTTTTCTGTTTTTGATGGACCAGACATTGGTGCACTAGAAACATGTTATGAAAATCTTTAATACGGGGTCAACTGTGGTTCAGTGGATGAGTTGTATGTTTACCAATCTGAGAGTGAGCAGTTTAATCCCCAACTTCTGCAGTGTACATGTATATTTCAAAAGTGTCCTAATGGAAAAATTATCCCCAGGATATAGCCTTCAGGTTGTGAATATGTTTAAAAAAATAAAAAAATGTGTGAAGGGATGAATGCTACTTATGGAGTTAAAGCAATTGACATGGTCAGACCATTAAAAATATACAAGATAAATCTCGACCAAAACGTTTGTTTTAAAGAGCATATTGCAGGTTAAAAAAATTTTTTAATTAATATTTTATATAGTCTGTTAATGGCTGTAAAATAAGTAGGTTATTTTTTTAATATGTTCTACAACACATAAGTGCTCTAATTTAGAGGAGAAAGTGGCTGTTTTAGCATAGCCGTTTAGAACGTGCTTTTTTTTCAACAACGCGTCATATGACGTAACATGAGGGAGTCCTGTTCTCTGACTCTGCTTTGATCGGCTTTATGCGTCCGTGTATGAATGAATGAATGAAGCCTTTATTGCCCCTGGGGGAACTTGTCTTGCACCGAGAGCATCAAACACTTTACAAACAAACATTTAGAAGGCAGCACAAAAGAATTAAAGCACAAAAAAACAGGCTAAAACATGATTAAAGAGGAGTAATGATACGTGGTAGTGAGTGAGAACAGACAGGATGCCTCCCTGCTATAGTTTGTAACTTGAGCGGCGCACATTCAGGTGCACAGTGTAAGTGGCTTGATTATTCATAGTGTGTTTTGGTGAATTATTCTCACAACCTCAGAAACGATCGAACAGACACGTTGAATATTTCGGTATCAGACACAAAAACGTTTCCTTATTAATGATTTAAATCTCTGGCTGTTTAACATAAAATATTATATACGCAGACAGAAAGCGTTTAATGATTTGATCTGCTGGAATCCTCTGTATATTCTCTAGTGTGAGCGTAATAGACACCGGACAGTCTGTTTTAATATATGTAGTCATACGATTTATTATAAATCCAACTCTGTTACAAGAGAGCGCGTGTGTGTGTGTGCGCGCGTGTGTGTGTGTGTGTGTGTGTGTGTTTGTGTGTGTGCGCAGTGGGGAAAGACGGAACGCGCAGTTTGGAAACGAAACGAAACACAACCTTTACTTCTGTCGGTCCTTTATCCCATTAAAACTTTAAACTTTTTGTAGTAGCCTAATATATGTGCACGCATTAAACTGTGGAGTGTGTGCGCTGTTGTGCATGTTTGTGTGGATTACGTGCGCCGTGATCCTGCACCATACACTGTATTTTCTATAACAACGTGAGCACTGGGCTGCATGAGGAATAAACAATTAAGACATGGTGCTGCATTTGCACAGGCCGTGTAATCGGGTTCTATGTCTGTCTGTCTGTCTCTCTCTCTCTCTCTCTCTCTCTCGCTCTCTCTCTCGCGCGCGCACAGCGCGGCACCGTAATACGTTGTACAGATTTGCCGTTTTTACAAGCAGCTCCCATACAATGTAAAGGTGAATGATCGTCACTTGCACCTTCTACAAATAGTTTTTTAATTGATTGAATGTGATTACAAACTTTACATATGCTGATGTGAACACAGCACTCGCCCATATATGGCGAGCTGACACCTGTCACTCAGCAGGACGCCTGCTCCGGGTCTCTCCTCACACCACAGCTTCACTTCTCTCCTGAGGCCGTTATTCCTTTAATCCTGCCTGTTTCTGCTCTCTATCACATTTAACAGGTTCAGAATAATAAGCCAGTGGACCATTATATGTAAAGGAATACATGTCTTCTTCCTCTTTATTGACGGGAGTGACACTCGGATCCATGATTTTCTATGTTAAACAGACGGGGATTCAGCGGGACTCCCTTATGTTACGTCACAGCCGAATGCGGAAGTAAAAAGCAAAGACGTGCGAAAACGTACTAAAACGTCTCCAGGAGACCCTGTGGGTTATTAATTTCAGAATTTCTTTAAAAACAGTATTGTTAACGTATTTTCCTATGATTAGTTAAGTTTTGTCTTTAACCTGCAATATGCTCTTTAAACTTGTGTGAATTTAAACTCCAATACACCTCTGACATCATCATCAAAACAATCATTACCCAAAGTATCATCATTCTCCAAACATGCCTTCGAATTCTTGTGCTACAGTTCTGAGCTAACTAAAGGCCACCTGGAGCAGAAAGCAAGGAGTATAGGAACAGAATAGAAAGGGACAATCCTGCATGAATTCAGGCCGTGATGCAACATTTCATATGGTATATATGTGTTTGTGTAGGTTCATATGCGTCCTTTCTTCTGAGTGATAATGTCGTATGCACATGTGCAACACACTCAAGTTATAGTCACAGTGTTTGTTTGTGTAAGCCTGCAATGAATGTCAAAGAAGGAGACAAGATTGAAAATGCAGCTGCAATGTCCTTCAAAATGAAACACTGCACACCGCAGATGATTTATGACGCAGAGTGTAAGCATACATATGTAACGAGGGAAGAATCCTATGCATCTGCATACACTTAAAATGTCAATTTCACGTGGAATTATGAAGATTTGCAAGACTCGGGCACAGGAGCAGCTTACCAAAGAGTTGTGATCTTGTTTGACAAAAGACTTTTCTTTTTGAAATGAATGGACTTCTCAGACATATTGTGGACATTTATACTGTATCTGTTCCTCTAAAACAGGACATGCAGGTTAAGTAAACACAGCGGGTGTAAGACAATAAGAGGCAGAGTCAAACTGTACCGTCACATAGTGTGTCTTATTCTGCATGCTGTGCTTGAGCCCGCCTCATCTGCACAAACACACACACAGACACAGGCACACACAAGGCAAGTGCAATTTTTGCAGACAAAAGGAAAGAGCTGTGTGCAGACGACCATCTTCATGCACCCTGACACAAAAGAGCAGTATTGACACAATGCCTTTATGACAACGTGTTTGTGTTTGCACTAGCATGAGCTCGGCCACTTCAATCCAAGCCTCCTTTGTCGGTCTCTCGCCACATTCTTTGCTCTCATGGAGACACCAGCACGCAACAACGGCTTCAGACTGTTTCAGAGATGAGCCTGTCAGCTCACTGGTTATTTATCTCTGATTTTAACTTCTTAAATACCCACTAAGTGTGGCAGTTAAGAATCAGTCAATGAAAGTATACAATCTATTGAAAAGTCCTCTGCATGTTGCTTCTAGTTGTTGCTTTTCTGTCTACTAGAACTAGTGCTTTTCCTCCTTTAAATGTATACATGCATGTAAAGAGAAAGCCATCATTTTTCTAGAAGATACACACACACACACACACACACACGCAGACACACACGCAGACACACACGCAGACACACACACACACACACACACACACACACACACACACACAGAGAAAGGGGTTGCAGATACTTGGCTTCTGACAAAGTGCTTACACACCTCTCTGGGTGCCAATGCCTTAAGTCAAATTATCCAACACTTTGCACACAGGGAGCACTTACACAACTCTCTCTCTCCCTGCGGGGGCTACATTGAAGGTGTCCTTTTTGCTAACAACACTATCATGGACACACACCTACATGATCAGTCACACCCTCATACACACACACACATGTGACTGTGTGCACACCGGTGGAGTAATTACAGACATTTTAATCACTGAACTCTCCCCCTGTGGGGCAGAACACACATAGCAGGGAGGAGGCAGCAGAAGAGGCCCTTGACAGATTTCAACCTTGGCTTAATGATCGTCGTTTGAGCCTGAATGCTTTGCTCCAGCTACTACAGCAGATGTCACTTCTTTTCAAGGAGCAGTGGAGAAGAATCAAGGGAACCTTGAGATGTGTAGCAAGTTTATAGAGATGGACTGCAGCATTTAATTTCAGAGTTTGAATGAAGACATTAAACATACAGTATGTAAATTCCGATGGCAAAGGGGCTGTTAATCAAAACAATAACAAAAGATGACGACGAGGGGAGTCACCAGAGTGGTTCTCTCTGCTACCCCAACCCCCACCTCAGAGAAAAACAAACTCCAAGTTGGACATAGTCAAGTGCAAAACCGGCCTGAGGAAGAGAACACAATTACGACAATGTATCTAAGAATAATTTACATTACATTTTTATCATAGCAGCACATACAGCAACAATACGGCAGCTTGCAGTAGCAGCTCCTGCTTCATTATGAAGCTGTTTTTGACATAACAAGTCGGTGTTTCCATGGCAATGATAAACATGTTGTGTCTGTGATGGCTGCTCTGTCAGGGAGGCTGCCATCACAGAGGTGGTACAACAAAAAAACCTAATGATGATGTGAGAGCTGATATATGAGCTGATGTTACTAAAATATAATAGAAAATATGTTTAGACATTTCAGTGTAAATGGTAAATGGACTTGAGCTTGTATATTTTCTAGTCTTCTGACTACTCAAAGCGCTTTTACACCGCAGATCACACCTACCCATTCACACTGATGGCTGGTTATGGCCATCCAGTAACTAATTCCATTCAGGCACATTCGTGACGCAGCAGGGGGAGCAATTTGGGGTTAAGTGTCTTGCCCAAGGACACATCGGACATGTTGCTCACAGGAGCTGGGGGCAGCAGTCTAAGCAGAGACGCCCAGATTACCTCGCCCCAGACACTTCCTCCAGCTCTTTCTGTGGGACCCCGAGGTGTTCCCAAGCCAGCCGAGAGACATATTCTATCCTGGTTCGACCCGAAGGGACACCTCACTAGGGCGACGTCCAGGGGGCATCCGGAACAGATGCCCAAACCACCTCAGCCGATGTGAAGGAGTAGCGGCTCTACTCCGAGCTCCTCACCTTATTTCTAAGGGTGCGCCCAGCCACCCAACGGAGGAAGCCCATTTTGGCCGCTTGTATCCGGGATCTCGTTCTTTCTGTCATGACCCAAAGCTCATGACCATAGGTGAGGGTAGGAACGAAGATCAACCGGTAATTCAAGAGCTTCGCCTTTCGGCTTAGGTCCTTCTTCACCACGACAGATCAATGCAGAGACCGCATGACTGCGGATGCCACACCGATCCGTCTTTCGATCTCACGCTCCATCTTCCCCCCACTCGTCAATAAAACCCAGAGATACTTGAACTCCTCCACCTGGGACAAGGACTCCCCACCGACCCAAAGAGGGCAAGCCATCTTTTTCCGGTCGAGAGCCATGGCCTCAGATTTAGAGGTGCTGATCCTCATCCCAGCCGCCTCACACTCGGTAGCGAACCGCCCCAGTGAGCGCTTAAGGTCCTGGTTCGATGGAGCCAACAAGACCACATCATCTGCATAAAGCAGAGACGAGATCCTGTGGTCCCCAAACTGGACCCTCTCCGGCCCCTGGCTGCACCGAGAAATTCTGTCCATAAAAGTTATGAACAGAACCGGTGACAAAGGGCAGCCCTGCTGGAGGCCAACGCGCACCGGGAACAGGTCCGACTTACTGCCGGCAATTCAAACCAGAAAAGAAGCTTTTTTGATCCACAGCAGGGAAACTCATTTGACACCTGGTCAGTTTATATTATGATAGACTATTAGGCCTTTTCTGCTTATAATCAAAGTGTTTACTGCCATAATGTAGTGTTGAATAAAGGTTTGATCACCAAATACAAAGGAATGATTAGATATCCATTGTATGAATGATTGTTGTTCACATTTATATTATATCAGTTATTATATCATGTTTTACTCTAAGTGTCTTAATCTAATTGTTTGAGATTTTAGTTCCAAGGTTAAAGGTATTCTGTGAAGAGGGCTTGCAGAAGTGAGTGCACATTCCAACATGTGTTTGATGTGGCCCTTTAAACTGAATCACTCACCACCAAATCAAACATAGGTTTAGTTTAAGGCCCTGAATAGTTAATTACTCATCCACATTGATAGGTTCAGTGGGCCTTGATAGATAATCACTCAAATAGTTTGTTGCTTAAAAAGAAATGATGACTAGACTAGACGTCTTCCTGTGATAAGAAACAGGCCAGGCAGGATGTGTCTTCCCCTATAGAAGGACAAAGGATTCGGGAGTATGATGCACCAATGAGAGAAGCAGAACCAAACATCAGGAGGCGCATAATTTGGAAAGCTGCCCAATCGGAGGAAGGAAACCGCACATTCTCAAATGCATAATTTTGTTAGATAATCTCTGTCTAACGTATAAAAGGGTTCAGGGAAAGATAGTCGGGGCTCAGACTTTGCGAACTGAGCAGGTATTTGTCTGTTGTCAGGGACACGTAGTGTTGAACCCAGAGACTCTGTAACTTGTATTCTTGATTCATCGGGTTAATAAACTCCTGAAAACCTGAAAGAGACGCCTCCAGTCATTCCTCTCATCCCATCAAAAGAATGCGCAGAGAGATTCAAGGTAATTATTTAGAGGAGTCAGATTTCTATTAACAACATTTAGGAAAAGGATTAAATACCAACTTTTATCCTTCACTAACAAACAATTTCAGTATAATCACAGTAAACAACAAGTCAATACACAACTTGACTTGCTCCGTTCTTTGTTCCGCACCAGAGTTCATTTGAGCGTTCACACCATCACAAACCAAGAAAACTATCAACAACAAACCGCACCAGAGTTCACTTCAAGAGGACCGGACAGCTTAGGCTGCCAAACAGGAACACAAACACTCATTCATTCCTCATTCTATATCACTGCTGAACAAACAGTTGCCGATTTCCATTGATTCTCTGACCTGGCCTTAACATGAACTGTGAGAACTTTCATGTTTTCAAAGACAATCTCCATTTACACCCTCCTGCACCGTGATTCCACACTGTGATGTTTTTATGTAACTTATTCTGTGTTTACATGACATCTTTTATGTGCAGGGATTTGATCGTGATGTGAAGATGTCTGAGCTTGGAATGCACGACAAAAAGTGTTCTTTTATCTTAACTTAAAACATCTTGCTCGGATTGGGATGTGCAAATCTTAAAGACTAGGTGCAAACACGAAAATAACACTTCTCATACAGCACACAGTAAGTTTAACTGTTATATTCATGGTAGAAGTATTTTTTTTGTAAACTTAATGTTGAAATAAACATAAATTAAGGAAAAATCAGGCTCAATTGGTTACAGTGCTTTCAACAGATTCATTCTATGCAGAGTTTTAAAGACTGATAGGACTGAATTGTTTGAGATTTAAACTTTGTCTTATCCTTCACATGCGTTTTTTTAAGCAAATGTATTGTAGTGTTTCAATGGCTTGCTCAGCATGCAGGATTTACTGGAAGAGTTTCATCATGCTAAAAAACAAACATCCATCTCCACTTCACTCTCCATCTTGCCATGATATGCACTGCAAAGACAGACAGACAGACAGACAGACAGACAGACAGAAACTTTATTGATCCTGAGGGAAATTCAAGGCATTCAGTAGCAGTATACAGACAAAAACGAACATAAAAACCCCAAAGACACACAGTGGAATAAGAGCTTGAATCACTTTAACTAACAATTTTAAAAATAAATAACAGAGAGTTACTGCACCACTCTCCTCTCAGCCTGCATACAGCTCTAACTTGTACCAACTCCCTTATCGGAGGCGGCATAAGGAACAAAACAACAAAACTGGCTTCTTTGGATCCAATCACCTGAGTTTTCTCCACATTGGCCGAGGAAGACGAGGTGTAGACACAGCTCTCGGGAGTGTGTTCAAGATCGTTCGGCCAAGCGTCCAGAGAGGACAAGTCCTCTCCTTGACCCAACCCCACCCCAACCCCCCACCCTCATGCCTTGCAGTTCAGTAGATTAGCTGGAGCACAACAGAGGCCAGTGCTATCACCCGCTTGCAGCCTCCTTAGCCCCACTGGCCACACAAGATATCACACACACACACACACACACACACACACACACACACACACACACTGAACAGATACACACTGAACAGATACACAAACACAGACACACACAAATCTGTGCACGGTTTTCCTCCATGCATTAACTCCCCAAACACACACACACACACACACACACACACACACAATTTGGAGCTCATTCCTGTCGCTGTGCCTGAAGGTTCATTAGTGACACTGAGGCCACTTCAATAGAAGCAGCACTTTCAGGGCAACACACACACGCATACATACATACTCACATACAGTGACTCAGACACGCTTTGCTGATTCTGTATGTAAGTCCACATATATGCTAAAGTCCATCCTGTATGTATATGCCTTTGAGTTAGCGTGTGTACAGAGATAAAAGCGTATTTGTCCCTCTGAACCTTTAATGACAGAGTCCATGTGACTGCAGCTCTGAGCTCACATTAAGCAGCAGGACTTCTTACTGTAAAAACTGATGTCGGGATCAACAATTCTCTCCCTAATTACCTCAAGGTCAATTACAGCAGCAGCCTGCTTTGAAGTTCTGCAATGGAACATCAAAGGTATTTTTTTTTTTTTACCACCTCTGAATTTCAAAGCAGCAAGATGCCAGGGAGCAATGTAACAAAAAAAAAAAAAAAAAAAAGACAGGATGTGAAAATGAGGGAAGACATTCTGGGTACATGATTTCAATGAAGGAGAGAACATGAGAGAGAAAAGAGAAACATTTGTGATGATTCTTTCATTGGATGTTGCATACGGTAAATGTCATGTTAGCGCACAGACATCTGGGAAAGGATACCCCGGAGAATACTTTAACATGAGGCGATAGTCATGATCCAGGCTAAGTTATAGTACAGGCAAACATCGTGGCCAGAGTTACAGACATGAAAGATTAATAAATAATCCCTGAGTAATCCTGCTGCGATCAAATTTAACACTAGTTCTTTAATTACCGTTTGCTTTTAGTCTTTTGTCCTATTTGTCATTTTGCAGGGAAGCCTTGCAGTTAACTTTGAGAAGTACACACTGAAGCTAGTAATTTACATTCATTTGGAATAAAACCTCATTACTGAACCGTGTAAATTGCTATAATTTGGAATAAGAAATCATTACCAAATAACTATTAGGGGTCTGGATTTCTTCAAGTGTTTGACTTTCTTCTATTATTTAGATGGTAATTTAATTTGTCAATGATTCGTTGAAGTGGCCACGCTGTTGCTGTTTCAGGATCAACTGGTGTTGGCTATATTTCTAATATAATACACCGTAGGACGTCTCATCAGTGCATTGGGTTTTGATAAAGACTGGGAAATTAGAAAAATCACACAGCAGCATCTAATGACAGCAGTCCCTCTCCGAGCTGAATTTCAATGTGCAATAACCAGCTCTCCTGTGTGTGGAGTCCGTGAAAGTAATTGCACAGCCCTGACATCTGTTCGCTCGTGACATTTCACATCTTGTTTCAAAAAGGCTCATCTGCCATGTTTAAAAAAAAAAAGGATCTCTTTCTGCAAGCTGAATTTTCAGTGGTGTCCTTCAATGTAACATTCATCACCCGAAATATACACTGTGCTGTAATTACAATACAAACGTGAACCTCCTCTTATCATAGTTACAGTCACACTGTTCTAATTTCTAGCTAACTTATATCGAGTCTCCAAATGGAGCCTATAAAATGTCAACAGTTAAGTAAATATCCATCCATATCAAATGTAGTGCTGCATGTGGTCGTGACACATTGTGCAGTCTACCGACGGCCAACAGCCGCAAACGGACACATTTCACAGTTTGTTTTTTTCCCCGGAGATTTCTGTATCGTGAAAAGTGTTATAGAGTTATTGACAGAGGATATACTTGATTTCTGCTTTTCTGGTTGTTTTGGTTTCATGCTGGTGCTCAAGGGAGACATGTCCTGAAACAAAAAGTCGCACATTATTCCTTTGAGCTATATTCTATTTTTTTTTAATCATAGAAGCAGCTGTAAATTATCACAATGATTCATGTAAGTAATTCATTTAAATAATGCCATGACTAAAATTTCTCGTGAAATATTTTAAATGTTTTTGCTTGCAGGTTATTGCATCATTAACTGAGTATTGTCTTTAGGTAGAAGAAAATCATGAAGATTTCAATAACAGGAGTCCATCGTACTCCAATGAGTTATAATAATTTCAGCATTGACAGGTAAAGTAATAACTTTGGTTTTTCTCATTACATAGCATCTGTTAGTGGATGTCATATGTGCAGCACCGAGTGAACATTGTGTCCTCAAATCTGATGTTGGAAGAAGGAAAGATGGTCAAGGCCAAGGATGGAAGCAACTTTGACTCTAGGGTCAAGTTATGATGGCGGGACGACTGAGTTAGAGCATCTTGAAAACTGAACTTTGTCGGGAGCGAAGGCTGGACAACCAAGTCTGATCCATAAAAGTCTCGACCTCACGACCCACTGGACTCAAAGGATCTGCTGCTACTGTCTTGGTGCACAGATACCACAGCACACCTGCAGAGGCCAAGTGGAGTCCTCGTCTGGTCGGGTCAGAGATGTTTTCAACCTGACCTGACAAGATGGGGACCGCCCCATTTTTAGAAAAGAGGTCATAATGTTATGACTACTATATCATTGTGTAATAAAATTACATTAAGTAGCAATTATCTTTTGACAGTGCTTATGTTAAGGCACTTCTAATGTACTGCCAATTTCCACATAGTCCACACACACACACACTATCTGTCACTCTAGCTAATGCTCCTGTTACCTCAGCGAGCACCGTGGTCCGTCTCCAGCGTGTGCCAGAAGCGCAACTAAAGTCTACTCTTTATGAAATAGGCTGCTTGTATTTTCTCTAAGGAGTACAGTGCAAGCATACGGACACGCACATTGCGTCCGGTCAATTTCAAAACAAATCAAATTATATGGACCCACAATTGTATTTTCCGTCACTTTATCAACATTACGTCAAAACCGGCACCAAACAAACAAGAAAGTGACTTCCTGTTATTTCAGGACAGCTGCTAATGACTGCACTCGTGCTCCAGAAGCGGACCCATGTGGGGCAGGACGCACGCCATCAGACGGAGCAAAATCATGGCGCTAACAGACTGCAGAGTGCATGGACTAGGTGGAAATACAGGCAGTTACTAAGTCATTACTTTTTGTCATTTAGCTAACTTTGTCAAATACACTCACATCCAAATAATATTGAATGTGAATGATGTCCTCTTTTGAGGAACATATGGCGTCCATCACATGACTCATTTAAAGTTCATTGTATTTACATTTCCCAGCTTTATAACGCAGCAACATCTAGACGTCACTAATCACATAGCTTTTTATTTGTGCTGCCCGTGTGTGTGCGTGTGTGGAGAAGAGCTAAAGGGGGGGGGGGCTCAATAGTGTGTATGATGAATCCATTTCTCTGCAACGCCCTGCATTAGCATTGCTAATGTGAGTAAGTAGTTTAGGAGTGAAGCCATGAGGAATACCAAGTCAACCGGGCCCCCCACTGAATGTGTAAGTGATGTCTGTAGTTAGATGGCTTCACGCTTACACACGCACACACGTTCCTGAATGTCAATGAAGAAGTGACAACAACTCTGCAACTCGTTCATCGAGGGTCACGGAGTGAGAAGGAGGGAACTGACTGCCAGTGTGTGTGTGTGTGTGTGTGTGTGTGTGTGTGTGTGTGTATCTGTTTTATTGATAAGTGTGACTATGCAAGAGCTTGACCATGAAGCTAAGTGTATGCATTTACTTGTGTGTGCGTGTGCATGTGTGTGTGCTGGATAGCATTGTGTTCCGTGCTGTATTTGGAATGCAGCCGTTAAATGTACCTGTGAGGGTGTTGCATCCTTCATGTGGAAGGATACAGAGGGGACAAGCGGGGGAAGCCAGCAGCGCTGTGCTGACGTTCCCCTCTCGCCCTTGAGCAGGAAGACTTCTTGTTCCCTCTCACCATGTTCCCACTGCTCTTGCCATCATACCTGGGGGGACACTGTGACACCTGCTCAGAAAGACCAGATTGTCCCCTCTCTTTCCTGACAAGCTAAGAGAATTTCAGCATCCATCACCCATGACCCCCCCACCCCCCCTTTCAAACCTCCCCCCAACAGGGGCCACAAAGCGTCTTCCCACAATGAAGCAGGGCAAGAGGAATGAGCCATTGTAATAGCACTTTATTGGGTGGCTGACAATTATATAAGAGGTCACACAACTTTTGATTACCTGCTCTAGCCTGATACGTTTGCTCAATAATGTGTATAAACAAGAAAATAATGCTTAATAATACTTTGGTGATTCTTAAGGTTTCACAATAATCATTTAACTACACAAAGGATACCCACTGGGGATCAGGGACCATTATCTTCTATAGATTAGCTATATATACTCAGAGCTGCTCATAATGGTTCAACTAATTGGTCAAATAAGGTTTCAGTCAAAAGGTTCCAGGTCATTCGTGCAGAGTAAACATTTAAACAACGGAGGGACATTTGAAATCAAGCCATGAATATTTATGGATTTCATCTTTTACTGGATTCTGCTCATGAGGATGCTTTCTGATTTAAGACTTAAGACTTGCTACCTTCAAACGGTACCAAAACTGACTCATAGTGACCCATTTGTTTGTTGCTGGTCTAATAGATGTGTAGATTGTGGCTGTTGTGTTGGTTAGGTCTACAAACTGTTACTAGTGTCAGAATCAGAGAGAACAGGGCTATCTAGCTACAGTATTATAAAAGTAAAAGTATCAAATGTAACCCTGCATTGGTCCCACTTCTTCGGTGGTGCTGTATGAATGGATTGTATTTGTATTTTATTTATAATGTGTCGTTCCCTATAACCTGCCTTGGGACAACAGATGGAAACTAGCACTTCAGCAGTAATCTGGCATCTTTTACTGCTGTAACCCTTACAGTCATTAACATGCACTGTCCCTCACTAATAAACAAAGATTGGTTAATTCTGATGAAAGATACATACATGTACTACATAGCAACCACTGCCATCCGTGTGTGAAGGGTATGAATGAAATGAAAGAGGTAGAGTGAAAGGGTAGGTGTGACATGCAGTGTAAAAGCGGTTTGAGTTGTCAGAAGACTAGAAAAGCGCGAGATAAGTTCAAATCCATTTACTGTTTCACCATGAGTGATAAAGAATATACAGTATTTGATTAAGAGAATGGTGGTGATAGTCAGAAGGCACACCCACAGCCTGCTGTCGGGTGGCTGTTGACCATGAAGCTAAGTTTGAATTAGTTTTAGACTTTCAACACAGACACTCGTAACTCAGAGTTTTCTGAGTCATCGTGGCTTTATAAGAAGTACAGTCGATTGAGATTGCAAAAAGCGGATGTTTTTGTTGTTTATCGCTAGACTGATCAACATTAACATTCATTTTAACTTCTGTATATATAATGTACATTGGAATTGGAATGAACCGATATCGAAGTTAACATCTTTGCTCGTGGATTCACAGATAACCGAGATACATTTTTCATTTACTGTGCCCACCTCTGAATGTACTTCATTTATACCGATGACATGTTTCAACCTCCTTTCACACTAAAATGGAAGTATGGCCCATGTTGAGCTAGTTGATGATGCCTATATTGAGGATAAAACATGCAAAAGCAGCAGCCCCACATTCAGGGCTGACAGTTTCTTTGTGGTAAGAGCTATCAATGTTGTAATCACCTCGATTTATACCGTTCCCTCCGGAGATAAGCAGAGCAGAAAGAAGAATGTGGCAATGTGGAGAAAATGTAAAAAGTAAGAGATAGAGACTGTCAGAGCCTTAGGTTTTCTTTTTCCTCTCCAGCTGACAGGGTTAGAATTTTACAGCACTGGATAGGTATCTTTTACAAAGCCTGCATCTTCAGCAACACTATACATCGACATATTTACATGTCTGCTACTATGTACACTGACCCAGGGTGTTGTACAAGCGAATGTGAGATAAAGCTGCATGGCTGTCAGGGGGGGTCACATGTGTCACCAGTCTGCATGCATTATTTAGCAGGGAGGTGGACAGCAGGTCAGGACCGAGTGAAGAGAGCTCTATGAGGCGCAGCTTAGTAACGGCAGTCGCCCTCCTCTGGACAGAATCAGGTAGGTGGGAGGTCATTTAAAGTTGAGCCCTTCCATAATTTAAGTAAAATAAAGAGTCTGAATAAAAAGCCAAATATGAATTTAGAATGAAAATGTAACTTTCCTTAATATGCATTCTACTTGTTGCCATATATGTTCAGATGTGGTCCCTGTAATACTGTTTGAAGATAAAATGCTGCAACTCTCCTGGTAGCTTTTTGGCCCCAAACAGTGTTCCAGGAACACATTTTTCCCCCCCTTGAATAAAGTTTGTGTATAGTCAGGAAAATGTAGCATGGCATTTTTTCACTTGTACAACTTTTATATTTCACTACTAAATCTACATAGTGCACCTTTAAGTATATTTGAAAATAATATATTTGAAATATATAAAAAAGTAGATCATCTACTCCCTGACCTTTGATTCCAACTTTCTGCCCACTATTTAGACACTTGGGACATTTTCAAGCCCGGAAAATACATCTGAAGGTCATGTTCAATTCAAAAACCAATGTTTATTGTACACTTCTTCCTCTGGCTTGAGCATAATTACTGCCCATGTTGTGGTGCATATTTCACACAAACAAACCAAAGCTTCCCATTTTTTTCATCAACTAAAGTAAACCTGGGTCCAGATGGTGCTTCAGAACTGGACGGCTTTGAACTATTAGCAAACGAGACGTCAGCAGATGCGTCGAAACAACCTTGTCACCAAGAAATGATGTTCACATACAACTCATTTGCAACAGCAGAGATGTTGACAAGAACATTTGCAAAATGTTCTTTTTCCCCCCCTCTAAATCAGCTAAATGTAAACCCTCCAATAAACATATTTAGCTTGGCTAGAAAATGTTGAAACTGAAATGTAGCAGTTATTTGTTGACTGAGATTGTATCCAATATAAAATGCAGAGGACTAAACTGCAGTGATCTCGATAAACAGATTTCTGCAGATGACGAGAGGGAGATTATTTCTGTTGGCACCATCTCAAGTTAAAGTTCTCCTTTATACTTGGCTTAGGTGTAAATGTGTGAGCAAGAGGGGGGCTGAGTGGAACCCCTTCTGCTTTTCTCTGATTAACAGACATCTACACATAAATGCATTTTGGTGATATTAGGGCTGTGCATGTTGCATATCTATTCTAATGAGTCCAATTAATCCAGTCAGACTTCAAATACTGACCAGCTCATGGAAAGGAACTCTTGGCCAAGGTATCCTTTGCTCCTTAGTCAAACAACAACCGGTTTACCTGACAGAGGTAACACAGTCACCATGCGATAGAGGATGGGTTCAGTTATAATAGTTGTATGGTAGATAAAGTGTTTTAACTCCTCTTACATGAAGTGCTAAGTTAGTCTTTAATATGATTGTGTTATCAGTCTGTGTGCATGTAATATCCTGTTTGTTGTGACATTCTCAGTAACAGAGATGATGGCAGCTGATCAACACAAGAAGCAGGGGGCTAAAATCACGCTCTCATAAGCTGATTAATTAGATCCATAAGTCATCACAATGAATGTGCTGTGGGACTCTACAGCATCTGCGCTTCTTGAAATTACAGAATGCGCTTTAAGTGGAATAAATGAGTTCTGGATATTGCCTCCACATGTATCAAGTGAGGAAATGAGCAATATGTTGAAATTGGAGTTCTGCGGTTTCCAGCACAACTATTACCCTAATGGGAGGAAAAACAAAATCTGTGCACCCATAAATGATAGAGCGCCACGTGACAGTGGGGAAAAGAAGATGTGACTGTATAAGAAAGAAAAACCTTCTCATGTTGATTGCAGCTAAAAGAGGAAAGAGGAGAGAGAGGACTAAATCATATCAGAAGAAAAAAGGGGGAGCAGAGGTTTGTAGTAGTAAAAGGGCAAGAGGGGACCAGTTGAGAGGAAGTTTATAATAGAGGGAAAAGAAATAGATGACACCAAAGATGTTGGGAAAGACAATGGGTGGGTTTCGAGAGGAGGTTGGGAGGGCCTCAGGGTTTGTTAGTTTTAATTGGACCACAGGCTCTGGGACATGCAGCGACAACATCAAAGGTCAGATATACATCATGCACTGCTGGGAAATGTCGACCCACGTGGAGAAGGGCTGCAGGGTAGGGAGGGGAAGAGACAGACGAAGGCCATGGACGCCGATACATTGTAAAGGAAAGATGAGAAGTTTTCTTGACGTCAAGTAATCACGAAAAGAAAACATCTATTGTATACTTGCTTTGGGCAGGGGTGTTAATGAAACCTATTTTTTTCTGAATGGCAGCAAAATGCATTTGGAGACCAGCAATGATTTGATCCTGAAAACAAGTTGCACCTTGTGCTGTATGTTGCAAAATCTGTTTTTACTTTCATGCAAGGAGCTGCGTTCTGCTCATGCTCTCTTTTTGAATTCTTAAAATGTGGCAGTGGTCTTTAAAATGCTGTGTTAATAGTTTTGTATATTGGAAGTCAGAAGACATATCAGAATGCACCTCTTTGTCTCAGCTAGCTACAAGGATGTTTGATGTATGTGTTTGATTGACAGCAGCTGCGAGAATACTTGAGTGTCTGTGTTACATTATAGGTAATAATTAAACATTTGTCTACATGTCATAGGAAGACAGCAATTGATTAGTGATACTGAGAAGTATGGTGCACACACGCACCACTTATAAATTAATGTGCTCCAGCACAAAGCTGATGAGCTATTTGCTTGCATATTGACACTAAAAGGCAGATAGGAAACGTGTATGTTAAGAACGGACATTAAACAAAAACATTTCAGCTTAACTTGGGTCTGAACAGTAAAAATCCTGATGAATACCCTGTCTGACTTATTGTTCTCATTCAATTAAGCACTCAACTTTCTGGTATCACTCACACTCTGGATTTAAAGTTGATAACTTTCTTGCTGGAAGTTCAGCATCCTACACAATAATTATAGGAAATGGGAAATGGACTAGAGCATGTATAGCACTTTTCTGGTCTTCTAACCACTCAAAGCGCTTCAACCTACACACTGATGGCAGAGGCTGCTATGTAAATTGTTATAGCAGTGGCATGTGAATGTCCTCACTTGAACTGCAAAAAGAAATGAAATGGTTGTATGTTGCGTAGAAAAGCAACTAAGAAGCTTGTCATTTCATTTCGTGATCACTGTGTATTATTGAGTAATGTGCAAAATGTGCTCTACCACTGAGCTGCCCAATGAACTCCACTTTACACACTCAGCTTACTGCAGATTCACTCTGCGCATAAAAGAATGTAACTTTGATTTTTGTTCTCATAAGGTGAGTATGTCAGTGGTTTGTTTTAACTCGACATTTCTCTGTATCTCGACATCACTGAGGGAATGTTGTTCAAGTAAGGTTTGAATGGATGAATAAATGAATAAAAAACATTGTTTTGATGTTCTTCTCTAAAAGGTTTATGGGGTTGCTTAAGGCAAAAGGTATACAGCTGTTTCTTATCGTGTGCTTGATGGAAGAGATTTTAAGCAAAGTTTTCTTTATTTTAACTATGAATGAATACAGACAAAATGATGATCGAGTTTTCCCGTATTAGCTCACTGTGACATGATGGTGCAGCAGGTTTAGAGCAGAGGAACATTGTCCTTGTTATTGTGCGATTTTTGCAAGGAGTAGCTTTGGAAAAGATACACTACACCCGAGGCACCCGAGGCTACTGATAAAGAATTTATTTTTGTGCAACTCTGGAAATCATTTCATTTCAAAGCAGAATTGGAGCATGAGAGTTACAAAGCTTACTCATAAGACATGAACTTTGAATGGGAGCATTGTCAAAAACACTGGCTCCAAAGTTCCAAAAGAGGTAAGAGTTGATGAAGAAACACAGCAAAGTTCACTCTATTGCGACAACACTGCCGCTTTAAATGTAAAAGACGGCTTTGTGGACAAATCTCAAAAACGTTTTCCATCAACAACTACGAAAAAGCCGATGGATAATCAAAAAAGTCTTTCCCAGACAGATCCCAAAACGCAAACACAAAAACTAGAGACGTTGTGTCTTTCTATCCACTGTGCAAAACTGTGGAGGAATTCAATTCAATTCTATCTGAACAACATTGCAACACCCACAGGCCAGTGGGTGTTGTTTGCTCTTTCTATAAGTTAAGTTTTTCACCCCAAGCACGGTTGACCTCTGACCACACATGAAACTTTGTTCAAACTAGTTACAGTATTTCTTATCATCGTTCACTATGTCTTTCATTGTCATGGATGTGCAGACAGTAGGATGAACTATTACGAATGATGCCAGTTGTATTTTTGTAAACCAGAAAACGATATTTAAAAGACCACATGCTACATGTTAATGCAATTAATGACTCATCTTATAATGTTCCCAATCTCTTGACACCTGGAGCACATTGTACAATGTGATATGTCAATGAGAGCCACTTAGAGTCCTCAGTGACCCAATTCCTCAGAGAACATAATAAACTTAGCATGGCACTGGATGGTGATTAACTCTGTTGTAGTCATTATGATGGGAGCAGTGACAGGTGAGCTGCTCTCAGGGAGATACTGAAACACTGTTAATTGACAATGGCCTCCTCAATTATTCTCATGTCAAAACTTATGAGATGTGAATGTGTGTGGCGGAGGAAAGGTGTGGTAGGGTTTATAAGCTTGATGCATTCATACTTTTAGTGTGTGTGAGATGCATAGTGTATACAGACAGGATCGCATCAGGATTAACCCAAACTGACACCATCTGATAGACTTCATGTCAGCCTCATCTTCTGCTTCATTACTCCCCCTGACACAAACACACACAAATGCACAAACACATACATACACACATTCCCTTCTGCTGTCTACTGTGTAGCATCATAGCATTGGCAGGGTGAGCGCAGCAGGAATAAGTACAGGGGGTTCTGAGGAACTGAGAGCTGAGGCTGATTCTGCCTTTTATTCACTGTGATAAAATCAATCATTGCTCCCAGATGGGCTTATGATTTATGATTAGTGGGGGGTTATGATTGCGTGTGTGTGTGTGTGCGTGAAGAACACGGTCTACACAACCCTGTGGTGCATGTGTGACAGTGAAATATCTTCGGTAGTGCATCATGACACTGATGAGCTCAGGTATAAATTGTTTATTCTGGGTTCCTCGCCACGTCATATGAACACTGGAACTTTGTCTGTCAAGCATAAATCTGTAAGACAACATAATTGTAAAAATGGTTCTCGCACAAGGTTTACAGAGATAAGGGGATAATGAATTATTCATTTTTTAGCTTATTTTTTTAACCTTGAAGATTGAGCCACAGACAAGTGAAGTATTGAATGAGATGTTTTTTAAGAAGTAAAGGCAGTTACGCGGTGCATTTAAACCTTTTGTACTGTACACATGGACTGTTTACAAATCTAAAATTCTATTTGGCACGTCAACATATCCACTTTTAATTTCTCTAAGTGAACCAGTATCTACAAATATCTATATCCATTAGACACAAAGATGTACTCTGAATTGGCACACACAGTCCAACTAAAAGGGTAGAGCTGGATTCTGGTGTGTGGTACATATTAATTTGGGCGACTGTGGATCAGTGGTTGTGCTGGCCATCTCTCAACCATAAGGTCAGGGGTTTGATCCCCAGCTCCTGCAGTCATAAATCTGATATGTCCTTGGGCAAGTTACTTAACCCCAGCGTGCTCCCAATGCTGTCAGAAGGCTAGAACAGGACAATACAAGCTAAAGTCCATTTACCATTTAAGGGTGGGTAAATGTGGTACACAGGAGATGGCAGCTTGCAAAGCCCTTGTCTGTTCAATAGTTGTCTGGAGCTCTGCCACAAAAGCTGAACTATGTGCAGCTTTGGACAGTTTGTTTCAAGATGTTTTATTGCTAAAAACACTAACACTACCAGAACCCCCCCACCCACCCAGAATCATCCTTTGGCACATGCTGTCTATCTTTTCTCCACACTACAAGTTCAGTGTTCATATGTACTGTATGTCAAGCTTTGTTTAGCTGTGGTGTGGATAGGTTGTTTTGTGATGAAGAGTGCTGCAACCAGCTCAGGCTGAAATCAAACGAATGACGTCCAGGTCACCTTAATGATTCGTCTGCAGTCTGTTGACTGATAGCTACACTGCACTAAATTTAAACTTGAACCCTCAACAGAGCTGTCAACACTTAGGAAAGCACTATCTGGTGGAAAGTTAGAGCAACAACATTTTCAGAATGATAGCACAGCTTAAAGTGATATTTAAGTTTTATGGTGAACTTCATTGCTGAATAAATTCGATTTGCTCCTCACCCAGTCAACAGCAGCATGATGCTGAACTTTTTGTGTTCATCTTCAAGCCTCACTGAGCTGATCACTATGTATAGTGGACAATACACTTTATATTGGTTAGTACCTCCAACTCCACTGTTGTAAAATCCTTACAATCCCTTATAAACAAGGATTTGTGCACATGTTTATCTTTATGGGTTATTTTTAGCTGCTCAGTAAAGAACAGGTTCCATTTTTTAAAGTTATAAAAGTTCTAGCAAAGTTGAACTCTCATGAGGTGCAAAGGAGCAAGTTGTCTCACCCTGAGTGACTGACCTACATTTTGTCTTTAAAGTTCCCAGCAGCGAGATGATACAGGTAGTACCAGGGGGAACAACCTGTTTATGTGATAGCAAGAAAACAAGATTTGTATTTATAAAGCACATTGAAATCAAGATAGAAGCTATATTGTGCTGCACACAGCTCAAGCTAACTCAGAATCTAGAGCCACATAAACCTCTGGGATAGTGTGAAAATGATTCCAAACACATACGCGTAAACAAAGACCAATGGATAAAAGACTTGAATGTAAAAAAACAAACAAGCAAAAAAAAAAAAAAATAGACACACACCAACACAAAACATATCCTAAACTGCAGAGAATCACAGCAAACACAAAGTGTTTATTTGACCACAACAAATATAACATAAAACTTCAATTAACTGGGAGTTTGGGAGTTGATTAGCCCATTGAATGACCCCGCCTTTAATTATTTTCAAACTACACTTCTGTACATCAAAGATGGGAAGGACTATGATGTTGTACATTATGAGTACATCAGTAAGAATATTCACTGCACAAAGTAAAAAAAGTAAAAGATTGGATCTTGCTTTGTAAGACAGTTTGCCGAACTGCTACACGGATGGTATGTATATTTCTTGGACAGATGTGTATTGCTGATTTTCTTCCAATTGAATCTGCTATTAACAATAAATGCTTTGGGGACACTATTTTAGAGCTGCCCATATTTGTAAAACATGCAGCTACACCAGGCTAGTACTAGGGACAGGGCCTTAAATTGGGATGTAAAATATGTGAACTAAACATACAGATTTTTTTTGACTGTATAATTAAGTACAGCAGTAATTTTATGCAGCATTATCTAACAATTAGTACACCTATGTTAAACTCTCTCAAATATGGCACTTTAAATGCAGTTTAGACCAGCAAGACGGCACGTCCTGATGATGTGTGATGGGTGTGAAGTGACGAATGAGCTAACAGAATATCTGGCCTTGTTAACTCCTGAATGGACTATACATCACACTGAGAGATTAGCACCTTGTGTGTGAATGTGTGCAGAGATCACGTCTGCAGGTGCCACAGGTTACCGAAGTTACAATGAGAATTCTTAATGAGTTGCTAAATGCTGGTCATTATGTACATTATTAATGAACACAACATAAAAAAAACATACATGAGGAAGAGTTACTTCCCCTGTAGTCTAGATGTTTACACTCCAGCATGTTATTAATTGTGTGCTTGATATAAATGTTACCCTATATTATTCTATGCATTGTGTAGTTCTTTGGTTGATTTTTCCAGAACTGTCTACAGAGCCATTAAATGTCAGAAGATCATGAGTGTACAAAACAAAACAAATCCATCTATATTTGAATATATTCCTGTTCAGTTTAGCTCTTACCACAAGGTGACATTCCCAGACTGACATATGTCAAAGAAAGGTAAAGTGTTATCAGAGTAAAACCAAATGTAATGGAAATATCTTGAAATAATATGATACCATTTAACCCCCATAAATACAGTCTGATATCGCAAGATGTGTATATACTTTATATGACCAACCACCTAATTCTTGTAAAAACTAAACAAAATATTTGTTCTCAGATGTTTTAGGATTGATCGTCCTCTGTTACAGGGCAGCTATTTAGAACCAGGGCATGCTGGGAGAGAGAGTGGGGGATGACAAGCACCCTGAGTTGAATTATCTCCAAGCACTGCACTATGTTTGATTGCTATGGTCTTGATCTTAATAACATGAAATCAGTTTTCTTTGCTTAAATATAAATTCAATTTAATAACCATGCCGTGACATAGTCATATTATGGAATAAAGGATGCTATTTGTGGTGAAAAGGTCAGTTTTGATTTTATACAAATAAAAATGGAGAGGCTAGAATACATCGATACTCTCGCCCACTTTATAGGCAGAGTACAAGGAGCAACGCAAACCTTTTTTATGTCTGTCCCTGAAAAAGCTTCTTTCTATTGGAAATCAGAACCCATTATGTTTGTGATATTCCAAACAGATTTTTTTATGGTCGTGACTCTAAATCCTCGCTTGCACCCTGGATGTGCACTTTGAATTGGTTCCATTAGTTAATGCTTCATTGGCAGTCATGCACAGATATAAAAAAAAAAAAAAAAAAGCAAAGCAATGACATTTGTCCTTTAAACATAAAACCAGACTATATGACAGCATTACAAAATGAATCTAGAAAAACTGGATCCCCATGGTAACAAATACAAACCAGTAGGAGAACAGGTATTTTACAGTAAACATAAACACTGTAAATGTATGTATTGTTGAGAAATGTGTGTATTTATGGAGCACATGGATTGATTTGAGCACAATACATGAAATCAACACTACTTCGTCCACCATTATATGCAAAGTGCAGCTTTTGATCAACCACTGATGGACTCAGCGTGTAATAAAATGTGTGCAGGCTGCTAAGGAGGGCTGGAAACACACCATGAGCTAGACTCATTAGCACTCGATAAAGAAATCCAAAGCTGTAATCATTAATGGGATTATTAATTGTAGAAGTGTTTTTGTGTAGCAGAATTTGAATATGAAACAGAGAAAAGGAACGAGGAATATATCACTCTGTATAGGCCAGACATGGTCAGATTCAGACATTTGATGGATGTATAGATGAACATGTAGACATTAGCATTCCACTTCATTTGACAACAGAATCAGGAATAAACCATGTCGCAACCAATCATTTAATAATGCCCAATAAGATAATACCTGATTATAACCAATAATGTAATAACTTATTACATTATTGGCAGGTATTACATTGTTGGCCGTGATTACATCATTGGTTGCTACAAACCCTAATATTTTATAGACTCTGCAGTTAAGTCTTTTATTGCTTTTTTTTCAAAGATCACTTATTAAGTCATTCACACCATCTATTTCCTGATGTCCTCATTCCCAAGGCCTGTCATAAAAGCCCGTTTTGTAAAAAAAAAAAAAAAAAAGGGGATATTGGATTAATCATATTTGAGAATGGATGTTTTTAAAAAGATTCATTTAACGTATTTTTCTCTACACAGTACAACAATGGCGAGTACTATGGATTCGAGAGTTTCAGGAACCATGATGACGCAGGTCTGTATGTCTGCAGCATTTTCCTGTCTCTGAACATGTCCATCCTACAAACCTGCTGGGTTTGAACAGCCACTTCACAGCAGGTGACCGTAGTCAAAGCCTAGAGCACCCGCTGGTTTTTGAAACTCATAGTTCCGAGGCACCTGTTAGTGGCCCCCTGTCTGGGACACCGTAAACATTGCTGAGTAGTCAGAGTGCTGTGCAGAAAGAGACATCTTGAGGCTGCTGTGTCGACAGAGATGATCAGCTGTGTGAAAATCTCTTTCTGAAACGAATACAAAAAAAAACTTCAAACACTTCCAATTTCCATTTTCTTGTTAAATTAGCTCTGGACAGCAAATGTTAGATTAATTTGATGACTCATTATTAATGATTATAGTACTGTATATTATAAAAATGCTTATGATGTTGCCATAGAAAGTCGTGTGCAATTCAATAAGACATGGGAACAGGTTGTGTCTTGTGTACCTGTAAAGCATAAAATGAGGGTTTGAATAAATTAAAGGCATAGTATGTAGATTCTGGTGGCAGAGGGCTTTTAACTAGACAGACGGACGGACGGACGGACGGAGGGAGGGAGGGAGAGAGAGAGAGAGAGAGAGAGAGAGAGAGAGAGAGAGAGAGAGAGAGAGAGAGAGAGAGAGAGAGAGAGAGAGAGAGAGAGAGAGAGAGAGATAGATAGATAGATAGATAGATAGATAGATACTTTATTGATCTCGAGGGAAATTCAAGCTACTATACTACTACAATAAGTGACAATGACATTGAGGTTAGTATGTAATCATGGGAGTTGTCACTGCTACTCTGCGCTGACCGTAGTGAAAATGAACGGGTAAAACAGACCTGAGGAGGAGAATATGTTTTCCATCTATGTAGCCAAGAGTAATTTCATTTTTTATCAAAGCAGCACATGCAGCAACTGTACGACAACTTTCAGTAGCAATTCCTGCTTCCTTGTGAAGGTGTCTTTGACGTAACCATCTGTGTTTAAACAACAACAATAAACAGCTTGTTTCTGTCGCGGCGGCTCCTACAACAAGACAAGTTCTGTAACAGATTAAGGCTGCTGAAACAGATTTTATTCACATTTTCAACTAAACTGTTTGACTGCTTAAAACTAAAACTATTTTCTCAGTAAACACCAAAGCATACATGGCAAGATGAGCGATGGAAGCTGCTTGGTACACAGGGGTGTTAAAGATGGATATGAAATGAGAGTTTCACACAGTAGCTTCAATGTTGCCTTGATGTATTTCTTCTCTCTTTTGCCATCCACAGCTCTGTAGATAAACAGTCATTTTAGCTGCAGTTTTATTCCAACCTCAAAATGTTCTTGCAAATGTACACAGTGCTATTGTTCTTTGATCTGGGTAAGGAAAAAAGTATTTTCATTCTCTTTTGTTATTCTGACATTGTTAAGGTTCGTTTGCATTATTTTATGTCTGTTTGGGCTTGTTACTGACTTGACATACTCAGTCACATGTAATGAGACTACGTTTGTGCCCCTGAAATGTAAAACGTGTCAACGCATCACAGTGTAGCCCAAAGGATCTCAGATCCAAAAAAAAACCATCTGACAGTACGACTCCAATTGAGCAGAAAGAAAGAACACGTCAACTGCACTTAATCAAACACTCGAGTCTGGAATTTTACTTTTTATTTCTACTTGAAGTTATTTGAATTAAGCTTCTGAGGAGAATGAGGGCTGCAGTTTTTCTTCTGAGAACAGATATACAGTATACAGCTCATACAATATAATGCATTATTTATATTGAAAAAGGCATTTTTCTACAATTATGAAATTCACTTAGCAGACACTGTTATCTAATGTGGGAGTAAGTACAACACAGTAAGTACAACACAAGTTATTTAAGTCTGATCGGACACAGGTGCTGTCAGGCAGTGCACAGAGGCAAAGCACAACAAGAAATCAGTGCTTCTTGAGAGAGCATAAAAAACATCCTAAATACCATCATCGTCTTGATCGATGTTTAGGTATTCATGAAAGAGCTGGGTCTTTATTTTTCCCTTAAAGGTTCAAAGGGACTCTGCAGATCTATTGAGTTTGGTAGTTTGTTCCACTATTGGGCGGCGACAAAGGAAAAGGGTCATGGGGCCCTGTTGTGAAGGTTGAATCAGACGGCTCTCATTGATAGAGCGTAGTGGGAGGGAGGGAGAGTAGACCAAGATTAGAGAGTTAAAGTTTTGTGAGTGAGCAGCAGAATTTTAAATTTGGTGTGAGCAGTAACTGGGAGCCAGTGGAGGTAGATGAACAGCAGAGTTACATGTGCTCTTTCATGCACTGCTGCTCTTTTGATCATCTTCAGGGGTTTGAAAGAGCATGAGGACCTGACAGTGGGGAGTTGCAGTAGTCGGTGCGTGACATCACAAGAGCCTGTACCAGAAGCTGTGTAGCATGCTGATGCTGATCATCCTGATGTTGTACAGAGCAAATCGACATGACCACGCAAACAAGGCACCTTGAACCCTAAATATAAGCTGGTCATCAAGCATGACACCAGATAAGCTTTTTGCATCAGTTATCTACCACTGACAGCGAAAACACTTCAGAACAAACAAGTCGATTGAGAGTTTTTTCACTACAATTCCTTGTTATGGATATATTTAAATATATAGAACTGACGTCTTCTCAACTGCCAATGAATCTCAAAAAAGAGCAATAACTTTGGAAGGCAGAAGAAGAACAAAGAAGGACTCTTCTCCAACCTTTTCTCTAAAAGATCCAAGTATTTATGTTCAAGTTGTATATGTAAAAAAGAGACAGAAAAAAAACCCAAATCCTGGGACCTTAAAGGGCAGAGAAAAAGAAAGAAACATTCTGAAGCTGAGCCTATCAAACTGAAGTGCAAAACGAACTCAAACCTTTTGAGTTTGACAGGAAAAAGACATGAAAGAAGAAAGATAGAGAGGCTGCATATGAGGAAAAGCTGTCCCTTGTGCATTGAATGCAGTTTGACAGCTGGAGACACCTGGGTCACCCATCTTTCAGTGTTTCAATATCTGAAATATTTCATTATTTGACAAAAAAAAAAAACATTTCGTCTGACGTGTTAGAAGAACACAGCAAACTTTTATTTTGTATTGTTAATGTTGTAGGCAGTCCATTGAATGTAATGATTAGACCGGCAATATTGGACTGTGTATTTCCAGGACCTGCATCTGTTTAGCTTGCTAGAAAAGAAAGAAGGCCAGGGCATTTGACCCCAACACGTTTTCCTTGAACATTTGTCTTTTCTGATAGTGTGGATTTTTTTTTTAAGGGAGTATTACATGCAATGTTGCTCTTATGTTATAAAACATACCTTATATGATGAAAATGTTTGAACGTGAAGACTTTTGCATTTTTCTGACGTATCAATGTGGTACGCGAGTCTGAAGAAGACGAAACACAAACTGTTTGCCTACAAATTTACCTGACAGCTACACACAAACCCTTTCAACTCAAAACTCACCTCGTCTCTGCTGTCTATAAGGACACACACACAGTCAGCTGCTCTGGCAGCACACGGCCCGCAGGGACAGAGCTGCAGTCGTCCAAATAAGATGGTCATACATCACACACACCCTCTCTTCCTCACATTTTATCTTTGTGGTTAGATTTTGTCAAGATTTAGAGGTATTGCAAAGAGGATGTCGAGAGATCTCACAGTATGGTGAGTTTGCAAAAATGCCCTTTTCCGGGTGTTTAAACCTTTTTTGTTCAAACTTACCTCTCTATCTTTTCCACTATACCTGCTGCATCTGACATATTCAACAAATAAAAGTCTTCAGTATTTTACTTTGCAGCTGACTTTGGGTAATCTTTTTATGATCACTGGGAGTTGCTATGCAGTGGCCTCAGCCTTTATAAAAGGAGTAAAATGAGAAGCTCTGTTTTGCTCATCGGTTGATTGATCAGTCTGGAATCAAATACCTCAACAATAACCATTGTTGGACTCATCACCGATTCTTTCTGCTGGCTCCAAGTGACTAAAAAGATCAACAATTCAAGTTTAACTTTCTTGTAACGATAGTATTGGAATCACATTTCCTGTGGCCTAATGTAATAAAAGGAGCAGTGTTAGTATAACACCACTACTATTTGCAATAACTAAAAACAAAACAGTTACACATTATTAGTCTCTTTATGTGAAACAGCTGACCCAAAAACTTCCAGATTAAGTTGTAGTGACATTGATTCAGTGGGCAAGGTTATAGGTCAACACAGCAGCATCCTGGGAGGAAGAACGTTGCGTGCAGTGAACAGACACAGGCAGGTGATCATTCAACCATCAACTTTCTTTCTCTGAAAAACCAACATTAGTTCAGTCAGGACCACTTTGTCAAAGAGAACACTTTGACGCAACTACGTATATTTGGCGGTATGGCTCTGAGGGATCTCCCTGCCCTTCCACGTGCTTACGTTGGAAGACATTAGGCAGGAATAGCACACATCCCTGCCCTTCCCGCGCATGCAAGGAACGCCATAAGGCAGGGAGATAAGCCGCAACCCCCCGAGCCAGCATCAATGCAAGCATGACATTGATTAAGTCAGATATCATAAAAGGAGGAGCAGGGGAGGAGGTGGCTTGCAAATGCGCTTGCAAATGCGGCATGCAGAGGGAGCAGAGAAGTGTAGGCGGGCTAGAGCAGTTTAAATAAGGCGGCTTAAGTAACTATTTAGCCAATAGGGTACTTCAGCAGATCAGCTGGCCATCAGCTGATTAGGCTTGAGTGAGATCAGCTGACACGAATTCTAGCACAATATTAAAGTGTGACTCCGTGACCTGTCGGAACTTACGCGATACTTCAATTAAACCACAAGAATACAGCAGTGAGTTGTTGTCAATGTGAAGGACGGAAAATCTCACAAAACAAAAAACAAAAAACAAAGAACCGAGCTCAGCAACAACACACTTCTACTAAACTAGTAATTGGCGTGGACGATGCTCCAGACACCAGAGATCCAGATGCATATCACATTATCTCAGCAGACAAAGATCGGCCTATTAAGGTTCAGTAAAACACTGTCCATCCTAAATTCAAGCAGTAAGTACCATTTATTTAAACCAAAAACTCACCATTACTTATCAACAGATCAAAGTGATACATTGTACTTTGTGTTACTTGTATCATAATGTGATCCCTCAATTCTTAAAATGGGATAAGCCTTTTATTGTATAATGTTAACGTTGTTGGCAGTCCATTGAATATAGTTATCAGACCAGCAATGTTGAACTGTATATTTCCATGCCAGGACCTGCACAGCTTGCTAGAAAAGAAAAATGACCAGGGCATTTGACCCCAACAAATAACTTGCTGACAGGCTTTTTGCAGTCATCTCCAAAGCTGATCTGAACCAGGCCAATGTTAGCCGAGAGCCTATAACACTGCTTATCCAACACACATCAATATATATCATTAAATGACATCTGCGGCGGGCCCATTTCCCAAGCCTTTCAGGAGCCCTGTTGTCTCTGTTGGTAGGCCGGTAATTGACAATTTTGTTTTGTCACTTTTAGCCAGCGACTGGCATGAAGATCACAAGAAATCTGAGACATTTGAAAAAGTAATTTTAACATCTATTTATAATGAATTGGAACTTTATATGAACATCAAGTGTTTCTTAGTTTGCAGAGTTTCAAGGATATGTTTGTCAGGGTGTTTCTTTAGAATATATTTGACTTTTAAACCGGTTATAAATAACATTTATTATGTGATGACTCATAAGTGTTAAACTCTCTGTGCAGACCTTAACCCAGCAGCTCAGCCTGCTTATCACATTTAGACAGCTTCACCTGCCATCTTTCCCGCTCTATGATACCCCTCCCTTGCCTTAAAGTTCTGCATATTACCTCACTTCCCCCTCTATTCCTGTTGTTTCTTAGTTGGTTCCACAGTGCCGACCCTCTATCCCATTTCGTCCATCACTCTTCATTGTTCACATGTCTGTGGAAGGTCAATTGATCTGGTTTGGGACTGTGGGAAATGTTTCTCCTGATTGTTCGTGACACACACGCACACAAGGCGCACACGCACACATCCAATGTTCCCTTCACTTTATCAAGGGCAGAAGATAAACAACTCTGGATAGGATGAGAGACAAGGTGGGGATGTTAAATGTGCTGCTCTAAATGTCTTCACACTTCGCCTGTTAACTGATGCTGAATAAGGGCATCTGTCCTTCTAACCAAGATCCTGTTGTGTGCTGTGTTTGCGTGTGTGTAGGTGTGTGTGTGTGTGTGTGTGTGTGTGTGTGTGTGTGTGTGTGCGTGCGTGTGAGCCTGGATGTGTGCTTGGGCTCGTGCTCGAATGACCTTTGAAGACTTGCTGGGTTTGCAGTCCTTTTCTTTGCAACACAATCAACCAATTAATCAGGAGGTCAATGACACAATTTATTACCGTATTAGAGCATGTTTGATCCAAGTTAGAACAACAGTGTGAAAAAAGGACAAAGAATTAAACCTGGAAACAATGAGTATGTTATAAATTACTGAACCAACTACTAATCTGCAGCAGCTGTTAATTTGTTTTCTTTAATATTTAGACAGACAGAGCAATACGACTTTCACTGTGATCTTGATTCTAAACAGCAGATAGAAGATAGGACTTTTTGTTCTTCATGATTCCTGCAATGTCATTTAACAACTTTTAAATATTAGAACTCTGCCATCACATTCAGCCTTTAAGGCCATGGTACTGGTCCACTGTTCATCCATTTGTAACTGTTTTAACTGTGTAACTGTCTTTGTTTGTTTTGGGCTTTGTTTTTTGTTTTTCTCTTCTTTTCCACACACTTTTATTGTATCTCCTCTTCTATGCTGTGAACTCGGCGTCACTGAAACCTTGATGTCTTTCAAGTTAAAATAAAGGCTTTGAATTGAATACTAAGTTAACAAAATGCAAACTGTGTTTTTTTTTTAAAGGAATCTTTGTGCTTAATGACCCTTAGTTGACCAAACATGCACACCTCTATTGGTAATCGCTACTGTCTTTTAGTCAACCAACAGAGATATAATGGCTTGTTTATGAGTAAACACAGCATGATAAACTGCACATAAGTATCTGACATTTAAAAAACAATTAAAAAAAACTCAAATAAAATATATATGATATTTTCTTTCGAACACTGATGCTGAACTCTGAAAATGAGTACGGCAGTAAACAGTTGCTTAGTCATTGTGGCGTTGCTGTTGTTAGCAAAGCATGCTATGGCTCCTCATCCTCTGAAACATCATTCTCACGTACCGCTACAATTTAAGTCTATTGCAGTAGAGAGAACTTGTTTTTTCGTGAATGAGCACTTAACCATACAAATTAAATTTTTAAGGAGCCTAACTATTATCTTTATTATTATAAACTAATTTGGTATTCGGTATTCTTCATGGCCTGTTTCATTGCAGATAGTCATCAAGTGACAGAAAGACAGCTTTAGCGAAGACTAGGCTGAAAAACTTCAGAGAGAAGATTTACAACAACCCAGAACTACTTGAAGAGTACAGAAGGAAAGAGAGATAGAGGTTAGGGGTTGTAGAGGTCACAGCAAGAGTTATTAGCTTATAGTGCGCGTGCACACACACACACAATGGCGTGGCATTTTCATTCATATGATTTAAAAGTTTAAAAGTTAACTGATTAACGAATATGTAGTTTTAGAACAGAAAGACGGTGTTTCATTTACTCATGAAATTATCCATGAAATTATCCTATTCCAATTTTTTTTTTGTTTTACTGTCTTTCCAGATTGTTGACGATCAATATGAGGATGACACAATGAACTGTGCTGGAGCGAACACATTTTTCATTCCATCTATCAGATTTGAGGGGGAAAAGGTCTGGTATTACTTTGAGGACATTAAAGCTGTTCGTCCAGAGCCACAACCTGCCACATCCTCAGCTCACCACTTCTGTGTGTTGCCTAAGGTCTGGGCAAAGTATGCAAACAAGCATATGTAAAACAGATGAAAAGTTGTATCTAGAATGTAACAACAAAATGAGTTTTAGTTTTTAATATTTTGTTGAGAATCATAGGTTCAATGGACAGCCATTTTTCGGTGACATAGAACAATTTATTTTTAGTATGTGATCTAATGCTGTTTTTTTGTGTGTAATGTACTTTGTCCATGTATGTCATGTAATTGATTATATACCTGCATCTGTTAAACTATAAAATATTGTTAACCATACATCAGATTTAATATCAATTTAATGAATAGAAATCTAATCTAGTAGGAGCTTTAAAATGTGTGTGCATAATATATACTTTATGCCTTTCAGGTTTGTCAAATCATTTTGAAAACACCGATAGGCTTCATTGAAATAACAAATATTTTAGGTTGCAGATTGTGGAAGGTGTTGCGGTAATGACAGAAGTCAGTCTAAATCACATAAAAGTGTTAATTTAAATATATACAGTATGTCATGTCAGAGTTTCAAGTAAGTGTGCATGACAGTCAGTAATAAGATTTAAAACAGTTGACACGTTTTGAGACCATTGCGGTAATAAGATTTTTATGCATTGGTTTTGGAAAATGTGTTCTAAAAGTTGCTAAATTGTTTATTCTTGTCTTTTTAAAAAATCATGTTGTAACTTTATGAAATCAAGATTTCATGAGAATCACCCTAATATTTAATTCTTAATTTCTTTTTATTTTATATACTTTATTAATCCCCTAGGGGGAAATTGCTGTTGGTACTCTGTCATCGTAGAGACATGCTTCTCAAACACACAGGCCTGAGTCACATCACACCCACACATACACCTGTGAACATGAATTAATGGAGAGATGTCGGAGTGCGGCAGCTGCCTCCAAAGCGCCCCCTGAACTGTTGGGGGCTCAGTGCCTTGCTCAAGGGCACCATGGCAGTGCTTGAGACGTGGTCTGGCACTTCCCGAGCGACCTGACCAACTTCCATATTTTGTTTCTCTACCCAAATCCCGACGGACTGAGCTCCTGCCGCTCCATGTTCCTATTTGCATGAACCACGTGTGCGTACAATCTATCACACTTAAGCCAGAGCCTGGCTGAACGACTGAATCGTAAGCGATGCACAACCAGACCTTGCGATTTATGTGCTACCACTGTACTACAGCTATACGAGTGAAATTGGGATGGAGCATTGACAATTGTTAATAAAGTTTCATTTGAAAACTGAAAGAAAAGTGCTACATTGGTGATCTGTGTTATGCTTTGTACTGAAACTTCAAAAAAAAAAAAGGAAATGCTGTCGTACATGGACTCGCAGGATCTCTAATGAGGAGACAATTATTGTAGGTGTGTGTGTGCTTTGCAGAGAGAATTAAAGGTTTAATAATATTATGAATATGTTGAAGTCATGCGTGACTTCTGTCAGAAACGTTTATGACTTAATCCTCTTCATTCTACGATTCTAAAGATCAAACAAGTTTGAAGTAAATCGAGAAGTACCTGACATTTACTGAGCAGATCACGGACATCGAAACTTTGTACCACTTACACTAAAAGATAATCTGGGCAGATAATCGGTTCTGAGCCGCCTTGAGTCACGAGCGACCTTGCAATTGTCAGCGGGAGCAATCGGACCTCATATCGGCCCGATTATCCTACAGTGTGACCCAGGCTTTAGCAGAGCCTGGCACAGAGGAAGCAAATATTTTCTTCACAGATTAGAATTTTTAAAACAGAAATGTAAGGCTGTCTCTTGACAATTCCATAGTTTTACTACATGAATTGAAACTCATCTTTGTTTTAATAAAGCCAAAGCAGTTATATACTGTATATGTATATAAAAAAGAAAACTGCAGTTCTTCAAGTGTCCACTTGAGGCTGGCTGCAAAAGCCAAGGAAACCCAGTTCTGTCCCATGTTAAATGCTCTGGGCTGTTCCCATTGCAACAATTGGTTATTTGTATTTTGTAGAAAATGTAGACCTTAGAATGAAACAAGATGAAATATCAAATGTTCAATCTAAGACAATCATTTAATTTTAAGCTAGGTTAAAATCTAGCGAGAGGTAGTATGCTATGTGATAGTTACAACAGTAGCAATTATTAAAGCAAATGTAGAGGTAGTTATGATGGAAGCAATATTAATATTTATAGTTGATAGTTATTATAAAAACTTTTTTTTTCATAACGGAACGGTTGTAAGTGTAGTTTGTCCTCTGTGGGTTTCTCTCAGTGTTCTCTTTATGACTTTGTCAGGTTAGCCTCAGAGATACAGAGAGAAGAGGAATGAGGGAGGAGGAGGTTAAAGTGAAAAAGTGACAGAACAGGTCAGAGACAGGAAGAGAGGAAAGGATATGCGAGTGAGTGTACAGAGAGAGGAAGGGTTAGAGATGGACAAGGACAGGACGAGGGCTGATTGCTTCTGTGTATGTGTGTCTATTTCTTCTGCTGCACATCTAAAAAGAAAGTGTCTCACTTCAAGGTGACCTCTGTCACACATTTAGGGAGGGAGATGGAGAACGGATATAGATGGATGGTTTCATGGCCTTTGCTGTATCCATTGTAGGACACCTTTTTTCCTGGTTGAAAGAAAGAAGGGAGGCTAGGAACAATATCCTGCTTTTGAGAGGGGAGCAGGGTTATTTTAAAAAAAGCTCAATCATATGGCCTCCATCAGTGGCTCACCAGCTGAAACCATGGTACCATCAGGCCACACATATTCTTCCCCACTACATGATAACAACATAGATAAAGCAATGGTAGATCCATTGCTTTTACAACAGTCTACAGCCCTGCTGGCAGCAGTTATTAAGGCACAGTCCAAATAATGATATGCATATGTGTAGCAGGAACGATGAATGAGGAAGGTTCTTTCATCAACCAATATGTTGAGCAAATGACGGTAACCAAGCAACTCATGTTTGAGTTGATGCTGATATATTTCTTTGAAACTAAAAAATATTAACAATATTGAGCATGTTGAAACTATGAGCTCCACTACTTAATGAGATTTTTTTTTTCACTTCTTGACAATAAAGGTGATCCATCAAACCCACTGAATGACTTAGCCTGGCCTTCAGCTGCACTGCAACTGTGAGACTAGTATTTGCTGTTGTCACCCGGAGACTTTAAGGTCACATATTATACTCCCTCAATAACTCCAACTTAATCCTAACGTCTGTGAAGTCAAGTCAAAAATCCACTCTGATCCTGAATTTTAGTATGCCAATGAAGCCTTTCATTCAGCGATGACCAGAACGGTGTATTTCCGTGCAACTTGCATCAGCCAGCAGAATACTATATGAGGTTCTCCATTTATCAATTTAGCGATATACTTACACGGAATCTAGTAACTATCCATAATGTGAAAGGTTTACAAAAACAGTAAAATCCAGTCCATGGTTTGCATATCTATGCAACTTCAGTCACTTTCAGGTCATTGGTTCATTTTTTTTTTTACTTTTAGTAATTCATTGTTTCTGTTAGTTTGTTTTGTCCACTTGTACTTTTCGTGTGTAAAACAACAGTTCTGCACTGCTCAGGAGTTACCAAGGCCAAGTATTCTCCAGGGAGCTGACATTTCTCACATCGTGCATTTTTACCCCATCTCTCTCTCTCTCTCTCTCTCTCTCTCTCTCTCTCTCTCTCTCTCTGTGGCTTGTCCTCATATCACTTCTTTGCTCGCCAAACCAACAAAGGGTGTCCAAAGCTTCATCACGCAATAAGTCTCCCCTACCCTTCTATACTCTGATAGTCTGCAGATCACAATCCGTAGGTTCTCTGATTGTCTGATTTCCTTTCACCACCCACCTCCCTCCCTGCACTATTATTCCTTTAAATGCCTCCACATGTCATTCTCTCTTTTTTTGTCTGTCAATTCCTAAAAGTAATTTTCATAAGTAGATATTTTTTGTTGATTAATAGCTTCAAAATAGTACCACTCATAGTTGTAGTCCCAAGTAGTAATGGCTAAAAAAAACAAACTAAAAGGACCCAATGACCACAAGGGAGAAAACAGCAGATTTATCTTTTCTGTCTGTCTTGATTCTCAGTGCTTTTTCAGCTTGTATTCAGCTGATTCTAAAACTTTCCCAGAAGGCCAAAGGAGATAAAAGAGGAACAGGACATGAGGCTTTGAGATGACATAAAAAGAGCACTAAGCTTGTCGTTTAAGTCCTTTAATAGGGTAAAACAAATTAGGAGGTGTGAAGATTTTGCTATAAAAGAAAACGGTTTGTCAGTGAATTACTTTCAAAAATGTCTTGATAACTGGCTAGCTTAAAGGGTAGCTAGCTGGCTCGCAGTTGTGCATATGTAAATAGGGCCATGATGGATGAATAGGTGGACGGACGTATGGTTGGACGGACCTACAGACGGACCTACAGGGGGCTGGGTTAACCCGCACACTGGATGAGTGTAATACAGCTGTGCGTTGTGTGTTCTCACTATCCGTCAGCTTATGGTTTACACAGGCTTTTCTAATGCATCAGTGCCCTCAGCCTGTCATAGCTTAGAAAAGAGCCTCCCCTTAAATATATGAAAATCTGCTGCCTTCAAGCGTGCAAATCAGCCGTTTTGGAACACACAGGCAGACGCACGCCTACACACACAGTGCAACGTTTAAGCTTTCATATACACAGACACATACACACGCACACTTACAGTCACTTTGCAATGGCTTGAAATGCCTTTTATGCAGATTGAGTACAAGCCTTCAGCTGATCAGAATCTCGCCTTGAATTTGATATGCAACTGAATGGAGCAATGTCACTCCAGCTGGGCAAGAGCGCCTTTTAGCCTCCACAGCTGCCACTGCAGCCAGTGCAATGCAGGTTTTTATCTGACAACTTTTTACTTATCTAACTTGTTTGTATGCATTTTTAACCTTGGACTACTTACTGAATGAACTCACACGGACTAAAACATGAATAAAATCCCCCAGAGTTAAGACATTTTACTAGTTCTGACTCCATTTGGCTGTTTGAAGATAGCTTTATTGTAAGATTTAAAAGCAGGGCTTCAAAAAATATGAAATGCACCAGCTCATGTCAGCATGTAAGCTCATGTAAAGTCCACATTTTTAAACATGCACACTAACCAATTTAGTGAAGTTATTGATACAATTCACTGACTTCCAAGGTTTGCCCCAGGTCAACAAATGTTGGACACAGAGATGGTTGACAACAGCCACTCACTCACACACACGCACACAACATTTCAACATTGTGATGATTTGGCTTATAGTCAGCAATATGCACTCAACCTGTGTGTAAGACCCTCTTTGATATTCTGTGCATGACTGCTGGCTGAGGTTAGCAAGCGGATCACATCTATTACTTTGTTAATTCTACAGCTTGGCCTTTGCATAATAAGATGCATTTTCTTTCAGAGAGAGAGAAAGTGTGTGTGTGTGTGTGTGTGGGGGTGGGGGGGGGAGGGGGGGGGTGGGGGGGGGGGAAGCAGAAGAGTGAGAGATAAGTAGCGAACAGAGACGGGGTAAGTAATCAAAACATGTTCACAATTACTTAATGAGTGAACCTCGCCTTTGTTATATTGGCCTCAGATGATAATAGGGTTAATGAAAGAGTTTTTTTACTCTGCTTTGACAGGGGATAACTGTGATGTTTCTGCTTATTTGCACCATCCTCCACTGACACATTAACCTGCTGCATGTGCCAAACATAATTATAACCCTACCAGATCTCTTCTGGTTAAATAAATATTGGGTAACTTTTTCATTGTGTTCATTGAGTTAGTAGTTTCATAATCTTTCATTTTGGAGGGATTTGCATTTGAAATTAGTGCATAAAATTGTATGTGATTCATCAGATGTTCTTGGTCACTGCCAAGGTACACCAAAAAACAAAAGGCTGTTTGCTTAATTAAGCTATGACTACCTTGATTGCTTGAGTCATCATTGCAGCTTGAGATTTTACTGAGTAAATGTATAAACTCATGCTTTTTTTCAAAAAACTTAACAAAATAAAAAAAACACATTTCTGATTTTTTTTTTTAAATGAGAAACATGAAATGTCCACTAATATATTGTGTGCAAGGGCAACTGTAAATACTAAGACCCCCCCCCCCCCCCCCCCCCCCCACACCTGAGAATAATAATAGTATTTCTGATTCTGATTCTTGTCTCTTTAAAGCCACAAAGCTTCACTTACTCATCCATCTTATTGCATCCTCGGGACAAACTCTGAACACAGCCCTGGTGTCCTGAAGGTGCACTATTCTTATGTTTGGTTTGTTGACTTTGTTGTCTCTTGATTCCTTATTGGATTGGTTCGTGGTTTTATACAACTACCGTTGTCCTGCTACATCTCTGCTTGTGAGTCTAATATACACAGGCAATCTACAACATGCATCCACTCCAGCAATTTGGTGCACATAACATTCACTTTATCATGATAAAGAACGCTTTATAAAGTGACTGCACACACAGACAGTAGTGGAGGGCAAAACAGTTATTTTAAGTGTACTGAGTTATTACAATAAGTAAAAGATTTGTACAAAAGATTTGATCATTGATTTGAGCGTCACTGGGTTGACTGGACAGGGATCGTGTCAATCCAAAAGGCACCGTACCTAGATCCATGCACAACAAAGGCCTCGGGACAATCATTCCGATAGTATCTCAAACCTGTTCTCTAAATCCACATTACTATTGTAGCATCCTTCGTGGAGTGTTTACAAAAGAGGGGATCAGATTATATTTGACAACAGTGTAATTGGCACATCTACTGTAGCTTATTCCTTTAACGTAAGCAAACAGAACTGTCCACACAAAGGCCAACTGAACCCCGATGCATCAACCCAAGATCAAAAAAGAAGTAAGAAAATAAATTATAAAAGAAAAAAAAAGTTTTTCTGGAGCTTTTTTGCTTTTTGTTTCAAGTTGAGCACGATGCTGACATGGTGTAAAGTGAAGCATTTTGTAGAGATAATGGTGGAGTGGGTTGAGAATGCCTTTTTACAAACAGCATGATCAGAAAAACGAATGAGAGGCAGACAACATTCCTGTACAATCCGCCGTTATTCGAATGTGAAAGGAAAAAGTTACCATACAAGTAAGGCTGCTGAAGCAGAAAACTTAATCAATGGCATCACATAATGACAGGGGGAGTGGAAGTATGGCTGCAAAATGATAATCATTGAGAAGGAGGCGAGTTATCTACATTTGCTTGATCTTATGCATTTATGTTGCATCACAAATGTTGCATTGTAACCCTTGTATGAAGTCTGTGGTCTGGACCATTAGAGATATTGTTGAGAAGCTCGAACTCAACTGCTGACCTTTTGTTTGTGACAGTGATTCATTCTACATGAAGAACAAAATATGAAATGGAGCATATCAAAGTTGCATGGCTCAGTGCCACAATAACTCTTCCTTTTTAAGAATCCACCTTAAATAACAGTTCTTGGAAAGGAAAAGGTTTGGTTATTTCTTTTTAAAAGATTTTTTTCTTTGCCTGTATATCTATTCTTTATTGCCATTTTTTTTTTTGTGCAAACATTTTTCATTTAAATTTATTATCACAGTAAATCATCAGCCAAAACTTGTCCCTCCATTATTAAGCACCCCCATCCTCCACCCTGCCTTCCTGTGTGACTCATGGGTACACATTTCAAAGGATTTCATACATTAAAAATGAACATAAATACAAACACACATACGATGTATTTGCAGATCAACTGTTGCATTTTGTAGGGTAGAACAACTGAATATAATCATAGAGTTACAGCACATGCAGAGTATGCAGATGCGTAATATAGCTTAAAGCAATATTCTCCAGAGCCCAACATCTCCTTTGAACTGTCCTCAGCACTGTTGGTTCAAACTATTTAAAGTTCCAAATGGGTGATTTTATCCTTGGTAAAGAATCCAATGCTTTATCTCAGGCTTGAGTGTTGTGGATACCCCGCATAGCATGTACAGTAAATAGGTTCCCACGTTGTTACATTAATGTGGTGTGTGAATGGGCCTGAGGCAGAGCTGGAATTGGAATCCTTACATTATGTCGATGGAGGAATTTCAAACCTGAAAATCTGTTATTCTGAACTTTCCTACATTTTAATGACTGCATTAGTACTTCTGTAGTGTTCTGCACTTCCCTTCTTTTTTTTTGATGTCATTTTATGCTCTGAAACAAGAATGTGGAGGATGCACTTCCAGTTGCTTTCTTCCACATAAAATGTCTTAATAATTAGTTAGGCCAACACCTGGTGCAAAAACAGCTTCAACGTGTCTTGGCATTAATTAAACAAGGCACTGCAACTCTTATGGCAGGAAGAAAAAAAAACAGCTCCCCAGAAGAATGTTCTTATGTTTATGGTGATTGAAAGCATTGTCTAACACTTTAGTTCAACATATCCCATAGTTCTTTGTTTAAAATAAATAACAAGATGCTTGTGTCCTAATGCAATGATAAGTGCTCACTGGGAATAAACCCCCTACACAGACACCATTATTCCCATGCATAAAAGAGGGAAGAGAAGACAAAGCCTGGGTGAGAAGCCTGTTTGAACTAGAGCTCAACAGTACAGGATAAGGGTGGGGTGAGATCTGGTGACTGTGACGGCCATGGTGTAATGATCACATCTTTTTTTATGCTCATAAAACATTATATATTCAGTGAACCAACAGCTGGGGGAATTGTGCTGCATCAGGATACTCCTCAGTCAAGGTCATTTTGGATTTGTGGTCTATCTTCAACACCATTGGTCACTGAACTCAAAAACCATATGGAGCACAATAACTGAATCTGGTGTTACAGATGGTCTCGGGCTGGTTCACATTCTTATAACCAGCAGACAGTCTTTAAGCACAGGTGATTCTGTTTTTTTCCAGCTTGTTGAATAAAAGTTGACTGTTTAATCCTTTTCCTTAATGTTGTAACTAGAAATCTGACTCCTTTAAATAATTACCTTGAATTTCTCTGTGCATTCTTTTGATGGGATGAGAGGAATGACTGGAGGCGTCTCTTTCAGGTTAACAGAGTTTATTAACCTGATGAATCAAGAATACAAGTTACAGAGTCTCTGGGTTCAACACTACGTGTCCCTGATGACAGAGAGACACCTGGTCAGTTTGCGAAGTCTGAGCCCCGACTATCTTTCCCTGAACCCTTTTATACATTAGACAGAGAATAACTTACCAAATCATGCATTCAAGAATGTGCCGTTTCCTTCCTCCGATTGGGGGAGCTTTCCAAATTATGCGTTTCCTGATGTTTGGTTCCACTTCTCTCATTGGTGCATCATACTCCCGAATCCTCCAAACTGTAGGGGAAGATACTTCCTACCTGTTTGTTATCATCAACTGACATCTAGTCTAGTAACTAATTCCTTTTAAGGAGAAAACCATTTAGGTAATTAACTATCAAGGCTCATTGAAGCTATATAAAGTGGGTGAGGGCTTTAAACTAAACCTATGTTAAATGTGTGAAATCACTCCTACAAGCCCTCTTCACAAAATACCTTTATGTACTGAAAAGTCAGACCATTTTATTAAAACACACAAACCTAGAATAAGACATGATAATAACTGGTATGAGATTAATGTAAGCAAAAATCATTTAAACTGTGGATATCAGACCATTCCTTTGGACCGGGTGATGAAACTTTATTGCAATGAACACATTGAATATAATTAGAATAGAATTATTCTATCAAGCTCCAAATGATTTTTGCTAGTTTAGGTGCCAATATATTTTTCCCAGTTTCTCCTTTTGTTGAACTTTATGTAACAATAACGTTCATTCCCACATTCGAGGTGAGTTGAGATAAAAGCTTCTACTGTATAGCACTCTCGAAGTCATTAAAAAAAAAAGAAAAGGCTTGATCTCAGACAGTTGCTTCAGCTGGAAGTAGCTAGATTTTACAACATAATTATGTTTGAATTATGTTGATGGTGGAGTCATACTTCGCTGAAGGATTTCCACCATATCAGAAACATTCTCCATAATTAGGAAAGAAGTGGAGAAGAGTTCTGCGTTGGGCACAAAATCTTTAAATCCAACCATTAATTATTAAAATCTACAAGCGTGCCAACAGGATTGGGCAGGATCTATGAACAATATTCTGTGTGCTCAACATCAAATGAAGGCAGTTTTTACTGTGTCTGTGGCTCTCATAGTTTTAGAATTTGTATAAATCATAATCTCTGTTACATTAGAGCTTGTGAGTGAGTGTTTCTCTGCCTGTATTTGACAGCACAGTAACAGAGTGACCGCTTCTCTCAGCCCCATCCCATCAAGAACTTGAAATGTATCCACTAATGCAAACAAACAAAAAAAAATATGTAACTGAGCAGTGGGAGATTTGATGTATTTTCCGATGCATCTAATGGGCAGTGACAGTCCATTATAAACTCATTTATGTATGCTTTGCTTTCTAATGAGCCCTCTATGTAGCAGGAACATACTGTGCCATGGACTGGGTTGAAATTTACAACTGACACAGGTGGAATGTCTTTGCGTTGGGCATGTCTGTTCTGTTGGAAAGTCCATTGTACTTTGTTCAATAAAGTGTGTGACTGGGTAGTAAATTAATTAAAATGAGCTTTGCTGTAGATCCATGGCATTTGGTAGTTATAGTTACCCGTCAAAGTGCATTGTGGACTTTTTTCCTGTTACAGCGCACAATAAAGATCCAGAGATCCTCAAGTTTACAATGTTTTCCCCCCATGTGAAGGAGGATAAAGCAGTAGGTAAATACAGCCATGTTGTCAAATGCAACAAGTGTTTAAACAGTTTTGGGCACGGCTGAGTGAGTAGGCCTAATGGTTTTACTTTTGATACACTATACCCCATGGTATTTCTGTTCAGTGTGGCATCTAATTCCCTGGATGACAAGTGCTGCATAAGTACAATTTTTACTATCTCAATGTGGTCATTGGACCAACTTTTATACCTACTAAACTTCCATTTAGGGGGACCATTGTCCCAGTATTTTTTTTACTCTTGCTGTTAAATTTGTCGACTTATACATGTTGCCTCATGTGCGCCAGAAAAATGGTTTGAGTCATGATTCAAGTGTAACGATATTTGAAAAAAAACCACACTGACTGACTGTCAGTTGTCAAAATTCTGAATGCAGCCAAATGGAAGGCTTTGCAATCCGCCAGGTCTGAAATTAGCTTAGCTAGCAGTGGTCAAGGATAATGTAGGCTTTGGCTGCAAGAAAACCAGACTTAGAAGAAGGGACAAAGAGAGATATCAAATACATGAACCAAGGCAAACAGGCTACTGCATAATCCCATCAAGACCTTGCAAATGAAGGAAGGAAAGAAATACTCAAGCTGTTGCATCGAATGCCTGATTTGAATTTATTTTTATTTCATTGAAGCCTATTCTTGTTTCTTTATTCCTTAAATCATCCCTTTCTACAGAAAAATAAGGTGGGTAGTGGTTGCAGTCAAGCATTTGTCCTTGACTTCTCACGTGAAGCAGACAAATTCCAAGCAATCTTTGGCTTTTATTGATCTTATTGATCTGATGCTCACCTCACTTACGTTCTGTGACCTCTTAAGAGTTTTAGTCTAAGCTTCCTGTCTCGTCGTATAACAGCTTCTCTGCAAGAAACACTGCTAGCCATCTGCGGCCATGAACACTTGCAGCGACTGTGACTACAGCAGTAGCCCTGGGCAGTCAGCAGTGCAACTGTCAGCCCTCGTCTACAATGTTTCTATTGTTCCGTTAAAGAGGAAAAAGCATACAAGCAGCAAAAAGCACGACATGGAGAGAAGACTTCTGACTACACAAGACGACAAAAGATGACAACTCAAGAGATGAGAGGAACAGAACAAACGAGAAATTGACTGAATAGGACAGTCCTTAAGAACGAGTCAGTTTGGATCTCCTCATTGTCTCTTTATAGCCAGCTACATTTTTAAGCAAGGCAACTGAGAGACATCAGGGAGACAGATACAGTGATCTACTGAGCCTGAAAATGACCAGCAAGACAGGTCTGACAAAACCAGTGAAACAAAAATAACCAAGAGTCAATATAAGGCCAAATGTACACAAAAGTGACATTTAGGCTGTAAATAAAAGTACCACATAGATGGACAGAATGAGGAATTCATGCTTATCTCAACATGCCTTATACTGGCCTTAAAATCTCTAATGTATATGAATATATAAACCTTTATTTACTTATAGACTTTTTAAAAAGGAGGTTTCCCACAGGGGTTTAACCTGGGGCGTCATGCAAACCAAAATCCTTTGGGGACGAAGTAAGAATGGAGTCAAGAGGTCCTTTTCAGAAAAATGCACATAGTGAATTACAAAAACCTAATTTGTTAACATCGATGTTCTATAAGGTTACAATTAAGTAAACCTTGTTGAGTTCGCTTGAAGCCATCAAACTCGGCTGCGCAACAAACAGCTAAAATGAAACCCAGCCGAACAGTTGTTCTCGGTTCTCTTCCAAACGAACCGTGGTACAGAGATAAGACAGCGACTGGACCTCAGTCTGGTCCGGGTTTAAAGCTGTTTTGGACATGGGTCTCGCATTGCCACCACATGTATTACAGGAAATAATTGTTTGGTTAGCAGCGCAGTTGTTGTTGTTTCCTTCTATCACCTATTTCTTTGACTAAAATCTTTTGTAATCCCTTCTCAAAGTGATTTACAGCACAAGGTGCAAATAAAATGTTTTACTATAACAAAATTATCCCTTTAATTGTCTTTGAAAGCTCTTTTCTTTCTTTATCCAACACTTTTAAACCTTTACTGTTTTTCTTTTATTTGAGGACGTTGTAGGCCGGATTGAGATAAATTATAAATTAGCAGAAAAAAAAAAACACCAAAGCAAATAATGTGGGCCTCAAAACTGTCCTTGAATGCTATTTAAATGTATTCCCGTTCTTGCTTAAAAAAAACAAAAAACCTTTGTTCGTCCTTATTTTATATGAACATCTTAGACTTATCAGGGAGGATGTGATGGTGATATTTATAAGGCAGTTAAAGATTCTGAGCTGTGGGAGGCAGGTAAACATGAAAGCCCTATGATGATGACCCCATTATCGTGAGGATTTAAATAAGCAACAGTGGCCTAGTTGTTTTACTGTAATTGAAATATGTACGAGCACTGTGGTAGGTTTAAAAAGCTTTTCTAATTCACTACATGAATTTTTCTGAAAAGGCCCCCTTGACCCCACTCTTACTTAGTCCCCCAAGGATTTTGGTTTGCATGATGCCCCCCAGGTGAAAACCCTGAGAAACTATTCAACTTGGAAAAATAGTTTGGCAAATTAAGATAGATGGAGGGAAGCATGCCAATTCTACCAAGGCAACATGAAATGTGAGTCTTGTTAAAGGTTGCTGTCTGCCACATGCAATGATAAATCTCATGCTCCTTAATCCCCCCTACTGGGCTTGTAAATTCCCATTTAATTAGAATGCAAATATCACTAATAATGTTAATATACCAAGACTTGTTTTTCACTGACTATAGCATTAATTGGGAAGCAAATTAAGTGATCCCAAGAAAATTCAGCGGTGGTTTACAAATGTCATGTATAAGGAGTGGACGTGAGGAACTGTCTGTGTGCTCTTTATAATCATTGTCAACAATCTTCAAGAACATATAATGGGAGAACAAGACACTCATGGAAAGTCAAAGTGAGAGTACAGCCAACATGAAGTGAAGAGGAAAAAAAATAACAGGTAAGCAGGTATTAAAATCAAAAGTGGTCCATCAGTAGTAACATATAGCCCACAGGAGTTTTTTTTCTCATTATACCATGTGCTTTTTACAGAATATTTCCCATCAGTATATTGTCTTAATTTTATTAATTTTATTTTCTTATTTTTTTTCCCACATTCATTCGTTTATTTTTTTCAGTGTGGCTTTTTTTAAAATCACAGTTATATATAATCAGATTTCGTCACTGTGTTGTTGCCATGTAAAAAAAAATAAAAAATCATGAGGCCAGATTGAAACTAAATTAAAAGAATAAAAAAAAAATAAATAAAATAAAATAAAAAAACAAGAAGGCCTGAGAATTTCCCATACTTTTTGGTGTGCTACAGAGCAAAACATTATTGAGTCCACTGCAGGCGCAACAGGCATCTATAACGGGGGTCAATGTGCAGAGAGATATTCCGCATGGATAGGAAACGGCCCTCCCACCAGTGTCCCTGCAGGCTGCCAGTGGACTGCCGCACAAAGGCGGCCATGGCTAGTCTCCCAGGTATAGGCTATTTAAGATAGGGCTGTCAACCTCTCACTCTCCCACATCCATCCTGAGTGTCACACCATCACCAGAGCTCCTCATCATTTTTGTTTTTGTTTTGTATTGTTGTGGTATCCTGGTGGTGTTTTGGTTTTATACCATTTGGTTAAAACCGTGCGTTTCTCATGACTTTATCAGGCCTTAAGAGCCAGGTCATGACCATATAGACATTAGTTTCAGATATACTGTACGGAAAACACAAAACAGAGCCAGAAAACTCTTTTCAATCTGCTCTGCCTTAAAACAGAACTGACAGCAATGACAGATTTCGAAAGAAAAAGCCCTTCTGACCTTCCTTCTTTGTCCAGCAAAGAGATTTATGTAAGAGCATCAGTCAACTTTATGAATAGACAGTGACCATTCCTACTGTCTCTGTCGAGCAGACATTTTCAGTCCTAAAAAGCATTGAAACCGATTCTTGGAATACGACTGGGAAGGCTTGAAGGTCATGACTTGGCCTCCGTGGCAATCTGGAAAAACCTTTTTGTTGGGACTGAAACACACCGATGTACAGTCCAACCATGTCACAATGATGAACAGCTTTGGTTAGTCTCATGCATTTAATGTAACTCTACTACCAACTTACTGATGTGTATCTTTTGGATCTCATGGTTAACATGGCTGTGTTTCATGGGCCCTTGAGTGTGCCATGGTGTTTTTAAGCGCAACAGTTGGACTGTAATGCGCAGAGGCCTGTTGAATAGTGTTATTTTGGTTTTAGAGTATTTTTACCCACATGGTTGTCATATATAAGACTGGTCCCATGTGAGTTTATTGTTACTTCTGTTGTAATGATATGGTCGAGATTTTAGCTGTATAATGCCTGCTTGGGACAGAGCATCCTGTCATAATGTGTAGCAGTGAAAGGCCTACATCCTTGATGGTTTCACTTGTATGTAGGGTATATATCTGCAGTAAATTAATTTGTAACCCTCAGTTGTTGGGTCTTATTTTCTTATTTCACGCATCAAAGGAGACAGTCTCACTAGGATTGCTGTTATCCTGTCAAATAACCATAAACTATAGTGATGACGTCATTATTAGGTTGTTCTGGTTGGTTTAACGCAGGGGGACAGCACTGAAGGCCCAGGTGTAAAATGCACAGCCCCCAACTGTTCAGCTGCACATGAAAGAGTCCTCAAAGAGAGTTTGGAGAGTGCTGATTGGTTGATATGAAGTTCAAACTGATGCTATGAGACACGTCATAGCCTGACTGATGATATCAATATGGGCAGTGCGATAATGTTGGCAGAATGACACATGTGGAACACAAGTGGTGACAGGGTAAACACTGAGTCAGGGCTCATGCAAGGCTCATCGAGGAACAACTGCAAACAAATTGCTGAAGCAGAGTGCACCTTGAGGTTACCTTCACCTACATGAAATTTTAAAGAGGCATCAATGTTTAAAATATGAGTTTTATGGCAAGCGATTACTAAGTAAATCCAGAGCTTTGTCAGCCAAATGTTGCACCAATCAAAATTAATGTCACCAACTTGCCACATTGTTTTCCCCTCCTCACCCTCATCCACTTGACCCCCCCACCCCCCCCCAAGATTGATGTGTATGTTGCAAGGTAATATCTTTTAATCGTGGGTCGGATATATAACCCAGCCAATCCTTTTTTTTATTTGATATCCTTGTCATGATTGATAGATATCATCAAAATTAAAGGCTCAACTTTGAGGTCAGGAAGACTGATTTGCTGTCAGCGCTTCTTTAATAGTGAGAGAAGAAACGATGAGTCGTTTCTCTTTAGGGACAGTGAGAGAGGGGAGGAGGGGTGGAGGATGAGAAAGGTGGAGGAGAGCATCTTATGAGGTTATTAGGTTTTAATCAATATGGTATATGGCCAGAAGATGATTGGAAAACAAACCTAATCTGGGAAGCAATACGTCTTTCATTCATCTCTCTGGCTGTCTCAAGGGTGGATCGGAACTGGCTTCCGTTGCCACCTTTTTCCATTTTATCCAATGCACATCACAGAAAAATATCGACTTCCTGTATAGCACAGCCACTTCAACACAACTAAAGTCTGTGTGATAACTTAGAACTGTGCACCTTTTGAGTACTTTTTACCTGAACATGAAAAATGTCTAATCCTCAAACACTTTTTGGAGTGTAGACTTTTCTTTTTGGAGATATCAAGGGCATGAACATATCTTTTTGAGTAGAAATGTGCTGTAACACATTGTGCCCTGCAAATATACAATTTAAAAGGACATAACAAAACAAAGCACCGGTTCACAAATGGCACGTCATTTGTTCATGTCATCATGTTAAAATGTTCAATAGAATGAATGGGAACATGTTAAAGTCCAACACTCTGGATTTTCTAAGATCATGCAAAAAACTTGGCAACCAAATGGCCGCCATCTTGCTTTGTCACACTGTTTTAAAGTCATGCTGCTATTTTCCAGGTTTTTATTGTCATACAAAGATAGGGACATTTATTTACTCCTCCTTATTAAACCAGCAACTGAAAAGACAAAATACAGTGTACCTTCAAGGACAGGTAATAACAAATTCGAAAGTCACTGGTGATGTGTGTACAGCTGCTCATGGCTGACTCTGCTGTCAAATGGAGCAAAACCTTGGTGAATATGTGGAAATTGGGGGTAAGATTGGGGAAGTCGTCCTCACATTCTCTCATTCCCTCCAAGCGCCACACCACCACAACAGCTCCTCATTGCACCATGTTTTGTTTGCTCACGTTTGGTTGGTTTACACCACACAACATGCCACACACAATCACACAACAGCAGACACACTGATTCACTGTCAAACACTCTCTCAAATCCCAGTGCAGGAACTCTAACTCAAAACTTCCACCAGATCTGTATGCATTGGATGTCCGCTCCGGTGCATGACGGTTCCGTGCACCCTCGCAGCAAGGAGAGGCTAGCCAGACAGTTGGAGTGCAGAGAGAAGGAAATCCTTTGCTTAAGCATGCAAAGAGCACTTAAGCCAGCATGGATCCAATTGAGACACACACAGGTGTATATCAGTCCCCAACCACATATAGAAAATTTCAGTTGGACTAAAATGTTTAGAAGCATTTTGAAAGTCCAGTTTTAATCAGGCTAGCACAGAACGTACTGGATGATTGATCGGGTCTAAGAAGTCATTGAGACGTGAGGGCCTTGGAAGAAAACCCTGAAAAGTGATGCCTGCGCTCTGTTCATTGTTTTGCAACTGTGACCATTGATAAATATCCAAAAATGAAATCACAACGCATTGAGGGCATAAAATCAACCTAAAATTATTATTTTACACACACAAATGAGTTCCTTATCCACATTGCATTGTTAAAGCTGTATTATAATACAATGCATGCACACCATTCAAAACTGCTATTTGAAACTATATTAGAATCATTTTGGTCTGGTTTCTTTGATGGAGCTTAAATTGTTATTACAGAAGTCTGACAGCATGGAATGATTGGGTATTCTTTCCTACATATTTGATTAAAATAAACATGACAAGAAGTTCAAGTGCCACCAATGGGTTTGTTCATTTTATACACAGGAATGCACGCAAGCACACACACACACACACACACACACACACACACACACACAACAAATGCATGCGCACACATGCATGCACACACACAGACGTACACGAATGCCTGAGTGGATAGAGTCAGTCATGCATAAACTCAGTGGGCACTGCAGCATGTGCATTAAATCAATTTTGCTCCTGCCATCTTCTCATCAACAGGCCTGTAGATCACACACGATGCATTTCTACACAGCATGAAATGATATCACATCTGACATAAAACATGGGGGATAGGCAGACTGAATAATAATTCACAGCTGGCTGTGGCTGTGATCTGGTGTCTTGTGTACTCTGTGCCCAAGTCAGGTGATTTAAACGATCACACTTGTTGCCATTAACAGTCAATCGTTTTGCCGCATGCAGTCATGCTACCCTTGCACAATACAACACTCACAAAGGAGCAGTTGGGGGTTAAGTGCTTTGCCTTAGGGGACATTTCAGGAAATAACTTTAACCCTGTTTTTTTTTTTTTTTTTCCCACACCGTACCCTCATGTGATACATGCATAATGTGAACTAAACCACCCCGTCATCCTTTGGTCTTTCCACATGGTAATGGAGCCCAGGAGGGGGATTCTGCAACAAAACTAAACGTAATATTTCAGGGGAGGCCATGACCATGACTTTCACAGAATTGATAAGAAAACTAAAAGAAACAGGATTCAAAGTTTGCAGCAAGTGTTTTGCAACATTTTGATGAACGTGATGCTGGTGCCTTGCATAGCAGAGGTTAAACATGAAGTAGATAACTTCTATAGGAACTTAAACATCAGATGGACAGTACCAGAACAGCCCAGGCAAAAAACCTACTCATGGGCTGTAGAGTGAAGAGACGAGCGCGCTCTGGAGAAGCACCAGAGACGCGTAACCCGAGAAAATGCATACCATTCATTTTTCTGTCATTTTAACATGTTAACACGTCTTTTATTGTGCCTATGTCTCACTGCAGGCTGCAGTTAGGAGGACTGCAGCCTTTGCTCATATGAAAGACGCAGTCCTCACTGCACGCTGTTAGTAAATCAGATAGCACATTTTTTGCTGGTGGTATCAAGTTTGCACACGTTTTAATACATGCAAACCTTTAGTAAATCATGCCCAAAGTGACTAAAACTGTAAAGTCAGAAATAGTATCCACATCAAAAACAGGTTTAGTTATTGCAAAGGAACATACACTATAAATGTTAATGCAGCTGTTTAATTACGTGCATGAAGATCGATCCTCTGCACTGGTCACAGGACATACACATCACAACCCCCTCCCACTGCTGTGCTCTCACTTTAGCTCTCTTGGACTTTCAGAAAAAATACTGGCAGGTGAAATTCCGAAAAGGTCTGAGTGAAAACGATGACTGTTTGCTGTCACACATACAGCTCCTCCTTAAAATATAAGGCATTTTTCAGGCGTTTTCTGTGAGTGTGAAAGCTATGTTAACGTCACACACTGTATAAACAGCCTCTTTACATTTTCCGATGATACTTAGCATCCCAAATCCAACGTGACATACACCCAGGACTTCACACAATAGAACGTGGTGCTGCTTCTACCTCGCTCACTGTTGAACAACTGACTGGAAACACCAACAGTCACATAAATGGGAGACACTCTTGCCCTGTACAGTATTTCCTCCAGCGTCCCACAGCTCTGAAATAAGCTTCAATGGGCTAACTGACAGTACAAGGAAAAAGCAGTGAGATAAGCATTAGGTAATCAACCGAAGCAGAGAACAAGAGGTACTTACATGAGAAACACATCCTCATTTAACTGTTCCCCTTACACTTGAACATCATAGAAAAGGCGAAGAAGACTAACGTGTTTGATGAGTGAAATACTTTTTCTTTCCAGAGCATTGCATTGCTGTTTAAGAATATAACATAGAACAATATTGAAACTAACTTCACTTCACTTGGCTTTTGCTGATATATTGTGATGTATTATTGTGGTCCACAGTGAATGCATTAATGTAAATATAGCTTTTTTGAAGTACTCCCACGAATAATGTAGCCTTGAAGTGTGATTCTCTTTCGCACCAATCCACCAAGACAAAATCCTCGTATATTTCAATGTACTTGGCAATAAAATCAGATACTGACCCATGCTTGTATTAAAGGCCTTTTATAACTACATCCATGGAAGTAGGTCCTTCCATGGATGAGTTTTTTTTTCTGAACTGAAAAAGTAAAATGGAAAATACACCTCTTAAACACTAATGTGTCCCTATTCTGTCTACAAACCCCTTAATTTATGAGAAAAGTCCATCCTCTCCATCTTTTGCATACTCTACTGTGTCCTACTGTGACAGGATGTTTGGAGATTCTCCCTATGTGACATCACAAAGAGCAGTAGCCCTTCACCCAGGTTGGTGATACTCCCACAGCTAGATATTTGTTCTGCCGTCTGACTCTGCCTTCTCACTGAATTAATTGTGCATGCAAGAAAGCCAAAGTCACGCAAGCCCTTCCAGAGTGACGTGGTCAGACACAGCTCACTGACATTTAAAGCTATGGACACAGAAACAGCCTGTAGTGAGCAGGGCTGACAAAGAGGGGTTTATAGGCAGGATCAAATACAGGATTGGAGAGGACTTTTGGCAAAAACTTCACAGACATGCTTTGAGTAGTTCTGAGATTTATTTTAACTTATTGAAAGTAAGTATAATGTGTGTCCTTCAAATAACCATTTCAGACTAATTATTTGTATTGACGCCCAGGATAATAAGTGAGAGGAGCTAGACTGAGCATGTTAGGGAGCTATATTGCAGTAACTTAGTCTCTGACCAGAAAATATACTGTGTATTTATTCTTCCTGACTGTACTCAATCCAGTGCAACAACAATCCGACAGAAGAGAATGTTCAAACATGTTGAGGCCAGTATCTGAACCTTTCATGTCAATCATTGTCTAGATCCTGGAATAATAACCCAATGATCATGTTATAAACATAAGCTTTGTTTTCGTCAAACCCTGGTGTTGCATAAATGTAATGGATAGTAAGTCAAAAGTCATTTGCTGGAATGGAATTCTTTTTGAATGTTGGATGTCATCAGTGGTAACTTTAAACCATATAGGTACCTGTTAGTTTCATAATGTGTCTGCTTAACTGCACCCCTATCTATTTTCCTTGTATGTAAGGCAAACACATTTACACGCACACACACGCACACACACACACACACACACAAACACACACACAGTGAGCACCCCAAATGATGGAGCTTTCTGTATTTGGAGGAGGCCCAACTCATTAGGGTGATTGTCTGCGAAGCGCCTCTGACCACAGATCATGAAGTGCATAATTGGCCCTGCATTCACAGTGAAGAGGGAGGAAGAGTGAGTGTGTGTGTGTGTGTGTGTGTGTGTGTGTGTGTGTGTGTGTATGTGTGTGTGTCTATGCCTGTTTGTGAGTATGTCTGTTTGTCTTTTTGTCTGTCAGAGTGAATATTTTGCTTGAAAATTGGATTGAGATGTCAGTTAATATAAGTTGTTTTTTTTTGCTAGAAAGCAAATATAGTACTATATCTTAGATGACAGATCATTTTCAGGTCCCTACAAAATTAGAAAAAATGGGCTGGTTCAGTGATATTTAATCTGCATTTTAAATCGGAGAAGTTTCATACCAAAGTTGTCAACATTTGCACTCAAGCAGAATACATTATTGAGTATTTCTGGGGAAAGTAATTTATTGAAAACCAAATTCCCTCTGATGGGAGATGGTATTTTGATGACATGCCCTAAAATGCTGCGTTAGCTTTAGTGGACAAAATGACTGATGATTCTGTGTGATATAGGAAAAGAGAAAATATCAAGTAAATTGTTTAGACTTTAGAGTGTGATTCCAGATTAATAATAACGATTCCTCATTGACGAAGAAGGATCTATAATGCATAAGCACTAGGAGGAGGGGGTGCCAATGAATCACGAATAGGACTTTGAAAATCGGCATCAGCAAGAGAGATTCCTCTGTATGTTACATGTCTCTTTCCCTATTTTACATAAACTATTTCAAACTTTGGGATTGGGTATTATTGTAAGAAGAGAAAACACAAAGCCAGCTGCAGAATAGAAAGAGATCCAGGCTGGAAAAAGATGGGTAATCTCTGAAAAATGGAGAGACAGAAAGAGTGATCGAGATGACGAGTTAGTAAAACTACATTAACACTACCGTAATGCAGTTTTACACCCGAATGGGCATCTCTGCACCTTGGTACATTTATGTTCTAATTATCTGCATCATTGAGGTTGATTGATTGGCCTAATATGATACGCATGGCACCAATTTAGCAAAGAAACCAATCTGTGACAGCTTTGTTGGAGCTCAGATCCTCCTGCACCACTTTAGAACCTGTGTTTAAGTTTTCTGTTTTAACTGATGTCGACTCCAAACTACTTGTACTATTTACGATTGCTAATCACCGAATATTATCTCCCATGAATATCCTGGGAGATTTATTTTTTAAAATTAATGAATGGCAAAAGAGATTAATTGGATGGTGTTAGGTGGTGTATGAAGTGATCTCTGGTATGCTTCCTCCATTGCAGGTTGGACAGATAAAGAAGGTGACAGAAATCAAAGACAGGTGTTCCTAATTAAATGAAAGCGTCCCTGGAAATTTCCTACAGTGTCAGTTTCTTAGCAATAAAACAAATTCATCATTCACCCAGGGATAGTACTTTAAATGGTGCATGATTTAAGAAGATATTTGTACATATGAGTGTGAATGTGATGTTACATACATGACTCGAGGTAAAAAAAAAAAACACCTAAAGATGGGGGCCAAATGTCAATCCTACCAAACACTACACCTGCAGTACACAAATGAGTGTATTCAACGACACACCTCTAAAGCGATCCCTCTAACATCTGACTATAGGATGCAGGAGAACACGCGCTTCCACCTCATCCCCTCGCCCTCTAAAAACTCTCCTGAAACTCATCTCATTGCAGCACACTAAAGACGGTTGCTTCCAGCATACTGCAGGGCTTAACAGGAAATCATTAGCATTAGATGTACCATATACCTGGGTTCATGCCAAAGTGACCTTGGCTGGAGGAAATTATAGGATGCATGCTTAAAATGCATGGAAATAAACACATGATTGTGCATGTGCACACATATTCCTCCCCGTGAACACACATACTTGCAGACACACCGCACTAGAGTAGAGTGGCAGCTCTATTTGACCGAGCACCAGTCACCTGTGGAGAATGAACCACTTTGCAGGCATTCACCACCATCATAAAACACAACGAGCACATGTACTCAAACACTGAATCCTTTCTGCGAACTGCGATTGCATTAGAAATAAAGCATTCAGGATGATGGTGAGAAGGGCAAATGGGTCACGGATTACCTGTAGTGACCAACGAAATGTGTAACAGCAAAGGGAGCCAAGTGAGTCCCCCGATTGAACGCAGTGGCATTTAAGACTTAAATCCCCTGCTCAGCTAAGATTGACGACGAACATGAAAATATACTTGCAATGATTTTGTAGGCAGTAAAAATGCTTTGAGAGAGTAAAGCAAAATGCTTGTACAGCAGTTCTTCAGTCACTGGATAGAGAGACCGTGAATGAAGTAGACATGTGGTCATGCATGGAGGAGGAGCAATCTTTAGAGACCTCACAGCTAGAGAGTAAATCATTTAACCGCAGACACACATGTTCACGGAAAAAAAGACGGGGAAAGAAGACTTGGAGGGGGCTTGTATGGTAGGAGGAAGAGCTTAAAATAGTGAGTAGACCTGGGACGATTCCAGTGTTTGGGTGAAGAGAAAATGCAGGCCGGATGCTGATAGACGCGTCAGCTACGTAATAGTGTGACAGAAGCCCCCCTAATAAATTCAACAAAGAAGAAAAACACGACACAGTAAACAAAGACCAAAGATGGAAGACATCCAGCAATTCATCTTTGTCATTGGCATGTGGATCTTGGTTACAAAATGCAATCAAGCTTTGTTTCAGAGAAGGCTGTTTGCCTCAAGGAGAAATAGAGCCAAAAAAACAATCAACTGGGTGTTTAAACATGAATGGGTTGTGCTTGTCTTTTAATACTGCTGTTGCACGGAAAGTGACGATCCTTTCGACCAACAAACGGAACGCAGTGTTTAGCTCCACCTTTTAGGGTCAGATCAATACACTTGTCACTCCAAAAGAAGTGTGGAAAAAAGTTGGACGGTATGAGTCGGTAATTTAGCAATCTTTCCCGGCTCTAGTCGTTGGAAACACCACAAAATGTGTGCCGTACCGAGGCGAACCGAAATGAACTGCTTGGTGGAAACGGGGCTTTAAAAATTCCTGACAGCAAACGGACTCTATGTATGTGTCCATGGGCAAACAATGAGAGCACGGACACCACCATTCCACCCTAGCTTGAACCGGCCCCCGCGCCTCGTCCTGCCTGTCAGCAGCAGACTTGCGTTCCTCCATTAGCCTCAACCGCTCGTCACTGTATTGTGGCTCATAGAGATCTTAGCCACGAACATCCGATTTGAGCACAAACTCTTTCAAATTCACTTCACCAATATCAGTTTGAAGTTGAAACATCAAAAATACTACTAGATTTCTAATGATAAAACCCTTAATGGCAATGAGTGAAGTATCCCTTTAAACGATGTTCTGAGACTCAAATTTATTAAAGATAAAAATAGTACTGGATACCCATTCAAACATATTTAGGTTGATCTTTACAAGGATTAATTCCCATGGAGAGATAGAGTGATCAACACTGGTAACAAGAATGGAATGAGCATTATCTTTTGGAAGAGTTTTGCAATGTTTCACAACAAAAACACCTACAGCTTGACAATAACAAGTATAACTAACTGTTTCTTAGAGTGGGGGAATAACACACAGGAAAGGGTGAGGTTGGATTCAAACCCAGGACCTCTGACAAGGACTACAGCCTCTGTACACGAGGTGCGCAAGATAGCTACTAGGTTATCGGCGTCCCGGAGGGTTGCTGGTTCAAGTCCCTGCATGGTGCAAGTCCGGAAAATGGCCTAGTAGCTGGAGAAGTGCCAGTCCACTTCCTGAGCACTGATGAGGTGCCCTTGAGCAAGGCACCAAACCCCAGAACTGCTTTGGAGTCCTGGCTGTGTGCAGCCCCTTCACTCCGAGACCTTTGTATTAATGCATTTCATAAGGATCCGGTTTGTGCATGCGTCATGTGCATTTCAGCCTAGTGTAAAATGGAATTTCCCCTTGTGGCATCAATAAAGTCTAAATTATTATTATTATTATTACTTTTGTGGATATAATTTTGCTGTCAGGAATAATCCTTAGCTGGCGTTTGGCATCCATATTTCATTTTTATCTGACAGTGTCAAGTCATAGGAATTTTAAGAACCATCTGAATCTCCCATGTATAATTGGCACTCAGCTGTTCAATTAAAACAAATTACAAACTGGAAAGTCATAACTGATATGTTTTCACATCACATCTTTGCAGCATCAGCATGTCATATGGTTTGCTTAATAGCATTAACAAATAAATTACAGCTGCGGCAAAGGGTGATGTCAAATAAGCAAGGTTAAAGGACCAGGGTCATTTGAAATTGTTCTTTAAGCTTGACAGGTAAAATCTATGCCATAGTTGTTAAAACATTTGAGTAGTACAATGTGCTGGGGCAAGAAAAAAGATCAGAGAAAGGAACACCAAATCGGTAAAAAAATCTTCGGGTCGTCTTAAATGATGATGTGCAGATCCTTTAGAAATGTATTGAGCTATTGTGCTAAACATGTAAAACCTTTGCCCTGTTTGAACTTAGCATCAAGCGACTGTAACATTCTGTTTTGTAGACATCAACCTGAGGAATTCTGCTGAAGAGCTTGTCTTAATCTTTCCTAAAATATACCATTTACTGCTCTCCCATTTGAAATTCAGTAACTCCCAGTGAAAATTCTGAGCTTTTTCATGAAACAACAAAATACACAGCAGCTCAATAGCACGAGAGGATGATTAATTTCCTTAACTTACACTACAGTAACCATCAATCAGCATCTCTGTGGTGGACTAGATTACTGACCTGACTAACCAACTCTTAACCTTACAAGTGGAGGCCCCAAAATGGATTGCTTCTGCTTCCCGACCTGTAACTCAAAAGGGTCAGCACTCAACCCAACAACTGCTCATACCAAAGCACTGTCAATGACCATTTTACAATTTTGTTGAGCTTGCGTGCATTTTGGAATATAAGTTTGGCTTGTTAATGCTTGAGAGAAATGTACTTTCTGCACTCATCAAGAAATGCCATTGTTAAGAAATATGAGGCAATAACTGTTCCGATGAGAACAAATAGTCGACCATTGAAAGGTTGAGCAGTCTAAAGAGCCATCAATGATCCAAGAGGAGTGATTAATCTACATCTAACTGAAAAGGCTAGATGAAGTCATTTGAGGATAATTGCTAAACAGTGCTACAGACTTCTATGAACTATTATTACCAAACTACTTCTTTTTCTAAACGATCTCTGAATGTGTGTCATAAGCATCATTAAGTTAACATTTAGGGCATGGCTGCCAATCCCTGAAAGCATGCTTCCTCAACATAGTCGTAATCATTAAGCAGCACCAGTGTGGGCAAACACCCGGGACAGTGATCTACAGTACTGAAATTTTGTTCATGTTTTCTCTTTAGTTTTTTATGGTTGGATAATTTGAAAAAGCTTCAAGAAATGCTCAGTCCAGTTTCTGTCTGCCAACATCAGACATGTGGATTCTCCTGGTTTGCTTGATTGGATGTGAAGACAGCCAAGAAATTAGCTTCTTTTCCTGCAAACCACATATAAGGGCCGACGGATCTAAAGCATTAGCAAGATTTTAACAGCACCGAGATGAAATTAAACAGTGGTCTAACCTGACCGATTAACGTTAACCAATATTAGATTACACAGAGATCAGTTATTATGCTCCAATAATACTAGATTTAATTACCATTCAAATAGCATTTGAGTGCCATTGTATAGGATCGCAGTTCTCTTTCAGGCTGTCACCAGCAGTGTGCTTTATGGATTAAAAACAAGCATGCACCCTCGTGTGTTAAGGATGGATGCATGTGCATGCGTACTTTACAGTGTTTCCATCTTGTCTTCATAATAATCTTTTCCTAAAGGTTTGATCCGCATTTTTTGTGACCAATGTATCTATTTTTATATGTATTTTAGGATTGAACATAGATTGTAGAAAGACCCCTCTTCATATTGGATTTTTTTTCTCTCTCTCTCTCCTAATATCGATATCCGTATTGACCCCAAAAATCCCATAACAGTCAGGCCCTAATATAATGTGTATAAGCCTCATCAACCTCCATAGAACATAGAGTATTGTTGTCTTTTTAAAGAATTCTCTTGTACGACCCTAATTACAAATTCAATTTGTGTCACCAGGCAATGGAGGACTGAGGAATCCTGCAGTTATCATTTGTTTTATATCATTATTTTTCTCTTGTACTTACCCTCATTTTATATTTTGTCTGTGTGGAGCAGTAAATCTGTTTTGTTTTTAATTAAATCTTTACTTAACAACTGTTGATCGAATGCTGTCTTACTCTGGATGTGATCTCAAACAGATAGACAAAACAGAATGTTGTGAAGTGCAAAGAATTGTATAACCCACCCCAAATAATCCAGTGCAAACACAAATGGCATATTTACTATAATGAAGATGCAGAGAACTAAGTAAATGAAAATACTGCTATCTTCAGACTTCAGAATATGAATCCTTTGTCCAGTATGCTGTACTGCAAAATACAATATTCCCTAAAATAAAACTGACATATTTCCTATTTCAAATTCTCCCTAAAGAAATGCCAAACCATACATCAAATTTGTTACTGTGAATGAAAAACACAATAACTGCTTTTTATTGGATTCCAAATCTGATGTGTGAAAGGGTACATGCCCAATTCAACATGTCAAAAGATCTTAGTCATCATAGGAAACTACTTGATGGTTGTTGTTCAAAGTTTGCCCTTTTCAATGGAAAGCTGCACAGAGTTGTGACACTTGGTAATCTCAGACCCCTGGGGGAGACATTTTGTAATATGTTCCTTTTTATTTTTTTCCCTTTTACTACATGTCATGTGCAGCTTCAAGTTTGTTCGTTTTTTTATTGTAATAAAAATATCTTTTAAGAATATATTACAGAACATGTCTTTGGTTTTTTCAATGGCAAAAGCCTTGCATATAATCGAACACTTCTTTTCTAATTCCATGTGCACAATTCACTAAGAAATACTACTACTTTGCCTTCATTTACAACTATACCAAAAGCTGTTTACCGTTGTGCCTCGTTTGCAGTTAAACAAATAATGAGCATCTGTGCTCTTTTTTTTTTCTTCTTTTTTTTAAGGATTTATTTTAGAAGACTCTGCTGTGGAAAGAGCTAAAAATAAGGAGGAGAGAGTGGGGAATGGCATGCAGAAAAGGTTTAAAGTTAAACCCATGACCCATCTACTCGGCCAACCAGCAGCTCTAATGTGTCCTCTCATGCATATGCTGACAATGCTTAGTCATCGGACTCATGCCATGTGATTACTGTATCTATGCTGATTTCATTTGTGCCTCTGCAACAGACCGTGTTGGCCTCTGCTTACAATAAAAACATTGATGAAATCCTGCCCTTTTTTTTTTCTACACCGACAATGCTTAAGGTCATCGGACTCCTACAGAATATATAAACAAATTCACACAACTGAAATAGACACAGCACATTCACACATAATTTAAACACTTTCACAAGAATGCAGAACAGAAATCTGTCTAAAAGATGCACGTGTTTCTGCTTTCTATTGAAGTTTGGTGAGAGCCTGAAATAAAGGATCTCATCTGAGTAACCAAGACTTATATATGTCAGAAATATGGAGACCACTAGCTGCTTACAGAGGAGCATTTCACCTTAAAGCTTTGTAGTTGGCTGTACATTAACTTGGACTGCTTTCTATTTTATGCCCCTGGCCTTTTTAAAAGAAGACAACTTTGTTTCCTGGTTGTCTACATCCCAAATCCTCCACAGTTTTCATGTGAAGTCATTTGTCTATTTTGGTCTTGATTACGACAGACAACAGTGGATTCATGTTCAAAGTGAGCAATCTTCGGGTCTTACAACAGGCTGCAATAATAATAATTGTAAAAGTCAAAGGATGTTCATTTTTTTGTTTTCCTACTTCTGAGCATGGTCACATAGAGGGCAGCAGAGAAAGCATATTCAGAGTAATGAAATCCACCTGCCCACGGGAGGACGGATGGAAGACCATTCCACTGGGAGCCATCAGCAAGCCTAAAACCAAAACTCACCAAGTTGCATCAAACGGGCTTAGAATTGGTGCAGGATTTCACGTCTGTCATAAAGATCCTTGAGCTTGATAGAGTAAAGTGTATTTTGCAAGATAGCACAGGACTTTACTTAACAGCCTATCTCAGGAGCTGTGAGGATCTCAATGCTCCTGCTTCAGTATCATGTTTGTAAGTGTAGCTCTGATAAAAAGAGAAATGAATAAATGTCAGTATGATATGTTGTATTTCATGAAAGGGTTTGAGTCATTGCTCAAATATAAAAAAAATAAACGGCAAGTTTCTGTTTAATTTTGGTGATTTGTCAAGATTAGCACATTTATATAAGGTTGTGAACCATTTTGGATTTTGTACTTTTAATCAGAGAAAACAGACACTAAATAAATAACACATGTTAAAAGAAAACAATAATTATCAGATGTACATATTTTTTTCTGATGGGATTCTCTCATTGTTCTCTCTCTAATCAGAAACTACAAACAGAAAGTCATTTACAAATCACTCAATCCCTCATCTTCCTCCTGATCGGAAGGTGAAGCAGCTACTGTCTGCCGTGAGATGATAAGATATTGATCAATGTCACATCTCTGTCACTGGGACTATTGGATCTGTGATGAAGGCTTCCAATAGATAACAGGAAGGGATTATTATGACAGGCGATAACGTTTGATTAACAATTAATCTTTGCCCGTGTTGATGAAAAACTTCACGAACGGTAAAACAGGGGAAGAACAAAAAAAAATTGTGTGTGCTGGAACATATACTTTAGCATTGGTGTTTAATATCTATGACAGCAACAGGGACGTGAGCACTGGGAGTGTTTCCTCTCTTCACCAGTGGCCTCCCTCCATTCAGCTTGTTAAAGGCAGCCCCATGTAAGCACCCTGCCAGCCTGTTAGGGGAGGGATAATGAAGTAATCCATAGTCATTACTCAACCATCACCCTTGGTGTGCACAGGCCGCCATGGACCACTTAGTTGGAGGTGTGTCCGTGTGTGTGTGGAGAAAGGCAGCCAGGGAAGGCATTAGGGAGGGTAAGAGGAGGTTGATATGGGACAAGGGGACAGCATCAGGGGGTTCTGGGAAAAGGCAGAGGAACACGGAGCTTTGGAAATAGGATTTGTTGTGGCATATTTTAATTACTGCTGAAGGATAATCTGAGCACTTATTGATCGCCTCTCATCCTATGGATGGTAATGAGGATTTCTCTCTTTGTTATTATGACCTGCTGGCCCAATGAGGGAGAAACATGGGTGAGGCAGGTAGGAGAAAATGGGAGGAAAGTTCAAAAGGACAATGTGAGGAGGTGTTGGCATGCAAGTCAGCAGGCTTTATGTCGCCATAAAGTTCAATATTATCACCCCGGCCACCCGGGCCAGGACTAAGACTGTAAATTAGCAAGTGCGCAGGTGGCGCATGCTACATTCCTAAGGATGCTGATTTAAGACTATTTGTTCTCATCCCTATTTATTTTGCATGATGGCGCAATTTACAAGAGGCAAGCAGGGCGAGGGATGCAGGCCCGAGACAACATCAAACACAACAGCATGAGTCACGGCCAGACCCAAAGCCAATTCCCAGGTATTAGAGTGCTTTAAGTTTTATGATCCCCTATCACCAAACCTAATATAATTACTCAGCAAGGGCATTCTGTCTTTCAGCTACAAGGGGCCGAAAAGGGAAAGTTGTAGAAAAAGGGGGTGGAAGCAGCTGTAGCAGGAGTGGGCGGATTAAGTGTCTACTTGAGAGTTGGAGAGGACATTTGACGATAAGGGATGCATGTCATTTGCAGGGGGTTTTCTTTTAAGCACAGGCCCAGGTCTCTCTCTAAGCACGAGCTCATGCGCACACACTTGGAGCCGGACAGATTTTGTAAACGTGGAGCCTAACATTGTATGGGCAGTGACCTTAGCCGTGTTGTTATTAATTGCCTTATTATTTTAATTAAGGAGTAACACCACGTGTGAAGTTGAATCGACAAGAGCTGCCAAAGAGTCTAAGTAATTAATAGAGTGTATCCTGAAGGTCAATCCTATGTGTGTCTGGAAGGATGAAGGTTATGTGTATACTGTATGTGTGTGTGTGTGTGTGTGTGTGTGTGTGGTTCAGCTGCTCCTCTCCTCTATTTTATCTTCCTGCATGTTGTTGTATGAGACTAGTATGATTAGCTCCTGTCACATCGGGCCTATAAGTCATTCCATCCCTAACGCCTCAATCTCAGCTCGCTCCGGCGAAATGCGAAATGTGTCACCGTGGTCACAAGTGATATACACTGCCATTATGAATAAAATAACCATCGTCAGAATGTCCGATAATGCATTATCTCGCTTCCTCTCCCATGCTTGCGCTGTAAAACTCTGCCTCCATTGCCACAAGGTCAAAAAGGGAGTTCAGAGTTAACGTTTTGTTCTGTGTTCCTCCTCTAAAGGTCAAGCAGCAGTTTCGCCCCCATTTTTTTGGCACACTTCCCCTCTGATTGGAAAATGGAGTGTCCCTCATCTCTCCATCGTCTTGTGTTCTTGGTAGTTTCTGAGCTTGTTTAAGCTACATTGGTCCACCTTGCAGCTCAAGGCTGACATGTGAGGGACACATCAACAATTCATGCGCCATGGAGATAGACAGGAAAGCATCAGGGCAATGTCTGGGAGAGTGACTGAGAGAAGAAGTTAACATGGCAGCTTAAGAAGATGTGCCCTTCACATGAAGAACTGCGAGTCAGAATACAGAGCAGAAGAATGCCGAAGTGTAAACAGGTAATGGGAGTGGTGGGCATTCTTCCTCTTAAAGGTTAATTACATCTAATCTGTGCATAAGAAGCTGTGTCTAAGAGACATAAATAAGGCATGACAGGGCGGAGGAACAAGCAGGGCAGCAGTCTGGGGATTCAAGGAATGCAGACAGTGCCATCCACTCAGGCTACACCAGCCAACAAACAGGACCAGATAAAAAAAAGACTAATCAGTCATCAGAGGAAAGTGGAGGAGAGATGGAGAGAAGTGGTATGAGTAGACCATAAAAAAGTCTCTATTGGTTATACAAGTGCTGATCTTGCTAAGCTTCATAAAAATACCATTTCTAATTTAGAGCGTATCTGCATTAGGATCTCAAAGAGAATTTGCTGTTAGCCAGACATTGTTTTCTTTGAAACGTCTAACTTAATTCCCTCCACCTATTCTGAAAAGACAGCCATCTGATAATGGCGTATCCCTCTGGGGGTAAAATAATGCTAAGAAGTAAAAATCCAAGAAAAGAATGCTGAAAATAATCTCTTGGAAAATCACAGCATCCAAAGCAGGAACAAAAAGGAAGCCTGTGCTCCTCTCCTGCGTCAACACACACACACACACACACACACACACACACACACAAAGAGCTTACATGCACACATGTAAGAGTTGTTCTTTTAATGCAAATGACAAAACAGCTTACAGTTTCTGCAAATGTATACCTTCAAAGAAAACCAGTCAGCACAGCAAGACCTGGTTCTGTCAGTGTCACTGAGTCAAGTTTTATATCAAAGAAAACAAGATCTGAGTCATCAGTTTCACAGTAAGACTGTGTTTGAACTTCAGACAGAGAGGAGAAGAGATGGGAGTGAGACAACAGACGTAAAACTGCTCCCTGCAGAGACACTAATCCTCGTGATGGCATTATCATCCACACATCAGCCCACTATACAGTAAGCAGGCACAAGTGTGGGACGCGGCACTCACTTTGACAGCTGGGGTCTTTATGCTTGGGAGGGAGGAACAGCTCATTACTGGAGATGTTTTCAGTGTTTTGATGGGTAAAGTGAAAACCTGCCATCAAAAGCCGGCGCTGACAGCTATCGCATTCACTCCCTTTTAATGTGGCTGTGCATGATTGAGGAAAAAGGATAATATCATCAGCATACTGTGGTTCCTTTTTATAAAAGGAAGTGAAAATATCAGCTGCCCTTTTTTCAATTTGTATATCAATGGGCAGCAGTCAATGAAGGAACTTTGAAGTGCCAGAGGGAAGATAAGAATTATAATTAGCCCCTCGCTCTGAGTATGGTGAATGGAAGTGCAGGTAAGGCTGATTGTGTCTCGGGCCTCTATGCCTCCTACTCCTCAGCTGTCCGTTTCTAGAATTGAGATGAGAAATCAAAAGGGTGTAAAAGTCAATTGACTTCAACCATACTTGTGGCAAATGGGGTGCAATCTGACTGTGGCTCGCTGATTGCGTTTTATTGTCCAAGTGCTGCCATCTTAATGTGTCGCTGTGTCGTCAGCTGGCAAATCACCGATGTCCCCCTCACAGATGCTCCCGGCAAATTCATTGCTCATTAATCCATCAGGTGGATTTTTATTTGCCTTTTTTATTTGCCGGGTCAAATTCGGGAGGGGAGATTTTGTTGCCGTTTTTTCTTCCTACTGCCCAGAAGTGTGAGAGAGGGACTGCAGCCCATTTTAATCATTGATTCATGCCAAGGGGATTCCATCATTACATATCAAAGAAAAAAAATAAATAATAAAATATATATATATATTATTGTATTCATAATTTGTCCATAGCTAAGATATCCTCACCAAACATGATAAGCCTTATCTTTTGTAAAAAAAAAATAAATAAAAAAAAATAAGTATGACTATGCAACATGTGAATAAATACAGCAGAAATCATCCCCTGTAGATGTTTCTCTGAGTCATGACTGTCTACAATGAGAGAGAAACTTGAGTCTGGCTTATTTGAATGTCACATAAGTGTCTTTAAATCACGGACATTCTGTCAATTTCTGTGCAATGTGAAGGTGCGAGCTAACTGAAGCTTGCTAACATTAGCCAGCTTACAAAATAATGCAGGTCACAAGGCAATTGCAGCTCGAGCAAAGGATGATTTTGGTCGGCCACTTGCAAGGGGTTGGAGGTGTGCCAATGGAGGAGAGCAGAGGCTTTGGAACAGCTGAGGTGTTGCAAAACAGCAGTTTGTTTTGGTTTCATGATGGTGCACAAAGGCGAGATATCCTGGATCACAAAATTACATATTCTTCCAAAGGATCAAAGTGAGCCAACTTGTCTGACTTCCCAATTAAGTCCTTCAATCACTTGACTTCTCATCTCTGACTGTGCTGAATTCATGCCTTGTTTAATCTACATTTCTATAATATTTTGTTATTTGGTCTGTATGCACTATTTCTAAAAGTATGCAAATGTTTTAGCATGCCACAGCTAGAACCTTTACAAAAAACTTAAAGTCTAAATGTCAAACACACACACACACACACACATTGTAGCGGCTCCCTATTCATGCCAGATCAGACATTTGATGACTAACAAGACTGTAAATGGACCCGTTCCTTCAAACCTGTCTCTTTGCTCTCAGAACACAAGGCTCCTGTCTTTCCCCAGAATTAAAAGAGGTCATTTACCTTGTGTTCCCTTCTTCTTGTATAACCAGCCGGACTGATTATGACTTTAACACTTATTTATTCAATTCCATTTTCTGTTTGCCTTTTCATTAATTACGTCCTTTAGTAGTTACGTGTATCTTTAGGGTTCAGTAAGTTGAACTTGATCAATGATCTCCTTACTCTGTATTGTTTGTCCTGCTGATGAGAAGAAACATAAACATACTTAATAACTACGGCATTTTACATCATCCAGTTTTGATTCCAAGATTCCAAGCGCTAGGAGTTCTCCAAACTACTCTTCCTACAATTCTCTCAATTTCTGTTCATTTTTAATCAGTTCAAATCTTTATCCTTGTCTCCTAGATGGAGACTCGGAAACAACTGGTTGCCCCTTGTTATGCTTCTCTGGCATTTGACATCTCTACGATGTCGATCTGTTTTTGGAGAGAATAAGAGTTCACCTTAATTGCAGGTGACTGAGGATGGAAATATTGTAAAGCCTACTGAGACAAAGTTTGATTTTAAATGTGTCTTACTCCAAGGAGGACCCCTCCGAGGCTCGATTTTGCTCATCCTGATTGGCTGAGAAGATAGGTGCAAATTTTGGTCGGCAGACACCAGTGCCTGGAGGCCAGACATCCTCATTAAAGAGTGGAGCCTTGTTGAACAGAACATTGCTAGATCACACTCTGTTGATATATTCTCTTTTAGTAATCCCCTCCAACTGTGTTAAAGGCTAATTTACCATAGTCATCAAATCAGACAGAATTAAGAGAATTAACTTGTGTATGTTTGTGCACATTTGCGTTTGTCCTTTCCAGCTGATGTTTTAGTCTGATCGGGTGTAATCTAGGCAGTTTTTTTTTTTTTCCTGGGCTGGATGACACCCCATTTGCCAAATGCAAACTAGGAACAGTCAGCACCCCTATAGTTCAACACAACTCGTCTTTCTTTAAAAAGTGTGACTTTTCTCAAAGGTAGTAATGGAGGCGCCTTTCTCTACAGAGGAACTGCAGACTGAGTAATGTTGTAAAGAGTAAGTTCCATTCATTGGGTGCCATGAACTTTAACTCACAGACCATAGTGTCGACTCATACAGTCATAACTCATTTGAAGAAAAATCTAGTTGCCAGAAAATGTGAACAGTCTCATACTGATTCATGTAATGTGCACTCGGCAAAGACAAGGTATACAAAAAAAAACAGCAAATGAAACAAAACTCACAGGCCCTCATGGGTTTTTCTGTTGAGCAATCAAATAACCAACTAAAAGTAGGAATAATGCACAATGTGACAGAATGAAAGAATGCACAAGTGGGAGGTAAAACCCAACTTTGAAAATAGTTAACCCCAGCAAAATACTCAAAGATCTCAAGTGATTTGTTGTAAAAATAAATCTTAGAGGCAGCACATCAGCAGAAAGAAATAACCCATGTACATTTGCAAGGCAAATCTCTCCACTGGAGAGGTAGCCAAATGTACAGTACTGAAACTTAATGCTTTTTGTTTGAAGTGAAAAATGACTCGACTAAAGGCTTCTGCAGGCTATAAAGAAAGTCTTTGAAATGTTGAATGGGTGATGGATTGGTCGAAGCATAAGGTTCTGTTTGCGGCCAAAAGGGTGGATGCATACAGTGTAGGATTCAGGGCCGTAACCAGGGTTTAGAAAATTGTTAGCTCCAGATGTTTTTATCCATATGTATTGTATTCAAGGCATTTTGGAGCCAGCAAAATTCATGTTTAAATTATACCTACAAATACAACCCAAGCCCAACTCCTGCAGGGCCAGAATCAGGGGTAATCATCCAAACAGATCATCTATGACATTAGAAAGTTAAAATTGCCACATTTGCTGTTTAATAGTCAGCGCCATGGTAAGGGGGTACTGGGGGTCTCCCCCTTAAATTTTTAAGCAGCTTATTTCTTTCCCTGCGTTCCATGACATTTTTATTCACCAGTTTGTGTCTTTTCTGCAGCACTTCATGATTCTAATCCCGTCTTTTTTGTGTCTTACATACAATATGAACACATTCATTGAATACTTTGATAAACGTTTAGCCTATACAAGTACCTGATATATAATGTACTTTAGTATGACCTTATGACTATCACAGCGATAGAGGGAGAGAGAGCAGCGTTGACGTTACCATGTAGACATCGAACATTCCTTGTGTAAATTGGTGAACCAGAAACCATGGAAACACTTTAAAAAGGTATAATGTATACATCTAAATTAATTAAAAAATGATGTAATATGTTCTTGTTGAGTTCTTACATCAACCTAAACATTTCCAGTTGAGCAAAAGTGGTCATACTGTTGCCGTGACAAAATACATGTCAATCATGGCATCTCTTCCTCAGGTCTGTTTCACCAGTTCATCTCGACTACAGTCAAGGTGGAGTTCATTTTGATCAGAGATAGGGGGTTTACAGATATAATCACTTCCATGATTTCCCACCAGCCTCAACCTCATCTTTTGTTAACATTTTGATTGAGAGCACCCTGGCAGCAAAATGTACTCGCTGTGCATTTCTTCTCAGTGTTACAAACATGTGCCCCTGGTTATGGTGTGTGTGGGTCCTGTCCAATTTATGGCAACAGATTTTATTCCCGTCTGCCTTTTATTCCTGCCTCTTAATCAAACCTTAAAATGTACAAGTACACTCACAGTAGAAGAGGAACAGGCTTGATGACACAACCACAGTATCATATTCAACATGATGTTTTTTGTTGATTTCAGGGACATTCTCTCCCCTTTATGGATGACATTTCTGCAGTGTGGTACTGTGGCTATAAGAGCCCAAGCAGTAAAGCATGACACACCAGGATTCATTTTAAGAAAACAATTTGGGGTTCAAGTTTTACCCAAACAAGGAAAACCAAATTAATATGTTGTCTTAAAGGCAAAAGATATTTTAATCCGGCCCATGTTTGTGCTGTCAGCCTCATGACACACACACAAAAAAACTTGATTGACTGTGTTATACTCCGGGAATGATTAGATTGTTTATCACACAGCATGACTCCTTTCTATTGCAAGCATGCTTTGCAAATAGCATTTTTAAAAGCGCCCCCCGTGTTGCTTAACCAGATGCGTTTTCCACTTGGGTAAAATTAAGCATGTTGACGTCAGATTCCTACAGATGTGTGAATCACATCGTCAGTTTATTTTTACTAACAGTACATGAAGGCAAACATTAATGTCAGATAAATCATTGCATATTCATACACACGCTATAGATGTTGCACATCGTTTCACAATTCTTCTGAACTGATGGTGGCACTTGGTGGTTTCCTGACTATGTTCGTGAGAGTGAGTCTCACAAAGCATCAGCCATCCAGGTTCTCACTGTTGTTTCTTATATTGGTTTAGAGAGAGAAAGGGTGACATGACTAAACCCCACTGTGCTCCCCAAAGGCGGCACATGTCAACCATCTTCTGGGGTCTTGTCAGCAGCCAAAAGGTTTTAATGGAACTGTGATTTGGGATTTGCACATGTCGTCCATGTTGTTCGAGAGACAGAGAGTGTCAGGGGGGAAAGCGAGAGGAGAGACCTCTTTGAGTGTCAAGTCGTTGAAAGGAGACATGGCGTCCACCGAGAGAATAGCTGCTTCATTCATCTTATCTTTTAATGCCTACACACACACACACACACACACACACACACACACACAAACACGTACACAGAAAAGATGCAAACTCCCACCGTCAGCCTCTCTCGCTGAGATGTTCTACTTGAGCAGCAGAGCTCGGGATAGGCCTGAGTGTTCGGTGATTGAGCTGCCGGGTGTCTATTCTGCACTTCACATCTTCATTTAACTCGACTGAACACCTGCTGCGTTTGGGATTTAGTTTGATCATGCTTTGCTGTCTGCTGTTTGAATCTGGCTCTCATTTTAATCTTAGATTTAGTCTTCAGATCTGCCATTCATCCACCAAAACTGTTTATTGATAGCGTGTTTACATCTGGCTTGAAGCCACTTTAATCTACTCTTAAGAGCCATTAAATTAACATCAAGATGAAACGGTTAAGTTTCAAGTGAAGTATCAAATGAAAACGCAACCTGTTCTCCATCTGTTTGTATTGTCTTAATAGCGTTTGATAAGATGTGTCCCGCCTGCCCCACTGATATTTGAGTCATTACATCTGAGTGATTAAACTCCCCACTGAAAAACAGCTGCTTGGCACATTTGGTTATGAAGGCTAACTTTGACTTGTATTATTCAAGCAGCGCACACATACTGAGTGTTAACTGAGCAGTAAGCCATTTACAATGTAAAATACTTCTTAATGAAATCAAACAGCAACGTTTTGTTTTTCCAGAAGGCTTTCACAGTGAAGTCTTCAATGCAATCAGACTTCTTCTTTTATTAACATAACCATCCATTAGAGCGCATACTGAAACTATAAACCTGACCAAAAACAGAACCCTCCTTATTTCATTGTGAAAGCATTAATAATGGATTCAGGCTGTTTCTAATACTGTATATAAATTCAATGAACAAATCACGGAACAGACTTTGAGTTATCTTTACAGTAAAATTCAGCAGAGATCAGATAACACCGCAAGAACGCTAACACAGTTGCTATGCTGACAAAGTCTTCTATGTGAATACACTTGCTTACAGTACATCTGTTAAACGGTACATCCCACAAATTCTTCACTATTCTGAGTACGTCTGTTTTAGACTTGAAGAAGATGTCACATTGACTCGTAAATGTCAGACGTTTTATTCCTTAGCAAACCTTCTTAGACAACAGACAGCTGGCTCAATCCCAATATAGCCTTACTCTGCTTCTGTGCGATATTTTACCCAGAAATTACTCTTAGATGGTATACAGATTTATATGATATATTCTCAGAATTACCAAACTCATGGAAATTCATACGAACAATAAGGGACCCATACCATTTTGGTACCTCTCTGTTGGGGTGTCAAAGGTACCGACTCTAAAGGTTACCTTTGTTTGCTGTGTCCTTGTTCTTTTAAAACGTTCAACTTAATTAATCGCTGGTTACACTGTGTTTGGGCTGCTATGATGTTACACTATTACATAGCTGACAGCACTTTAGTCCAATGTACCAAATTGTAGTGAACCAAACCAGAAAGCTTGGTGGAAACAGGACTATTGTGACCCTTCTATAAGCTGAATCTCAGTTATTCTACACACAGCTGCATTTGATGTCAGTCTATGACTATGAAACCATGAAAGACCCTCTATTTTTCCTGTGGGGAACCCCGTTGAGGGTTTCCTTTCAAGCCCATGAGTGAGTTGGCACCACTGGGTTTCAGCTAAAGTATACTATTTACAATGAGGGTCTCATTTACAGTAAGTCTTAATTGTCCAGGATAGATAAAGTCTGAGAGTTACAATGTCATCAAAAACCAAAGTAACTGGACACTGCCTAAGCTGTCAATAATGCTGAAACTCAATGGGGACATTCCTCGGTGATTGTAAAACGCAACATCAATATATTCAATCCCTCAAGAAGCAAAACAGAAAATCTGCAGACCGACATACTTGAAAATCTAAAAACTACCAACATGCAGCATTTAGAGGACTTGACTTGATGACTAACATGAGCACTGAGTTGAATTAATAGTGGCTGATACATTTTCTTCTCATTACCTATTTAATTGATGAAGTAATTGTTACAGCACTAATTGTATTATTACGATATGTGGGATGTCGGGCAGAACAATACATTTCTTGGCTGAATGGACTTGCTGATATTTGGTGCTAATGTATGAATCTGATCATTGTCACTACCAGATAATCAAAGTGTGAACACAAGTGATACTCATCAGCGCATAATTAAGGCGGGAAAACAAAATTAGCGGGACGCTGGGACCAGGTTTGAATCTGGCTATTCAGTCTGGTGACACGCAAGAGGGATTTAAAGGGTGCTCATGCACGAAAAGAAGAAGAAAAAAACTTGGCTTCATGCAACCATCCTGTCATGGGATGAATTAAACACTTAACCCAGGGGCAATGTTTCTTTTCTTAATTACTTGCATGCACAAACAGAAACAAGCATTTCTTTCTTTACTCTCACTCTCTGAGTGTTACTGAGCGCCTTGAGGGCTCAGGTGAAAGATCGATAAAAAGACGTTTGCAAATCTGGCCCCAAGCTTGACCAATCCGTGTGCAAAGACTTGTAAACTGTGCACGTGCAAATCTGTGCCAACAGATGACAAACTGTCAGCAGAGTTTACAAGACTATGTGCATTTCTGGGCACATTTTCATAAACTGTAGGCAAGGATTTGCGATGGAAACCTGTTCACAGAGTGGAAAACTGTAGATAGATAGATAGATAGATAGATAGATAGATAGATAGATAGATAGATAGATAGATAGATAGATAGATAGATAGATAGATAGATAGATAGATAGATAGATAGATAGATAGATAGATAGATAGATACTTTATTGATCCCGACGGAAATTCAGGTATTCATTGTTTATGAATCAGTGCGCACGGATTTGTAATGAAGGGAATGGATTTACAAACGGCTTTTACCTGACTAGCAGAGTTCTGTAAAGTGTAGAGAGTTTCTTTTCTACCAGTAGGTGTTGTTTTATCTTGCACACTATCCACTGTCATAATCTTTTATTACAATGATAAGCTTTCTTGTTTCATTGCATGAATTCAATATTATACCTTCGTTTTAATGAGGTTAATCATTTTAATCCTTTTCTGTTCTTGATATTGGTGTATTAGGGTTGCCTTTTATGTTTTGTGGAATTGTATGCATAGTTTCTTTGTTGTTTTCCTTTTCATTAAAGCTTTTAAAAAAAACCCCATATACATATATATATATATATATATACATACTTTTTTTATAATTTTATGTGCAAATGTTTTTGTTAATCTTATATAAATTGCACCGCCAGTCGTGTAGTGGTGCCTTTTTTTTAAGTGGCTCGTCTAAAGTATAAACACTCTTGCATACTTAGTTAGTGCGTAATAGCCAATTAGAGACAAAGTAGGGACGGTCATCCTTTCACCACTTCAGGAGAAAAAAAATGCAAGAAACTACTGCCTCCTGCTCAGGTACTTACAATACCTAACATGTACTTACTGTAAGTGTCAGACTGCGTGCTGAGAGCTAAACCATGAAGAAGACTGTTTGTGTTAATATGTGTGGGTGGTTGTTTTTTAACATGACCATTTTTAGCTTTTCATTATGAAATATTAAAATAAATAAAGGCTTTTTACTTTTCTCCTGAAGAACACCATATTTGAACAGAAAAAGAACAGTCCAGTTAATTATGTGCCAATCCTACATATCCACATAGCTACAGCTGCATAACAGGTAGGTGGCTAATTGAGGCCATTTTGAAATGGTATAAAAAACCCAAGTCATCCTGATCATAGGCAACAGGCATCGTCATGTGTATTTTTGGTCAACTCCTGACCCTTTGTTCAACTTACATTGAAGGTTTTTTTCTGTTGGGTTACACTTTCATAGACATGTCTTTTGTTTTCATAAGATATCCCCAAAGATGTCTAGTTGTCAAATTGTTTTATTTGATGTCATGAGAATGACACAACACACCCCTCAGAGCAAAAGTCTAATTTTCCACTAAATCAGGTCATGCGGCCTCTTGAGGGAGCCAACAGGACTTTTAAATGTGCAGCCATGGCTGAAGATGAGCCTCTACCACTGTGCTATTAGACGCAGACTGACCATTAGTGTAATATTAAAGGTCACCAAGAGAGCAGTAAATATTGTTCTGCCCCTACTGTGAATCAGAAGGAGCACACAGACTTAACGCTACGGCTCCAAACCTCCCTCCAAATCCAAGGCGCTTCCCCAACTTAATGTCATAAATCGCTTCCACCTCATCAGAGCTGCAGAGCTACCACCATGACGGCTCAGCTCGCTTTCCGCCCTCGGAGAGAACACTCAACCATCCAGCCTCATCAAGTGTATTTATCAGAATGATCTCTTTAAAGTCAGCTCTCCCTATCTCGTCGTCCTACTTACAGCCACGTCGTGTTAGCGCACATAGATCATCTCGGCTCATTCACATAGCCACATCCCTGTGCTCGTTCTCTTATAATGGAGCGCAGGACATCAACTCTGTCTTTACTGGGATTAATGTATCTCGATACTTTGTCAACATGTATGAACATCTCCAATGGAGAAACTTCACTGCTATTACAAAACTTCCATTTCCATTTATTGAGCAGCAGCACTTTTCTGCGGCACCCAAATAAGGTTGGAAGGATTTTTTTTTTCTCTGTCTCCTTCTGATGGAACTGTCAAAACAGATTCTTAAAAGGTCTGTGCTGTATAATTTTGCCTCATTTCATGATTTCGATTGTCACTCTGCCGGTTTGACTAAATCTTTCCCAAGTCTGGGTTGGATTAGCGTGTGCCTTTCTGTTCATTTGCAGTCCATGTAACAGTCTCTTTTGTCCCCTTTAACAATACCTGCTCTCATTTCCTTTCCTATTGGTCCCAGACATTCCAAAATGTATTCCCACAATCCGTTTTGCCCAAGCCGCCTAATTAGTCTCCCGGAGGATCGCAGTCCTTGGATGAACTGTGGTTTTCTCCTCACGCTTGTTAAACATGCTTTTTTTTGCATGGATAAAAAAAAAAACTGTACTTTTAAAAGAGAATCAATGATCCTACAAAACCTAATGTTGAAAATGAGGCACTCTGGACCGCATTAATGCGTTCTTTCACTGTTCACATTGGCTTTATTTTTACCTTGTTGATTGTAAAACATTGGTTTATTTACCTTGCTATGTTTCAAAGGCTATTTGTTATGGTTTGTTTTCGATCAAGAAACACACAGGAAGGAGCACAAAGTCTGTGCTATTTACAGAAAAAAATGCAACTTATTACTCTTTAGAAAGCCTTAGAGGAATGCATGATATATGCTTAAATTCAAGTTGGATATTTTTTTCGTTCCAGCCCAGGGCCGGAAGGAACATTTCATTTCATTTCCATTTAAATCTATACATAGTAAACAGTTCTTGTAAGGCCAAACACTGATCTTAAAAAAGGTCACTAAACATCAAGGTCAAAGCATATTTGGATAATCTAATACTGAGTGGGTGTTTGTATCTCCAGGCCTGATTGTACACAGAGTGCTTAACAACATACTCGTCTGAAATTACCATTGCATGCAATTATCATAAAAAAAAATCAAGGTAATACTGAGCGGGATAAAAGGTTCCTCTTTGTTTATGTATGAGAATAACACAAGTCTAATGTATAGAAGAAGTTATTAAGCCTCAAGTCATTAAATATGTTTTTACTGAATCTACTTTTTTTGTTTGTTCATGTCACAGTTTTGGCCTGATTTGCACTCAACCTGAATTAATGGAAATCTTCCAATCCGGCAGATATTTCTTGTTTGTGTTTTAACTTACAGGGCAAAGCCTTCCCTCGGTAAGTTTCTCTCCTAAAGCTGCTGCTGTTTCTGCCCAGGAAGGAAACAGTACAGCATTATCTATCTGCAAATTATTTCCCACACCTGTGTTTCTGTTCCTGCTAGGGATGTACCGATTCACTCAACTCCCGATACGATTCTTTCACGATATATTTCACAAAATGAGACTGAAGAAAAATGCTGACTAAAAAAGATTCCTCTAATTTTTAATGAAAAAACATACAGTATGCACTTGTATGCCTGCACAGTATGCAGTCTTTTGGGCGAGCGGGCCTACAAACCTACTTGTTTGTATGGTTTGGTCTCCACAGCAACCATGACAACGCCTGCTTGTTGTTTTGACTCACCGGACAAGGCGGTGGGTAGATGAAAACATTCCCCGGCCAAATGTTTTTTTAATGGCTGAAATAGCAAATTGTGTTTTTGTGTCACATCTGTTACAATCCATTTAATTCATAAATAATTATTTTCTGTTAAATCAATCACATATTTAAGTCACAGATTAATCTTTTTATCAGATTAGGGAATTGATTTAAAAAACATGTGTAATTCTGGTCTTTGTTTCATAATGACGTGTTACGTTTCCCACTATAGACAAGGGCAACTGTCTCATTACAGATTAAACACATCGGTTTTGTGCTCCCCACAGGAAGCAAAATGCATATTCATCAGTCCCCCGTCTTAAATTCACGATTTTCAGATTCCATCTCTCGCTTTTTGTCAAGGTTTGGAGCACGCCATGATTTTTGCTTTACTAAATAACAGGTACCGTTTGCAAATTCCACTAGGTTGTTGTAGCTAATGATGACCTGTCTGACCGTGGTGAAGTCAGTTTTATGTTGGAGGTTCCATATTTCGGTTTGGCCGGAGCGAAGCACAGTGAACATCTGACAAATGTCCAACTTAAAACTAACTTCCTGAAGTGGAAAAAAGCACTTGCGGAAGAAAAGAAAAAAGCACTTACGACCATGACGAGTTGCCATAGTGACGTTAAACAACAGCTGATAGGACATTTGAATTGGGCATGGGACAGATATGATTGGAAAATTTATATTTGTCTCCGTCCGTATTTCAATATGTTTGGGTCCGGATCCAGACCAGAGTCCGCCAATTGAGGACCCCTGCTCTACACCAATGACTGCACCTCAGAGGACCCTTCTGTGAAACTCTTGAAGTTCACAGATGACACCACTGTCATCAGTCTCATCCAGGACGTTGATGAATCTGCCTTGAGACGGGAGGTGCAGTCAGAACCATCTGAAGCTGAACCCGCTCACCATTCTGAACAACACAAGTGTCTACTGTGGACTCGTTCAGGTTCCTGGGATCCACAATCTCACAGGACCTGAAGTGGACCTCCCACATAGACACAGTCAGAAGAAAGGTACAGCAGATGATATACTTCCTGCCCCAGGAGATGCTGATCATGTTCTACACCTCTGTCTGTTTTGTGACCATCCCCCCCATTCCAGGACTTAAACCAGTCCAGGGTCAGGAAACAGACAGGTAGCATCACTGCAGACCCCTCACACCCTGAACACTAACTGGTCAGGTGTTACAGATCCCTGTACGCCAACACAACCCATCATGAGCACAGTTTCTTAGAGTGGATTTGTAACAACAAACTTCACAGGCATGTTTCAGAGAGCTCTGAGGCTGGTTTTAATGACAATGAGGAGGACATGTGACCTTTATGATAAAAATGAGAAGCCTGCGTGTGTTAGTGTAATAAAGTGTAACAACTCTTAATTGGGCTTTTAATTAATATCCCACATGTTGCATTTGTGCACCATAGAATAAAGAAGCATCCTTTTTTTAATAATCAAATTAATACCACCATTAGCCCTGCAGCAGTGCAGTGGTGACCTGAAATAAAAAGCACTGATACACAATGGTATTTATTTAAATAATTAGACAATTTCCGTTGTCTTTTCCAGCAGCACAGGATCACACTTTTTTTTTCAGATCATTTAAACTGATTTCCTCAACACTAAGGTCCATCACATAACCTAACATTAATACAAATATATGATACAGTGAGAAACAGTGCACTAAATCAACAAGAAAAGAAGAGCATCATGCTAATCTAGGACATGTAAAACTAACTGCTGCAGGAGTCAACTAAAAACACATTTGCGTGCTAGAATGTAATTTCCTAAAAATACATCCTACCAGCCAAGTTATTAAAAATTAATGTCTGACTTATGGGATGTCTGTACCTGTAAATAAGGGCAAAATAATGTAGAGAGGAGTCACCATCTCCTGAACCTGTTCAGGCTAATCACCCACTCTGAGACGAAGAGAGGGCAGAGAGCACACATACTCACACGCAGTTTTACCAACCCAAATCCTAACTTCACCTTTCCTGGCCTTTTTCTCCGCCCCCGTCTTTTTTTTTTTTTGCAACCCCTTCCACTCCCCCCACAAGCACTCAGTGCTCTCTCGTGTCACCTCCCACCTCTCTCTGCTGCAGTTTTCTGCAGACGATGACGAGCTGTGCTGCTGCAGCTGCCCCCGAGTGTCAAAGCCATCATCAGAAATTCAGATGACTCTGCCTGACGATGCACCACGCTGGAGGTGCTCTGTTTTCTGTTCCCCGACTCTGACTAACTTTAAACCCTATTCTTTTATTTTGTTTTATGTGACATTTTTTCACATTTCATTTAGTCTCACTCAGTAGCTTTCGTCAATGTTTCTTATGCACACACTGACGTCTGAAGAACAAAGAACAATCCACCAGCAGTGCAATACATGCAAAGCCATTTCTCTAAGCAACTGCTTGAGAAACAATGTTGTATTCTCCAGCAAATTTATTTTCTGGTTTGATTTTAACGTAGTATTCTCTGTGAATAATTTGTGGGAAATATAAACTTGAGGCTCTTGAGGTCTGAATAGTGTATTGCTTTCAAAATCAACCTAGTGATAACAGTAAGAGGCTTTGAGATGTCTGGAAGGATTAGTCTTCAATCTATTGCTTGGGATTCTTTTTAAGGTCTTTATATTGTGGGTATATTGGATATAATTGGTAAAAGATGCATTCGAAAAAGGTTTAAAGTAAAATAGTGCCTTTAAGAGGAGTGGAGTTCAAGTCAAAGACTTAATAAAATATGGTCTCAGTGACCCACTGGTTTTTGAAGACCATTGATGGTAGTCTTAATGGAAATGTTTTCTCAACCTACCTTTGGGTCAGCTCATACTTACAGGCAAAGAGCTGGGCCTTAGGCCAGCCTTAAACCTCCTCACAAACAGCTACTGTCAGATCCTTCAAGCTCCAAATGATGCACAACTCTTAGGCTTCATGAAATAAAAATGTTCACTCCTGGCACAGTGTGTGCCGATAAAGACATGAGCCATTCAGACCAAAGTTATCTTATGTACCATGCTGCAAATGTGTTCATTTCTGTGGTCAAAATAAGTAATTGTAATATATGTCGTGTGTGACTCTCAGGGCTTTTAGAAACATCAAGTGAACACTATAAACTGCTGTTCTTTGCACGTGCATACTGTCTTCATTTACAACACCCTAAGCAGCATAAAATGAACAGTACAAGAGTAAAAAATATGCAATTTGGACATTACCTTAACTATTACCTTTAAAAGATCAAACTTTTGGAAGTACCAACTTGCTGCTGGATTAACAGGGTTGAAGATATTGAAAAAGCTGTCAGAGGAACCTGCCTTCTTTTCCGTAGTCTTCACTTCCTCTGCTCTGTACTGAAGCACTGACATAAATTATGTAGATAAGCAGAAGACAGATAATAGAAGGGAAATCTACTCTGTGCAAGTGGGTGAGCCTTTTAGAGACTTAGAGAGGATTTCTTACAACCCTGTCTATGGAAGGCATCTTAGAGTTTTTGGTAATTCCACTTAACAAACATTCTCTGCAATTACTCTTTGTAAAAGGATGGTGGACAAAGACTTCACATATAAAGAAAAAACTAAAAACTGACATCTGTGCCAACAACCAAGTAGATTAGTATTCGTAGACAAAAAAAACAAAAAAAAAGCCTCCATACATGGGGTACAACCAAACCGCTAGACCATCTGCGCCCCATCTGCGTTGGCTACTTTTCAAACATGTAAAATAAAGGCGGATCAATGTTATACAAATCCTACAGTGTGCCTTGGATTGTTTTTGAAGGACATTTTCAGTTTGTTTTTTTTAAGTTGATTAATTGTTACCCATGCAACCGATTCACAAGATGCATCAAGAATTGCAAGCCCCCAGGACCAGAGGAGCGCCTGTATGTGATACCTGAAAAGACTTCACTCCTTTAGTAATATAGCCTTTGATTATTTGTAATCAAATTTGATAAATCATTCTCAACACGTACCATACAAACAATGGAACCCAATACAATCAACGGTCTAATAGTGGAAGAAAATAAAGGTTCTACACAGAAAACAATAGTATTGAACTGCACCTCTCTTGGGTAATTTTCTGGGCAATGTCTGAATGTTTCTCAAGGTTGTAATTATTGATATTTGTTAAGTTGTCACTCCTCATTGACAATGGGATAACAAATGACTACAGCTGGTGATGCTCTTTCATATTGATCCTTGTTTATGAGCAAATACAGTGATACAATCTATTAGTTGAATTCCACATACTTTGATTGTTGCGTTTTGTTGACTTTGAATTGAAAGTGCTGGCCAGGACACCTGATGGACCTTGACAGCGCCACAAAACATCGAATGAAAGTGAGCCACTCAGTTCTTTTCAAAGACCTCTCTGATTCTGACAAGCACACTGTGAAATGAAAGTATGTCATGGTTCTTCCTTAACTAAAAACACAAAGGTTACATCACACCAAATAATTGTGTGGTTTCACCCCTTGTTCCCATTGATCCAAAAAAAAAAAAAAAAAAAAGACACAATGTCTGCAATGACCTTTTTTTTTTTTTTAACACTTTCTTTTCACACACATCAGAAGCTCATGGATCTTGAATGTGGATTTACTTAATGCACCCTACAGCAGCCATGGTGTATGCTCTGAGAGGCCGCCCTGGAGCCTTTCATGGCTGGTTGGAGTATGTTTCTGAGAACACAAAATGACTTCAATACAGTGAACCCATCACAAACGCTTGGGATGTAGCGGAGATGCAGTCTCCGGAAGCTGATGGAAGATATATCTGCACCACAAATAGAGTGGCATTGAATTATTAAAAGGGAAACAGTCATTTGTGAATGAAAAGTGTCATAAAAAACACACCTTCCCCTACCTTTCACAACATAGTCTGAAGTGTGTGTATGTGGAAAAAGGGAAAACCATTCCAATGGGCTTTAAAAGCTAATGTGCAGCATTGATGGACAGATTCATGGTGAAATAAAGGGGCCGTTAAACCAGCCTGCAAATTCTTGCCCACAGGGCAACAATGGAGTTATATCCCATGGAATAGAACAAGGCTCTGTCGACAACAGGAAGGGGAACGGAGAGACAGGAAAGTGGAAAGTACAATTCAACATGGGTCAAAAAAATGGTGAATATAATGAGCACATTTGCAAACGACAAGTAGACCATCAGGTAAACTACACATTTGTTCCAGCAAAGATTACATGTAATCTTTCAAATACCAGCTCTTCTCAATTCAGTTCATCAAATATGAATATCTGTCACACCCCTCAATGCCTTGTAGTGCCAACCCGGTCTCATGGCAGTCCTTGACATAGTCACAAATAATGTATGGGCTCATGTCATTTTTCATTTTCCTTTATGCTAGTTATCAAGACTTTCAAAGTATTGTTTGAAACAATGTTTTTAAACAAAGCGGGTGTCTACATTTTCTCCAAAGACATTCCACGAAACTGCTCACAAAAAAACCTCTGCTAATCTTCCTAATGGTCGTAACCAGCTATGATGATGTCTCGGTCTGGACCTCTAATTGAAAACAAAAAAAACAAAAAAAAACCGAGACAGCAAAAATTGTTACCAATTAATATATGACGCACTAGATGGCTTTTACTTTGAAAACACTCACACAGAAATGCTACTAAGTCATAGACAGCCCTACACGCAGCCTAGTTGTGAAGAAAAAACAGAAAGAAAGCAAGCGGTGTCCGCTGTTCGGACTTGTTGAACGCGTCTGTTTCAGATTGTTTTGTGCAACCGCTTGCTGTCGATGTCATTTTACTCCATCTCTTGGTTTGGATGCTTCATAATCTCCCCACAGTTGGCTTACATAGTGTGTTAAAAGAAAAACTTTAAAAATATATATAAAAAAAACCTTTTCTCTCTCTCTCTGCCATCAAACTGTCCTGACCCATCTAAAATAAACAACAACATAGAAAAGCTAAAAAATGGGGGGGAAAAAAACAACAACTTCATAAATATGAATATTAACTACATTAGAGTGGAAAGCTTACCTGGCAGGTATGGACTGGCTGGACAGAGTGATAGCTCTCTCAGTTCTTTGTTTGGTGACGCCGGGCTGCTCTGAGTTAATGGACCAACATCTAGTTCTTCTTGTAATCATAGGTATGTTACTTTTTTGTTGGAGCCTTTTGAGGCCCGTGTACAACTTCTTAAAGGGACACTGTTGTGACCCTACATTACGTTTCCATAATAAATCATTTTAATTGAATGTTTAAAAAGTTTTTAGCAACTGGAACTCAGAAACGTCTTGCTGAATGTGGAAGCCATTAAGAATTGGCATTCTTAATGGTCTAATGACGCCGCTCGTAAAAAAGTCTATGAATTAAGATGCTGGCATCATTCATGGTGGATGACATTTTTACTTTGGTTGAGGAAAAAGGGAGTAAGGGAAATGGGGGAAATTTTACGAGATTAGGCTTAATTGACTTGTTGGTGTTTGGTTATTTTTGGCGATGTACTCTGACACATCAGAGTGCAGTATTTCTTCTTGTCATGAGAGGGAAGAATAAAGTTACTCATACACGCAAACACTGAAATGCAAACACTAAACAGTAGGCACCAATGAATAACAGAGTGTTTATTGAACGCTTGCTGGCTGTAATGAAAATATCCCATTTATAGATATATCATGTGCTCTGTTTTAAATTGACTCCCTATTAACAGCAGAAGTTCAACATTTGTCTGTTGTTTTTTTTCCATATCAAATATTGGCTTTCTGAATGTCATGGCAAAATGCCATCCAGTCAATGAAAGTGCACACTTCGCTGATACAGGTCCATGGATAACTATTAAGTCATTTTATATGACCTGAATGTAACATAGCCAATATTTCCATTTGATTTCTTAAAAAGATTTTCTGATTTGATGGAAAGTATAGACTGAGGCAAAATGTCAGACTTGTCCGATACCTGACCGAGGATCTGAGCCAGGAGCATCACGATAGTATATCCTCAAATGACTCGAGGGTGCTGTGGATTATTACAAGGGTCCAGAGGCACAAATTGAGTCATGATGGGAATTACTGCTGTAATATTACACACTATAGGAGAGAACCATGAACTCAGAGAGGGGTTGACATTTAAAAACTGTCTTGAGGGAGGTCCCATTGCCTCTCGCAGCAGGAAGCCTTGGAGACATCCTTGGCTGCTTTATTGGTCCTTATTCATCCTTAGCGACTCATCCCCTGTCTCTGTCACACACACACACACACACACACACACACACACACACACACACACACACACACACACACACACACACACACACACACACACACACACCTACACAATGCACACATAATGCACACACTCATTCTTGCACAAGCACACATTTTATTTTTATTTTTGAATACAGAATGTGAATATTTGAATCTGATTGGTTGCTGGATGTCACTTTATTCCTCATAATACACATAGTGTAAGTGATGCTGGTGTTACCATAGTAACAAAGAATCAGTACAGCCACTATTTGCAATTCATGCAAATTGTTAACAGGCTTAAATAATGTTACAACAAATAACTTTTACATCTCTTTGAGCTCCATATGTGAATGTGGACATTTTATAACAGGGGTCATGACAAAGGCAAGAAACAAACAAAAAAACTTTACAAAAAAATTATTCACCACTCCGAGTGCAGCCCTTTACTGCCTCATCTTCGAAACCCCACATGACGGATCCTGTAAGACAGGGGTGCCCAATCCTGGTGCTCGAGGGTTTGTCTCATCATCAAGCTCTGCAGAAGCCTGATAACGATCCTGATCATTTGAACCAGGTATGTTGGAAGAGGGAGACATCTAAAACATGCAGGATAGTGGCCCTCGAGGACCAGGATTGGGCACGACTGCTGTAAGACATAAACTGCCTCCCTGCACTTGGTGACTATGTGGATTGTGTGAGAATCATCTTCCATCCAATTTGCATTTTGGCAAAGTTCTTCAGCCTATGGTCCGCAATGAACATGACCATCCATTAGTTTGTTGATGTTAAATATGACTGATAGGTGGTGAACATTCATTTCTTATTCTTTGTCAACAAAATGCTATGTTATGGACTTTGGAGCCAAAGTGCTCTGTAAGCTGTTTAGACATCTCCCATCACCAAGTCATAGCCATGTACTAGTTAAGTCAAACAGCAGATTCTGGTCCAAATGCAGATCCAGGGGCTATCCTATCCAGATCTTGATATAAAGTATTTTGTATATCTTTTTTAAACAGCGTCGCGTGTTATATTTTAACTGTATTCTATTTTGAACATGGCAGCTTCTTTCACCATATGGTAGCGACTCCAGTAGCAAGTTTAGTCACAGACCAATGCATTTGTTCAAAATTGTCAAGTGTGATGCCACATAGCCAATCAAATTATTCACTTAGTCCAGGCAATGCGATTGAAAATGTTGAGCGTGAGAATAATGACACACTGAGCAGTCAGCAGACAGGAAAATCAGAGATAATAAATGAGTCAGGGAAAAGTACATGGTTGGCTCTAACATTACAGAAATTGACACATGGGAAGTTTCCAACTGTCCAGATCATTAAGTGCTACAAAGTCAAGTGTCACTATGAGACAAAACATAACCATACAGAATCAAAACGGATCTGAGGACAGAGGGAATAAATGAATTTAGAGTCCATTACAATCAATCCATCAGAATCCTGACACAACCATTCACAGATCAACAACGTGCTAACAATGACCCCTTGAAGTTGCTTTGGGTTTAACATAATAGGAGTTGTCTCACACGAGCTCAGCTTTAAAATCTTAAGAGGGCAAGCGGAATCTCATTTCTCTCACTGGATGAGAGAGTGGGATATACTGTGAGAGGGAAAGAAAGAGAGAAGAAGGCTTTAAAATAGTTGGATATTTGATAAATGCTGAGATTAGTATTTATTTGTATTCAATGTTTTAAAATGAGTAACTACAAAAGAACAGGGGAAACACAACCCTAAAATTAAGCCTGTTATTAAGTAAAAATTAAAACCATTGTATTGAACTCCCTTTCTTGGATTTGACGTTATGATGTTTCCGACCTGTGCTTGAGGGCATTTTCTTGAACTTGACCTTGTTGAATTTTCATTGGAAGACCCCTGGCCTCTTGGTGTAAAAGTGATGACAGAGTTCTGGCTTGCAAAAATACTGCATAACTTCACAGTTTAAGGTGTGAAGAAAAAGAAAAGGGGTTGTAATTGGTCAGTAAGGTAATCTGACTTAATCAGGCAATTATGGGCTTAGCGGAACTAATCATCAAATTCTTTTGGCCTCAACGCCATCTGTGAATTCCTGATAAGGAAAACTTGTCTGGGATTATCAATTACATGTTACATGCAAGCGAGTAAATGGTGATATACAGTTGTATTGTGTTCTGGTACGCTCAAGCCTTCTACAATTGCAGTATTTCCTAACACAGCCTCTTACACACATCATTTGTCTTCACATGAGTAGGATACAAGTTTTACTTCACATGCCTGAAGAGCGGGAAGATAAGTGGAGATGTGCAGCACTTTATTTCAATGTCAGGATCCTTTATCTCCACTTGATTGACCTTTCATCACACAGCATGTGGTGCACACAATGGAGGACCAGGAAGTGGAAGTGAAGAATGCATCAGAAAGGTGCAGGGGCATGAGATAAGGGGAGGAATGCAGCTCGACTGCTGGTCATATTTGATGAAGCTTCACACGGGACACAAAAGGTTGACTCAAAACGAAAGCCTGCTCCATATTCACCCATAAACCCGTGCCTGCTCACAGCGTGCTCGACACATTCAGACATGGTGTTCATTCATGCACATTATGACAATAAAACCGAGCATCTCAGAAGTCTGAGGCGCCTACGCGCGCAGAAGCAGCGGAGAGAGCGAGAGCTTGAGAACAACACATCACCGCCTGCCTGTCATCAATTTCCCTTCATTTGTTTCCCAGAATGAGCCAAACCCCAAAAAACATTAATCTCATTTTCTGTTTTCACTTTCGTCCTTACTTCTCATATATTGCATCTTGTCACTATGTTGAGCTGGTGTGCAAAATGTGTTTAGCCTATTCCAAATCCTCCATCAGGGTTATGTACAAAGATGCCACAATCTGGCAGAAAAAATGGCAACATAACAAGTTGTGCTGTATCCAACTTTCTGTGTAAACACTGGGAATAAAAATTCAAATGCAGAAAGTTGGGGGTGTGGGAGTGGAGGCTTATTATGACTCCCACTGGAGGATGTTCAAACAAGCTGTAGCTCTGACATCCCATGTGCTTGGGTTTTTTTGTGTGTTTTTTTTTTTGCTTTCGGGTTTAATCTTGCCTCAAGATACATGTTTATCAAAGGGATTTTTTTTTTTTTTAAGGCGCTGCAAAGGCTTTTAAAATCTCCCAGAATTCAAAAGGAGCAGGCCCGAACATGAAATGATGAGCCCATCGCCAGTTCAAACTCACGACAAGGCGTTAACACACAGCGAGAGCGAATCACTGAAGAAATGTGAGGACTCCACATGACATCTGCATTTATATGAAAGAGATGGTTTGAGAGAAAACACTGTGTTACACAGCGTTGGCAGCTAAATTCACATCCAGCCCTTAGCAACTGCAGAGGATGGAACAGGCATTTAACTAACCACATGTAAAACCATCTTGCAGTGTTTAACACTTTCTTACATATAATAACACTCTGTCATGAGAGCTGTCATGAGAACGCAACAAGTGATACATAAGTATAAATGGTTGCTAGGAAACGAGAGAGTTATAGCAAAAAGACACATTTTCATTCTTTTTATTTTATGTTGTTTCTTTCTCGCAACACCCTAAAAAACAAAGTCTGACAATCAAACATGTTTTGGCTTTTTTTTTAAGTTTCCACCATCCCACAAAACACAGGACGCCAAATAGTTGTTTTGATTTAAATGTTAGATGACGCGTTGAAGCTTTTTACAAGTCCATTACTATGTTATAAAAGCTGGCCAATAGGAATGATATAATAAAGTGTTTGCTGTAGGAGTTACAGATGGATTTTTGGAAGACATTTGAGTGTCTCCATGGAGATGCTGAAGGACCTGCCTTTGTTGTGACAGCGACCTAGATCTGAACAAGAATAGATGTTTGGATGCATGTTTTTGACCTTTAAACACCCTGGACAGCAACCTTAGGAAGCGTACATCACACGCAGGACAGCAGAGTGGAGAAAGTCACACTGTGGGAGGTTTGTATCTTACAGGGGGATCCATTAAAGTACCTCCATTTCTTGTTGTACAAAAGTGCTTCTAATCGTCTTGACCATGTAAATGTACACAAGCATAGCTGACTGAGATTGCCTTTACTTTTGTTTCATTTCATCCTATTAATAGGTCAAAGCTTTCCTCTCTCTTTGTTGATGATGGGCCAACAGAAAAGGAGGCTTGTTGGTGACATTAGAGAGTATGTGATATAACTACTGTCTAGTTCTGTATTGAATATTCATTAATCCTTTACTATGTTACATTATTATTATTTTTTGAGGGTGGGGATATACCTCAATAGTGTGTGAAATAGATTTTTACAGAGTGTAACATTTTCTGTTTACTACTGGTTGTTCCACCGAGTTATAAAACACTCTCCTATATAAGTCCATGTTCAATCACATTGCCTCCACTCCTCACATATAAAACATTTATGAAATATAATGGTTGTAATTCAAGTATATCTTCAAATTAAACAACAGCAAACAAAAAAAACAATCCCTGGCTTGTGAAAAGTCCAAACACTGTTTTTGAATTTGAAAAACCAAATAGTAGTATAGTAACCATCACACAACTTTCCCATATGTTTCTTTAGAATGAATGTGTAGTTTTCTCACATTCCTCATTCATCTGGTTTAAAGGCTTTGTTGGGTGTTTTTCCCACGTTTTTTTTTCCCTCCCAGCATGACATTTCACAGGAAACGCTGGCATCAACACATCAATAATGTTGTTAATAATTTAGCACAGCAGATAGACACAGCAAGATGAAGCCACATGGGATTGTGGGTACTAAATGTTTCAGTCTTTTCTACATGCAAGTGAGTTTGCGAACTGGAAGCACGTTAGTACAGAACAGAGCAGCGTGTATAGCTCTCTTGTACAATCAAAGGAGGTTGGTTGAAAATGATGCTTGAAATGAACACAATGGTTGTTCATTCCCTTCATACGTGGACATTACTGGTTCTGAAGATGACCATTTCAAAGATAATGTGAGACTTTCAAACAAGCTTTTTTATTTTACTTGAGACTTTATTGTCCCCAAATTTCACACTCCGGCCAGTTCAGCGGGGCCGGATCGGGCTCCTCCTAAAGCAAGCCTTTCTGCACCTCTGTCCTGAGGGAAGGGGGGGTGAGGTGAGTGTTCAGTGGATGTGTGATGTCCTGGTCTTTTGAAGGTTTGATGCATGTGATGGCGATGTTTTTGAGTTCTGTTAAGTTCGGTGTGTGTGATGCTTGTGAGTTTAGCTTTGTTTTTGGAGATTCTTCTTTAAATGCACGGTCATACTTCAAAGCTGCAGAGTAATGAACTTTACAAGATCATTACATGAAGCTTTATAACAACAAAAAGTTGAAGATTTAACCATCAGTTCTTCTCTTATGATGTATGCAAACTAATATCACGTTTCTGTAACAGTCCAAACCATTTCTCAGACCTCCTCAAGAGTCCCATAAGCAGACCATAGACTTATTTACAAGAGGTGGCCCAAGAGGTGCAAATAATTATGTGGGTGGTGCATACATGGCTGTGTGAAAAACAGTTGTTTACCCCTTATGAAAACAGTTGTCTGTCTTTTTTGACACAATTGAGGGGCAACATAAAAACGTACAAAACGGCTTCTACCTTAGACTGGAAAGAAAGCCTTTAAAGTTTTTGTACAATAGTTGTATACTACTTGCAAGGCTCAAAATAGAAATGTCAATCTACGGAAACATTCCCCCTGAAAACAAAAGAAAATTGCCAAACAGATATGTTAACAGGAACTAAAATAACAAAGACTCACCACATTAGAAGGCACTCGCAATCAAACCGAATGTGGTAGCAAGTTAGCTCGAGTCATGTTTCCAGACTAACATTCTCTGTGTGCGGTGCACTCTGTCAGTGCCCATCGAACATATGTGGAAATTAAGGGTAACATACTGCAAAAAATGTTTTGGTGTGGATGTACAATAGCAGCAGCCATGGTTGCAGATGTCCTTGCAACTGCCTCTGGGGAGATTTTTTGAGTGAGTTAAAAAGGCCTGTGGTTCAATGTGACAAGGCAGTTACATATGCACATGTCAGTGGCCTGAGATGCACGGCAGTACAAAAAGTTTCCCTCTGTCTGTTGGATTTCGGACACCAGCGCTGGGATTAAAAGAAAATATATATATATATATCAATCAATGGGCCACATTCACGAACATATGCATATAAATGTTCTTACTCTACTCAAATAACTAAAATAAGAGCATATTCAAAATCACCTATGAATTCTTGACATGTGCATACCAGCCACATTAGTTTAATTCCTGCTTATGTTACTGAATTAGAATCATTCTAACTTGACAGGCGCGCGCCCGCAACCTGCAATCAGTATACTGCCACGCCCGCATCTCTAAATATAAGACCATCCAAGTGTTTCAGGACAAGAGTGGTGAGGAGAAGACAAGTGGAAGGGGAAATGGATAGTTGCAGCAATTCAATACATGCTGTAGCAGTCAGAATCAGCTGATAAGCCATTTGTCACACTCTTCAAACACTTTTGAAGGCCTCTGAAGATGCAATCTCTTCTGATGGATCACAATCATGTACGTTCCCTCCAATTAATCAGCTCATTCTGGTAACAGATTCCATATTTCACGGCATGTTGATTCAATGAAACTCAGAACTGTTATATTTCAACATGTACATGGTCATATAGATTTTTTTTTTGCAGTCGATTAAACATTATATTTCCTTTTTTTTTTTTACTGAATAAAAAATGCGTTTTGTTAAAATGTCTGTCTGTCATTTTCTGAGAAAGCAGGTCAGTCATCTGTGCGTCTGCAAGGTCTAAGGAAGTTTTAACTTTGTAATAAATTCAAGTAAGAAGATATTAATGAATCTTATATTTATTTTATCTAACCTTTATTTTATTACAGACTTTGTTTGGTATGTACATCACAGATACATTAGACGAACCAGATGCGTTGTTTCAGGCAACCACCCTAATTAGTAGCCTACAACCTTTACTCAGTACAGATTCCTCCTATAATTTGGATACAGCAGAAACAGTTCCGGATACTAACCGTAAGTGTTTTTCTCCAATTAACCTTTCAGAACTAACTGATTATTTCTGCGCTTAAACCGTCAACCTGTCTTTTAGATCCAATCTCAACCAAGCTGTTTAAGGAAGTCTTTCCCTTAGTTAGCAGCTTCATACTAGATATGATCAAAAAATATGTAGTGGCAGGATGGCAATTTACTGTCAACTCGAGAACTCAAATTACCTAATGAAAGAGTACTTGAGTACTCGCAAATTATTATTTGCATGATTATTATTTTTTTATTATAAAAGAATAAAATTTAAAATCCTTCTTGCCACTTACAAAGCTCTAAATGGTCAGGCAACATCCTATCTTAAAAAGTACCCGTCGAGAACATTACGCTCCCAGAATGCAGACCTGCTCGTGGTACCTACAGTTTCTAAATGTATTATGGGAGGTAGAGCCTTCAGTTATCAGGCGCTGCTCCTCTGGAATCATCTACCAGTCTGTGTCAGGGAGGCAGACACACTATGTTCTTTCAAGAATAGACTTAAAACTTTTGTTTTTAATAAATCTTATATTTAGGGCTGGATCAGGTATAGACCAGCTCATAGTTACGCTGCTAGAGCCTAGACGACTGTGGGAACTGGCACCATGAACTCTTATCTCTCTCTATCTGCCAATGAGCTGGGGACAGCAGGAGCCCGTTGCACCAGCTGTGCTAGGTTGTGTCTTAAGTTATGGTGTAAAGTCCACACTAAACCCTAAGTTGAAACTAGATAAGTTCTCACTTTAGTTGTGTCATTGTTTGGTTGCACCACGGAGACGTAAGGTGCATCTTAGCTAGTTAGAGAGTAACGTCCAAACTAACCAAGACATTGTTGCAGTTTTCACTTTACGTTTTCACTTTACGTTTTCACTTCCTGCAGCCAATCAGTGATAAACATTTTTTTTTAATGCAGCGCTTGCTACCGCTTGATACAATGTTGCCTCTCGAGCCTGAATGCAACAAATTGGCTGATGGCTGGAAAAAAAAGTCTGTTTACCACCATTACTGCTACTGTGGATACACTCTTCAGAAACATCAACAAAAACGTAAGTAAAATGTTAAAAATAATCATGATAAGTTGATTAATGAAGCCCATCTAAAGCTAGTTTAATATAACAATAGTAACATCGAGTGGCAAAACTAAATTCAACACACCGAAGTCAGATATTACTAATCAATAAGTAAACTGTCGCCATATTAAATGACAGAGTTATCAGCAACAAACTGTTGTTTTGTAGCGTCATGCTATATGCTATATTGACGTTACTTTGTGTACTGTTACAGGCCGTCATGTCAGATCACAGAGCCAGAAAAAAAAACTTTTCACACGAAGAAATTATCATCCTAATCACGAAATACAAACAGAACAAAGAATCATTGGAGGCTAAATTTAACAATTTTATCACAAACAAAAAGAAACAAGAATTATGGGAAGACACAAGGACACAATCAACGCAAAAGGAGTGGAAAACAGGGATATAAAGGATGTAAGGAAGAGGTGGAGTGATCTTAAAAGCCAGGCAATTGAAGACTTTCCACAAAATGTGGTAACTGGAGCTGGACCTAAGCCAGACAAGGGATCATACTCGGCTCTAGTGCTAGATATTGTTGGCGAGGACTCCCCCTCAGCAATTGGTATATCTTGTGGGGTGGACCAGTAGACTACCACCACCAGCAGAAGCCACCCTTTCCAATACAACAGTACCACCCTGTCATACAGCTGCACAACCCATCCCCTCACCTGCAGAAAGTGTTCAAGAACACTCCTCCCTCCAACCTTCCGAACCCACCTGTAGTGGACTCACTGCACACAGCGGTCAGCCTCTGTCCCCTCAAGATCAGCACAGATCAAGCAGCATCCCACCACCAGCCAAGTGTGCTAAAGGAAAAACATTCAAGTAATTTATTAATATAAAGCAGTATTATTGACAATAGATGTTTAAATGGTTAATTATTTATCTATTTTCTTATTTACAATATTTTAGATGAGAGGATTATTTATATAATACAGATAACAAACTTATTACAATATAAAATGGTTAATTATTTGTACAGTATCTATTTAGGCCCTGAAGCTGCCCTGACAGTGGCAGGTCCTGTTGGAATAAGATCGAATGAGATTGCCAAAGGGATTCCCTACGTCACCCTCATCTGCCTGTTCTTCCTCCACTATTGGGACTTTCCATGTCATTGCCAGGTTATGCAGGACAACGCAGGCACCAGCTACAGCTCTGTCAGGCTCCATTAAGATGCCTATGTGACAAAGTGACCAAGGGTAGGTAGGTATTGGCTTAATTGAGGCATAGAATAGAGTGAATCACTATCAGAAAACCCTAAACATTAAAACTGTATTTCATAATGTGCTATAATAAAACAAAATAAAATAAATACAATATAGCCTAGGAATTGAATTTCTATGAACTTTTCATTGTTGTGTAAAAGAATTTAAAAAGGTGTCTGTGCTCCGTTTTTCTGAACACTATAAATCACGTTGTTACCTCCTTATACCACAAGAGGGAGTTTAGCACACCTGTGCACCGCTCCACAGCATTTCTGGTCCTTGTGTGGGTGGAATTGTACCGGTGTTCACTGACGGTACTTGGGTTCAGGTAGGGTGTCATGAGCCACGTCTTCAGGGGATAACCTGAGTCTCCATGTAGCCTCCCAGGATATCTCCCTGCCTCAAAGTCTCTCCACAGGCTAGACTGCTTAAGGATGAAGCTGTCATGTTTTGGTCCGGCCATTTAATTACTGCATTAGCAATTATTAGGTCAGCATCGCACACGATCTGCACGTCTATGGAGTGGTAGCCTTTTCTGTTTACAAAATCGTCATCGTTTCTTGATGGTCTCTTGATTTTAAAGTGAGTGCCATCCACACAGCCAAGGAGATCGGGGAAGCCGGCCATCTGGTACAGCCTCTGCCGAGTGATGGTCTGTTGCTCAGCTGATGGGAAGCGGATGTACTGGTTGAAGTACCCACATAATGAAATTGCAAAAGCTTGTACTGCTCTTCATACAGTTGACTTATGTACCTGCACTGAGTCGCCAACCAGATTTTGAAATGACCCATTTGTGAAGTATCTTAATGCAAGACACATTTGGAGAAGAGGACTGAGGGCATCGTTTTTGTCCTTTACATGTTTCAAGTCCGTTGCCAACAGGTCAGTGTTCCTCTGAATCTCTGCTTGCGGAAAACGAAATCTTGAGAACAAATCAAAATCATCATATATTTCTAAAGAGTTTAATCTGTCGCGTTGAACTCTTTGCCAACACAAACCCTCCGATCCTCCTCATCCTCCAAATTATCTCACCTCTCCAAACGATGCGCCATGACAACTTAATTTTACAGAGGACTTTACATCTACTAAGTATAAGATTTAAGTTATAACTTAGACCTATGTTTGAACTATGTCAGCTGGTGCAACACCTGAATTTAAGGTACAGCGTAAACTTCGCCGTAAGTTAGAATTTACATTCAAACTAGTCTACGTTTCAGCTTACGCAGCTGGTGCAACCCACAGCAGGACTCTACATCGGGTATGCATTGACATCACTTTCCCCCTGACCACGACCCCTTAGTGGGACTGAGTAGCAAAGATCCAAAGATACCACTGCGTTGAGAAGTGGTTACAATGAAAACGGGAGTAAAACAGGCGAACATTGGTTTAAATTTGTAACTTTTGGACACAACAGTGATTCTAACTATTTAAGGTGGACTATGGACATTTACATTTGGGCAGCTCGGGTTGCCTGACTTTCATTTACCTGTTTCAAAGTATCAGCATCAGCCTATGATAAACCTGAGCCAAGTATGAAACTTGTAGTCAGGGTGGATCACTGCATGTCACTTAAAAAATTAAAATAAAATGTCCAATTTAATTAATATTTTTCTTAGCCATGTCTGAAAGTGCCATGCTTTGTTGTTGTTATTTTTCTAAACTAATCGACCAATCATATATATATCTCATATTATAGTATTATCTTACTATAATATTAGATTACAAAACATTACATCTTACATGATAATACAATCACAGCAACAATGCAGAGCCCAAATGCCGAACAGATGATGGCTCGGTCTATTCCAGTGGTCACATCAAAAACGTTCTTGTTTCTTGTTTCTTGTATTTTTCTTGTTTCTGGACAAGATAACTGTGGAGCAGTGGGCTCATTTCAAGGAGGGGTCTCACAACAAAGAGATCAACAAAATCATCACAGCCATGTGCGTAGATTTAGTCAATGTTTTAGCCACATACATCGACACAGTACTGAACAGGACGAACTTCCAACAAAGTGCTCCTAAATCCTCTGAAAGATCAGGATCTTCCAAATCACAGAGGAGTGTCACTGAAGACCAGGTCCAACAGTGTCTGGGTGACTCAATCCCACTGGCCCTGGCGGAGGTGATGTGTATCAAAAAGGACATCCGTTGCCAGAGCACAGAGGAGGTGACCAAGCTCATGGTCAAAGAGGTAACAGAGAGGATTAACACGGAGCAAGTCAATGAGAGCGATGAACCCATGGCCTCCAAGAGATTCACGGACAGGTTGAGGAAAATGGCAGCAAATCTCACAATTCTGCAAAGAGTTTTCAAATCTGTGAAATTACCATCTAAGTTCAGAAGAGAACAGGAATGTAAAAGAACACCGGTGTCGACAGAGACAGGACAGCAGGGGGAGCTGGTTGAAGTTGGAAGGAGAAGTCACAGCAGAACTCCCTTGGGAAGTGTTATTTCCAGAGACAGCCCTTTGTATGTGACCAAGGAAACTGTCAAGTTAATCCTGAAAGAATGAGTGGAGGAAATCTTTATTATAAATGAAGGTACTGATACTCCAGAGGAAGAATTAAGCGGTGTTATCTCCAGCTCTGACAGGGATTCAGACGAGGTATCTTCTCTTATAGTTGAACTCATCGAGAGCGACAGTCAGCGCTTAATAGAGTTAGCAGGAACACCAAAAAGGTTGCTTGAGTCAATTAAGTCAGAGGACATGTCCACATGGAAGAAGATCATTCATGCCATTAAGGCTTTTCTAGTAAAACGATTTGCCAAGAAGTCCATTATCAACTTGTTTGCAAAACTGAGGGAACAATTTGCAAACATGCTTCATAAAAAAGAAGAAGCATCCATGAAGTCGATGAGTGATGATTTGGATGACTTATTGGAGGACGTGATCCCATCAGAGGAGGATGAGACGGAGATGTGTCTGTACCAAAGGATGGCCAGAAACATCACACGGGGTAAGTATGAACCGACCAAGCAGAGTCTGGTTGAGCTCATTTTCACCCATCTGTCAAATGACAAAAAACTAAATATGTTTTTTTTATGGGCTTCATTCGCCCTAGAGTGGACCACTTTATCAAGAAGATGTGGTGCTGGCTTAAGCAGCAGAAACAGGAGCACGAGAAGAGGATGGACCTCGCCTCTGCCGCTCTGCCAAAGATCAGGGGACTTGTAGATGAGAGTCGAGCTTCAGCTCTCACAAATTGTCAAATCGAGATGTTTGCAGCAAAACCTGAGCAAGATCATTCCAGTGAGGCCTGTAGATCAGCCATTGCATATCTAACTGAGCTGCTCTGGGAAGAGATGCACAGCAGCAAAATCTCTTATCAGCCTCACCCCGGCCAACCTGAAGAAACTCTTCAAACGTGTTAACAAAGAGCTCTGCAAGGAAGTTGGTGCAGAGATGCTGTGGAGGAGCATGCTGAATCAGCATGACTTTGTCATCATGTGTATTGTGGACACCCTGAAGAAACACCAGGTGACGAAGCAGAAGACCGGCATCAAAGAGGTCTTTGGGAACATGTTCCAGTCCATTGCCAAGCCGTTCAAGTCCATCTTCAAACGTGACACCTTGTTCACTGGAGACATTTAGTCTCTGTCTGCTGTGAAAAGCTTTACAGGGACCAAAGTCTCGTCTCATGTGCCTCCAGCTCTCTGTGCTACCAGCCTCACTTTGCAGAGGAGCACAGAGAGTTGAAGCTGGATATGATGCAGGGGGGGGGGGGGGGGTCAAAGAGGACAAGTTTTCCTACGTTTTGACAGTAAATTTATTTGTGTGGGATGAACATCGTGATCAGGAGAGCAATTTGTCTGGGAGATTTAGAAACCATCTCAAAACTCTGTCCCACTCCAGCAATGATGTCACTACTCTAAGAAATTTTAGGGCAATTTTTTGACCGAGCCGCTCGTTTTGATACCTTTTTCGTGTATGTGGCGCAAACACTGTTGGAGGAGTAGTGCGTCAAAAACCGGATATAAGAATAATAATAATATTGGTAATAGCAGTAGTGTGGCATGCCTTTCAGGCAACCACCCTAATAAGGATATGACTATGGATCAATAAGGCAGTATAAATAGTATGCAGGTAAACTATACATATGTACTTAATATGAACTTCACTTCACATCATGAAACTTTTTGCTTTATGATGATTACGATTTATGATTTATCTCAGTATGTACGATGTATAACTTGTTTGTACCAACCACAAAAATATATTTATGTATGTATAATCACTATAATAAACGCACACACACAAATATATATATATATATATATATATATATATATATATATATATATATATACGTATTGAACTTTGAGTTGTCACAAGTCTCGAAAACACTTAACAAACTCAAGTCAATTTACTATTTAAAACTCCCATAGTGACTGTGCTCAAATCCACTTTAAGTAAAGCATTTTTGTGGATATTGCATCTAAGCATTGTGGTAACATATCGCACATGGACATAATCTCTTTGTCCTACATTTGGCTTGTTGGCATCTGGTAAACCTAGGGCAGGCATAAAGACTTAAATGCCTCTAACACTGAACACAATTCACCGGAGTCTAACGGTGCGAGTAAGTCTAACTATGTTGCCCCATGCAGCCACCTGACCAGCAGCTCCACAGACTAAACAGGTCAGTGAGGTGCTGCCATGGCAACAGGAAACCACCTTCTACTTCTTCAACCCTGAGGAAGAAACAAAAATAAAAGAGGCAAATGTTGCACTCTGAAAGGGAAATGGAAGAATGACGGGGACATTTAAATAAGGGTGTTTTAATTGCTGCAATTGTTTGAGAAAGAAAAGTACGGAAGCAATAACAGTGAGCATGCAGAGGAAGAGGACGAGTCAATGGGGAGGTAGAAAAAAAATAGCTGCAAGGAAGACAGAGGAGTCGAAGAACAGATAGAAGTAATCAGAGGGAGAAATGGCTGTCATGTTCAGGAGCCGCTCCTCATGGGAAATGATAACGAAGCGAGATGCTATCTAATTATATCCCGCTTACCAAATCGATTGGAGCCAAAAACAACAGCAAGTGCAACAGGCGAGAAATCTATTCCCAGCACTGCAGTCAGTGAAAAGGCATCATGAAGCAAAATTGAAATCATCAATGACCGTCAGAGAGGTCGGATGCCAGTGAGGCTACGGCAGCCCAGCGGTGATCGGGGGGTTATCTACACATCTGCGAGACACCAATCTTGCGAGGAAGTAAAAAAAACAAAAACTGGAAGTACTCCCAGTCCCTCAGACAGAGAGAAAGTAGAAGCAAAACAAATCCACAGCTAATCCATTATATCACAGCAAGTTTCTCAGCTGTCCACTTTGTCTGGAAGTCCACAGAACAAAAAACAGACTAGATTTTTCCATAGCTACTGTGGAATGTGTTAAAGTGCCACAATAACGTTAGTAACAACAAATCAACAACCCTACATTTAACTATAGAAATAAAATGTTAACTCGCAGCAGTGCAGCCCATCTCACATTATTTCACTACACAATATTGGACAGAGAAGACACCCGCTTCCGAAAATCCCAGACATGTTCTGTTCAGGTTAATAGAGGCGGTTTCCGTGTGCCAAACATGTATCAAACATGACGTTTCGTCTCCTCTCTGAGCTTCGAAACGAAGCCACAGTGAGCGGCCGCAGCTGCCTGTCTGACAACTTTGATGTTTTATTCATTTTCTTGGTAGCTTGTAAATGTGTCTTTCAGAGCCACAGAACATGCGGCCTGATGGTGCTGAAACATGTGGGATGGAAACGTAGAGCTTGATAGGAGCTATAGGTGGAGGTGGGGGGGGATTTACAGCTTGGTTGTTTTCACCCACTTACTCCATACTGTTTTAAAAAGCTCTCCTCTTTTGTAAAAGCCTACGCTGTGGTTAACATCACAGGGAAGCCATAGGCAAGGACAGAAAAGACTGCGATACACATTCATTTCTGTATGAAAATTATGAAACTCCATAAGTGTGTTTATATAAGATGTGACTCGTCCACATGTCCGTCGTAAATGGACTTGAGCTTGAATGGCTCTTTTCTAGTCTTCTGACAACACAAAGCACTTTTACACCACCACCAAGTCATACCTACCTTTTATAGCTAGGGATCGAACTCCGAACCTTCCGGTTGAGAGACGACTAACTTTACCAACCGAGCCACAAGGCGCCACAAACGTGGGACCTGACATGACATGTTTTGCAGTCAGAGTTGCCCAGTTAAGATTACGCCATTTTCATTACTCCTTTGTTTCCATCAGCAGCAGCATGGAAGACAGTCCTGCAGTAACACAGGTTCTCAATGATCGTGCTGAAGCAATTAAAGTGTATTGTAGATCTACTAAATGTGTTCTGGAGACATTCACAGATGCACATTGGTATGTGTAATAATAATAGACATTATAACAATGTGATTAAGTTGAATATGATGGGTGATTTTTTTATTCATTATCTTGAGCACTATAATGGATTTATTAACTCTCATAATCTCTAAAAAAAAAAAAAAACAGCATTCATGTCATTGCCATTTCTTTACTTCTCTGATGACTTTTTTTTTTTTTTGCACATTTATGTTGATGTTGTTCTGTTTGGCAAAGTTTCATTTCATTTTCACTTTAGCTTTTTTAAAAAGGTAATCCCGGAGCCATCTGGCACTCGAGCATCTTTCAGAATGATTGCTGATCTATCTGAATGATCTTGTCTTATCTTAAAGGATAGTTAAATCCTTTCAAGTCTCTTTGTTGCATTATAGAACATTTTAAGTTGAACTTTTCTTTTCTGTTTTACTTTCTCCTTATTGCAGTGAAGCAAAGACACAAACAACTCAAAACAACTAATAAAGACTACATGGGCAGGTGCACTGAAATAAGACACACTTAAAGAAATGTATCCCTTTAAGCTTTCAAGCCATCCCTCTGTTTTCTTGGACCATCTGTAGCCAGGAAGCTCTGAGAAACAAACACTGAAAGAAAACATGCCTGCCTTATAAACTTATTTCACTCTACCTCTTAGCACAGGTATGCCATTAGAAATCAGATTAAGCTAGAAATATAAGTTAAGTTTAAATTGAGTTGCACTAAAGGTTTTGCTGAACCTGCTCCCAAAGGCCATTTATAACAACGGCTGAACGTTTCCCAACACGTTCTCCATCTGCCCACTGAAATAGCACCAGGCAGTAATTAGGCTCACATTAACACGTTAGTATTTACAGAGGGGGGGGGGGGGGGGGGGGGGGGGGGGGGGTGGTGGTGGTGGTGGTAAACGAAAGAACAGAGCGAGACAAGGAGGATAAGTATAGGTCGAGGAAAAAAGGAGAAAGAAAGCCACTCGATTTGAGTGATGAAAGGGGTGAAGCCTAAGAGATGGAGCGAGGAGGTGATAGATGAAGGGAAAAGAAGAGCCGGCGCTGATGGCAGACTGCTGATGATGAAAAGCTCGTCGCACGAGTGTGGACCCGATAATGAAAAGGAAACGGCAGCATGCGTCCCTGTCGTTAGCCCTCATTAGCCCCCTCTCTGGGGGGTCTGCACCGCCGAGGCAGCCGGATGGAGGGAGACGCACCACAGACGGAAAGACGAAGGCGTCTGATGAAAGGAAAAACAAATAGGGAGGGTGGGGGCGTCAGGACATTTAAGCTTAGTTGTGTATGTAAAGCTAATCTGAATATAGACTTGCATGTATCAGCGTGCATGTATGCGAGGCTGCGTTGATTTCAAAGGATGTATAAATAAATAAATAAAAGCATATTTACTGTATGTCCGTATGTATGAAACACCCTGGTACAGTAGTGTGACTAATTATCTGCTGAATCACTGTATTAGTTGCATGATTACCGATCTCCTCTATGGTTAATTACATAGTCTGCTCTTGCTTGACCTCTGCCAGTATGATACATTACTCTGCTTCTCCGTCTTCCACCCATGTACACCCCTTCACCCCCACCACCACACACACACACACACACACACACACACACACACACACCTACACACACACACACACACACACACACACACACCCTCTCCCCTCTTCTTGTCTCCATCTTTTTAAAAGTTCACTTCAACTCCTTTGAATGACCTTTGAATCAAATAATATGTACCTATTAAAAGAGCTTCATTCCATTTTTAGGGATGTCGACGTGACTTATATTTACAGGCACAATCTGGCCTGTAATGATTCTTGGAATCAAGAGCATTTTGACTCAGTCTTGAGTCAGTCTCAGACTTGGTGCACTCCGGATTTTAAACTGACAGGCTATTTTTCCAAGAATTCACTGTGAATTTCTAAAATGACCAATGACTTCAGTTCATTTATGATTTGATTGTGATCCCCTGGTTATGGTTGCAACCTTCTCAGTGTTACAGCCTAAGTGGGTGATACGCCTGCTGCACACAAGATGATGATTTATCATTGATAGTTATGATCTTGGTCTTGTCTGTGTCTCACCCTGCTTTGGTCGTGGTCTCGATGCCTTAATGTCTTGGTCTTGTCTTGGTCGTGGAGCACTCTGGTCTTGGTTAGTGCATTTCCGGACTACAACACTACTGTAATGTGGACTCTATGAAAGATAAGCTCTTGTAGCAAAGACATTATATCCAAGCCAAAACTAAGGACATATGTACAGATCAAACAGAATTGTATGCCTGGATTATATATAACACGTCGCTAACTAGAAGTTAGATTCTCGATAGCTTAGATAAGATCTACAATATTTTATTTACTGAGAGGAAGAATACCAAAAGAAAACAGACTTTGAGAGAGGTGTGATTTGGATCAAGTAGAAAGTGAGTCTCATTTTCTTTTGCATTCTACAAAATATGATGACTTGAGAGAGTTATTGTTTCATGAAGTGGCTTGTCAAAAACCTGAAATCATGGGGTGGAAATTGGGAATGGCTGTTCAAGTGTGATGTGTTAAATTTGCCTGCTCATTTTGTCTCAAGAGCTTGGAAAAGAAGACTACAGACATTTCAAGAGGGGTTACCTTGCTTTTCTTTTTTTTTTTTCTGTTCCATGACAATGAAGAGACCTTTTATGCACTCTGATCCTGGAACATTTAAATTCATGGTGTCCCGTGAGTCTATGTGGGCTGGGAATATAAATGTATGTCTGATACAATATGAAATAAAACAACTATGAAAAAGTTCACCCTTGAGACAAAAGAGGGATAGTTCCCAGAAATAATTAATTATAAAGATGCCAGCATAAGCTGAAAGTTTTGTACCTTTTTTGTTGCACTCTCTTAAGTCTGTTCCGACTAAGTTTTCCTGATCTAATTCAAGATGTTGAGCCTACAAGCGGTTTGCTTATCCAAAAAGAACCAGAGGATATTTCATATTAGTTCTAAAGAAACAGATCTAATCGCGTTATTCTCTAATCGCTTAAAAAGCAATGCAAGCACTTGATCGAAATGCTGCTTGATATGAGACCGAGTCACTCTTGAACCTCTACACAATTACGTATTTCCGTCTTTACAACTTACAGGTTTCTGAAAGTTTGATATTTCTACATTATTGTTTCCCCACACCTTCAAAATCCTGTGGGAAAGCAAGCAGTGCATCCACCAAGGCTGTGTGTGTCCAAAGCTGGCCTCCTCTTTTGTTCAGCCATCCTTCAAACTGATTTGATATGTTTCACAAGGTTCAGCTGCTCATTTCCTGCCCCAGTGCGAGATCTATTGATGTCGCCTATCAAACTGATTTTGGATCAAACTGGAGAAGAAAAAAAAAATGGAAACTATAAAAACTGCAAGTCAGACTGATGTGTCTGTCGGAAGGTTTTGATACACTCTGGTCCATACACTTACAGCCCTAATGGTTGCCTAATGCTATTAAGTTCCGATCAAAGTGCTACGTAAGCTAAACGTGAAGTGAATCGCTCCGAGGTATTGGTAATGACTGTTTGACCTGAACCCTTTCGACGGAAGAAAAAAAACATGGCTATGATAAGCAGTCACTCCTGGAGCTTGTGCGTTGCCAGAGAAGTGTCGCTCTGTGCACTGGCAAAGTTTATTGTCCAATCATGTCACGATGAAGGCAAGTACGACTTTGCAGAAATACAAAGGCCCTCCTAATAGCTCACCAATAGGTCCAGGTGGGTATATCAGAATTGACCCAACATGGTAAGGTTGAACAGGGCAAAGGCTGACAGATATATCTTGAGGCAAAGGTATTACTTTAAACAACAAGATCACGCGGGACTAAAAGAAACGTGCAAACATTGCTTTGTCTTTCTGAGGTTGCTTTGTTGTTCGTTTGGTGCCTGTTCTGACGTAATCTTGATAAAGTGATGGAAAATGCAATGGTGAGTGGATATATTGTGCTTTATTTTGAAAATGACCGGATGCACTCTCGGACTGTGCGTGTCCTCATCTGACTTCCTGTCTGCGTCCTTCTCTTCGGTCCAGTTTGACGTGTGATTGTAGCTCAAAAAAGCTGGGAAATTAGCGAATTGACGAAGGTGGAACTGAACGGTGTAGTGTGCGGTACAGATGGACAACGGTGTGCACGGCGTATGTAGAAATTGGGAGTTACAGTTGACACCTGCAGTGCATTTTGTAGAGGGAGATGGTGAGGTTTGTTCAAAGCCAATGCGTGAAGGTTTAGCTGGTAATGAAACAGATTAAGTTTATGAACTAATGCTTCCGTACGTCCTCAAAAGAGACCATCACTGTCAAGACTGTATATTTCTATAAAACAATTTTTAGTGCCCGTTATCGCTGTCGACATGGTAAGTGTCAGACGAGGAGATTAACAGCACAGTGTCAAGAAAGCTTTTATGCTTTAACCATTTCCATGGAGGAGTTTCACAGTGAGTTGTACATTTAAAAGTCAAAATAAAGCAGGATATAGTTTTGCATGAGAAAAAAAAAAATCCATGTACAGACCAAGATCAGCAAAGATATAAGAGCTCAGAACTGCAAGTTGCTTAACTAGTTGTCTGTACTTTTTCATGCAAGTAGAGCGAAAGCTGCGCTAACTATTTCGCATACTGCATCCCTACTGTCGAGATGTTTCCCACTTCACTCCTTTTAACTTAATATCAGTTGCTTGTCATTTTCCTTGTGGGTCAATAAAATCCAATGTGAGTGAAGCAACTAAGGAGTGTTTTAATCATAGACTTACATGTATCTCTCTGTACTCCCACATCAAGTATGGAATCTGCAATAACCAGTATGATTCTAATATATATATCAAACCTATTGAATAGGTCAATCACAGTAAAGGAATTCTCACTGTGGTGGTTGGTTCTCAATAGTGAGGTATTATCACATCTGTCATGATCCCATCATGGCAGGTCCCTCCTTCCCCGTTGTGTTGTTTGTATTCCCTGTCTGTGATCCTCATGTTTCTTTCCCCTGTTAGTCTCTGTGTGTGGCTGTAGGCGTGGCTACCTGGGTGCTGGCTGCACCAGGTGTACCTAATCTCCTCATCAACCCTGGCTGTACTTAAACATGGATTTCCTCTGCCTCGGCGCCAGATCGTTGCGTCTTACCAGTGTGGTAGTAGTGTTTTGTGGATCACGGCCTTTTTTGTATTTTTATCTAGCTTGGTTAAGCTGGGTCACTAACTCCTTTGTGCTTCCCCACCAGTGTGATCGTCGTTGCTCTTGGATTCGTGTGTGTTACTTCACTACCTGCTCACTGCCTGCTGATACTTCTCAGGGATTGGAAACTCACGCCACACTCGGACCGAGTGTTCACCTCACCGTTGGGATCCCTGGATGCATCACCCCCTCCCCCTCACTGTCACTTACTTGTTCATTAAATTTGACACTTGCTTGAATCTGGTTTGCGAGTTGTGCTTTTGGGTCCGATCCAGTAGGAGATCGTAACAACATCACTCCTTTATTTAGCAAATGTGTTTGTGAATCAGAAACTGGCCTGGCAGCATTAATATCTGGCCTGATTATTCTGATTGTTACATTTACGCTTTTTTTTTTTTACAACAACAAAGTGAAAATCAGGGACAGACTCAAACGCTCCCACCACACAATGATGCAGAGCTGCAGACAGTGGACAGCGCCTGGTGCTGAAACAAGCAGCAACAGTTAACAGAGAGAGAGAGAGAGACATTGACAATTATTGGGGCTATTTAATTGTTGTTTGTGATTTAGTTCACTAATAGTTGGGTGGTGGTGTTTATTTAATTATTCTACATGTTTTCTTTATTTAGAATATGTTGGGTAACACCATGGGCACCTGAGATTATTTAAGTTAGAGGCAGATAGATGACCAGCATGCACCTGGGTGGGGCTAAGGTTTTTTACCACAGCTCAAGAGAGGCATGGCAGGAGCTAAGATTTTCTGTCGTTTGCTTTCCTTTAATAAAAATAAACCAACAAAAAAAAAAGGTATATATCTCCTGCATGGATATTGGATTTCTTTTGCCTGCTTAGATCAAAGCCCCGTTGGTGCATCAGTGGTCATTTGATCAGGTTTGGTTTATTGTTTTTCCGGACAAATAGTCACTACAACGATGTTCAGACCTCACTGAGTGTCCAGACCTTCTGACAGTAGAGCTCGTTTTCACATTAAGAGATAAGCCTGTTGTTATGTACTCTGTAGTCAAATCGCAGCCAAACTGTACAGATCTTATTTTATTCTTTGAAATCGCACGATGGTGGTGATAACCGTTGCTGCTGTGACAGTGCTTTGTTTCAGCATCAGGCAACATCTGCAGCACTGCTTAAACACTGTCTGTCAACTGGTTGTTGTAAAGAGTCCCAATTCAAAAATAATATAGAGGGCCAGATAAGATTTGCTAGGTGAGAGCTCAAATGTGTTTAATTTTTTCGAAGGGATCTTTTTTGCACAGAAATTACAAATTGCATTATTTAAATGAGCTTGGTCTTATTTTACATTTTGCTGATGGCTGATGGGTGGGGGGTCTACATCAAAATTATAACAAGACCTACTTTTACAAGCAGCATACGCACAGTGATACCAAAGCAGTCTCTGTATGAATATTTGAGCCACTGCTTTAGATTCTACTCTCTGCTGTGAATGTTTCAGGAAATGGTGTCGGTGATTGCTCTTATTTTAAAAAGGAGGTGAGCTGATTTTGTTGGCCCTTATTGATGCCAGGCCTTCACACACACTTAGACGCATAGCACTTAAGTGAAAATCTTCGAAGTTGTGAAGCCCATGTGACGCATCGGGACACTTTATAACCCAAAATCTGCCTGAGTCTGCACCTTGCCTCACAAAAAAGGAGCCAAATCCAGTTTAATAAGATCACTCCTTCCAGCCATTGAATCACAGCAGCTTTCTCTCAGGAGCTAATGAAATTGGGAGCCATTTTGTGGCCACTTTCTGTAGTCTACTTCCTCAGGTGCAAACAGATAAATAAAAGAAGGACTTTTTTTTCCTACTTTCCATCGACTCATTCTGCCAATCTCTCTTCCTCAAAGCTCTTTTTCCTTCACAAGCTTAGTGGCTTTGGCTGCAGCCACAGCTCTGTGTGATTTTATCAGGTAAAAATAGGAGAGATTTTCATCTTCTACTTTTCACAGGTCTAAGGTGTAACGAGAAAGGAAGTGAAGGAGGGACCTATAGAGGGCTACAGACAGACGGGTAGTGACAGGAAAAGAGGCCAAGGCAAATGAGATGTCGATTCTGAGAAAAAGACAGAGGGAATGAAGTGGTAGGGGTGGTGGAGGAGACAGCTTCTGGAGGAATTGACTCGTGTGGGATACAGCTACTTGTGGAATGCAATTAGCATGTGGGGTGGTGTATGTGAACAAGATTGTGGAGGAGAAATGAGACAAAGGAGCGAGATAGAGAAGGAGAAATGGAAAATCCCTGCAGGTACGCAAAGCCACCGGGGAGCATTGCCTGAAGAAGAGAGGATAAAGAAGAAGGTGATTGACATTCACTTTAATCCACAACTCACCACATGTCATCCAATTTTTACACCTAAAAACACGAGAAAGAGCTATAGAGTAGCAGACAGACAATGAAAGTGGACAGCAGGGAGAGGAGAAAGAGAGACAGAAACAGAGAGACGGAGAGGGAAGATATCAGAGAGAGGGAGAGAGAGGCTTAATGCATCAGACTGGTTGACATGGAGAGAGAAATTGCAGGAGCCTGGAGAAACTCGAGACTATTTGGGATCTGAGGGCAGAGAGATGTATGGAAAAAAGCACAAACTAGAGGAGGAAAAAAAAATACACTTTTCAAAAAAACTGGAGGTGGAAAATATGTCACAGATGAGCTGGGTGTACGAAAAAAGAACAGCAAACTCGTGGTTAAAGTGCCACTAAAGAGCAGTGCAGCCCATTGTGCATGGTAATTATATGCTGCTAATGATGCTAACCCTCTCTGAGGAGCTGCATTGTGTTTAATTTAGGACATCAGAGAGCAAATGGGAGGCGGCGTGCTGATGCTGGAGATAATCCACAGAGTAAAACAAAGGAGTGGAAGTAGATCACATGAGTGGTTCATCTCAAAGAGCATAAAGCATTACCATATAAGGCTGTAACAGACTCTCCCTTCCTTTTTATCATCAATCCAGCCTGACATTCCCCCTCTTATATTAGTCATAACTAGTCGCATTATTTATGTTAAAAACTGACTTAGTGAGAATTTTCCATCATCACAAGCTGTTCACCGGGAATAAAACAGGTCTTAGTTCTTTCAGGTTACACGTAGATGCCGCCTCGCCCACTGCTCTTTATTCAAACTATTAATGTAAGCTGGCATGCTCACTGTGTGTCGGCTAATGGAGAATACAAGGTGCGATGTAGTTAGGGCAATGACAAAGGCCATTAGGCTGAATGGCGTTGGCGATTTCCACACCTTTTTCTTTCCTTTCCACCTTAACCTCTACCCACAGTGTGTGAATGTAACCGGCTTAGGGTTGGAAAGACAGTAAAGCCAATTCAACAACACATTTTTTGAATTGAATACACGTAACCTGCATTGTTTTTTGTATGAGCAAAGTCGTGGATCATAAATCTATGTCTGAATTTTGTGACAAAACAAATAGCTTGGTCACCGATTCACATTTCAGCGAGTAATGAATACTCTAAATGTGGGAAGACCTCCTGCCTCCTGCCGTTTGTTTAGATATAATTATAAATCTGTGGACTCACCTCCAAGCATCCCATGTTATAAGAAATTAGAGAAAATGTCCAAACTGACTTTTTTCTGACTTTTTAACAAATATAACCACAGTAATAGATGGTAAATGGAGCTGAGCTTGTATAATGCTTTCAGGCTACATACAGGGCTTTTACAGCGAATGGCTAAAGTTCCCACTCACAAGTCATGCACTTACAGTACTGATGGCAGAAGCTGCTATGTAAAGTGACCATCAGTATTAGCTAATCCCATTCATATGCTATCAATGCCAATCCCATATTCTGCATTTTCTGGTTTTATATGCTCTATAGTGTGTTTTCCAGGTGTCTTGTGCATGTTTAGGCACATCTATGTGCAAAAATCCAAAGTCTGCAGAAACGCTTCTCCTACCTCCTGTTAGCAATAGCTGCATGTAATGCTTGGTCCCTAGCCCCTTTCGTTGAAAATGGGTTTGTGACATCACAAACTCATGATCTAACTGATCCAAGCCCATTGGCTCGTTGAAGCAAGCGCAAGCTCCCCTCGGGCGTGCTGTAGCATTCCCAATATGGTAAAAGGGGCAGGACATATCCGAGAACAAAAACGAAGGACTGACCAATTACGGGACAGCAGATCAGACTTGGCACAAGGGAAACCTTCTCCTTCCTTTTTTTTTTATTTTTGAAAATTATTCTGAGTGTTAGAAATAGAGGCAGATGAGAGAGCCTGCGTGGAGCGGCATGAAAAGAGACACTTTTTTTCAGACATTTGTGATCGTGAACGTACTTCAGTAGGCACATAAAATAGATATATGAACCCCCAAAAGGGGCACAATATGGGACCATTAAGTGTCTTAGCCAAGGACACATTGGACATGTTGATGAAGGCGCTGGGGATCGAATCCCCAACTTCTGGTTCAGAGACCGACTTTACCAATGAGCCACAGCCACCTACAAACCACAGCGTCTGCCTGGGTTAGAGAGGAGAAAACCGCATTGAATAAGTCAGCTCCGAGTTTAACGTTAAAATTCAGATTGTACACTCCTGCAGTGATTAGTGCAAAAACATAGAAGTTCTCAGCCCTCAATTTAAATAATAATACTTTCCTAAGATTGTTCTCCATCAACCACTGCTGACGAGTGATGGATAGCATCAGTGCTGGAATGGTAGTTTTGCAGAGTTTACTAATGTTAAGCACAACAACATGCTCATAAATACCATACCAGCAGTTGACTTTGTGCTAAAGTAAACAGTGCACTATAACTAATGGTAGCCTAGATTTTCCCATTAATGTTTTACCTTAACCTTTACCTATACGTGCCTGCATATGGCCCTTCCATCAATTTTTCAGAGAGCTGGAAGTTCTCTATCCGATGCTCTTTGCTTTATATATAGTCAGAAAAAAAAAAAAGTTTTACAAGCTATGAATGAGGTGTAAACTAGAACAGACTCCTGGCCTGATGATAAAAGAGAGAAACATGAACACAGACAGTAATGAGTTACATTATTTCATTATTTTTTTTTATAATAAAAGCATTAAGTCAGCTCCAAATTGCTTGAAAACTAACCTTGAGGGATTCTTGTGTTCACTCTGGCTGAGTGGGCTGGGTTTTGTTTTCACTGTATACACCTCTTTCCCTCTCTTTCTCACTCCTTCTGTTGTGACCCTTGTTGCAGAAGCTTTTCCTCTAATTAAACTAGGAGTGAAGCTGCCAAGCAAATGTGGTTGAAACTGCAAACGGCGGAGCCCTCCAAACACACACACACACACTCACACAAATTGACACACAACAGATTACACATTGACACTCTCCACCAAATCTGTTTCTAGAAGATGTGTTGGCCCTGACAAATCACTTAACCCGACCTGTCTGCATTTCCTATATGCACTGTATCCCCTATAGAGAAGACTGATAAGATTTGAATTCCAACACTGCTTCCTCCTTGCCTCAGGCGGCGAAGCCATGGTGTATTCTGGGACGTTTTATCTTCTTAGTAAGTTGGCTGAATCTGCAACATGTACTGGAAAAACTGGAGATCTACATTATACAGTACAGCAGCTAAATTATATCATATATCACACTGAAGACGAGGCATTGCAGGGTCGTACGAAGGGTTTCTTCGACTGAAAATGAAAAGGATAAAGGAGTGGCACACAATTTTTGGAGGTTTTGGATGACTGTTTCAGCAAACATCTTACTCAAGATCAATCCAACTTTAGACTTTGAACACTTGAAAAACCTTGTTTTGGAATTGTTTGACTTTCCAATTTCTCCCATGAACATTTAGACTATACCTCTATGTTTGTTGGGTGGGGAAAAACAGTTGTCATTTAATGCACTGATCTTTTACTATAAGCAGAAACCACAGAAGTAATGAACGCTGAAGTGCTAAGAAAAAACAAAAAAACTGCAGCTCATTGAGTGACCACTTGAGGCTGGTTTCAGAAGTGATTTAATCTCCTTGGAAGTACATGTTAACATGTCAAGGTTTGCAGCAGCATTGTATCTGTTTCCAGCATAGTACAAAAAAAAGAGGCCTGATATTGACATTTAAGACAATTATACAGGGAGATGCATTTTTATGTAACACATCCAGGCAAATCATACTTCGACTTGAGGTAATGGGTTTGTTAAACTGTTTTGCATCACAGTTTATTTAGTCATTGAATTCAACATCCCTGCTGTTTTTGTGTCATTGATGTTTTTTGAAAAGTATTTCATTCAAATATTGAACCAATAACAACATTGCTTGCTGTGTTTGTTTTTTGTGTGTTTTTTTTTTTTGATCTCAGGCTGTCTGGGTAGAGGTTTTCCAGCAAGGGAAAATCTGGTGTTGTTATTTTAACATCAGCCATAGTTATCTGGTGTCTGTGTCTGTGCTCACCCTACCTGTCTTGTTTGCTTGTCAGTGTTCACTAGTTGGAGCTGGTGCACAGGAGACAGTATTGTGTCTAGCTGTATAAACTGTATTTAAGTAACTCGGTCTCATCAGTTGCTCGCTCTCCCACCTGTAACTCTCTTAACTTCCATAGATCTGTAACAACTGCAGACATCAGTCATGCAATGCATTCTCTTAATATTCAAAGTAAAGCTTGTGAATATCCACTAATGAACCAACCAGAAAAAAAAAGAAATGTTTTCATTCAGGGAATTAAATTATATGAGATTAACCTACCTGTTGTCAGATTGTCATAAAGGAGATGACAAGAGTAGCCAGTTTCACATCAGAAACACTTCTAAAATTAGATCAGTGTTGTCGTGTAAGGCTGCTGAGGTTCTTATCCATGCCTTCCTATCATCTAGATCTTATTATTAAATGACCTTCTGTCACGTTTTCCAAAGAAGAGATTTTAATGTATGCAGATGCTTCAGAATGCAGCTGCTTGTGCTTCGTACCAGGCCGACACTACTCCAGTTATGTCCTCCTTTCATGGCCTCCCTGTTAGAGGAGCCTTTAAGGTGCTGCTGTTAACTCAAAAAAAAACAAAACCCAAACAGAAACCCTGACAGAACATCTTATTTGACTGACCTTGTGGACACATGTGTGTCTGCATTGTCACTGCGCTCCCCTTGGACTGGTGTTCAGTGTACCCAAGGTCAAATAGAAGGCAGTCTGTGAGTGGGCATTTTCATTCCCCAGCACCGACATTATGGAACAGTCTACTTCTAGATAGATGGGCATGTTTGGTTAAATTTTTTAAAGCAAACCAAAGACTTGCATGAGTACTTTTGAGTACCGGTACACAAGCGTTTTTAAATGTTTTCTTTGTAATTGTTATTAAAGATTTGTTTAAAAAAAAATATATAAATATTTTCCTTCACAAAGCGACAGAAAAGAACCTTTATTTAAGCTACTTGTATTAACTTACACTCTGTAAAGGTCAGTTTAACTGGAGCCAGGCTGTTGTGAAAAAGGCCATTTAGAAACAGATCAAATGGCCTTGTTAATATTAATGCGAGTTTTAAAGGGTTAACACAACATAAAGTGTACAGATTATCAGACAGTGTGTACAACATCGTGAGTTCAAGAGTGTCGTTAGCAGCTGGCACGACTGAGATATAGATGATTATGAGCGGAGAACGCGTCGGTGAGGAGAAGTACTGACATCTGATTAAAGACTGGCCGGGATTTGAGCTGAATTATTTAGATGAACACAGAAAAAGAGAGAGAGGGCCAGACAGACAGAGAGAGAGAGAGAGAGAGAGAGAGAGAAAGAGAGAGAGGCATTAAAAAAAAGGCGGAAAGATTCAACTATCACTGAACTGATCCATGTACATTTATGCATATGTGGTGATTTTCTCATCTAAACTCTGTCATTATCCTGTAGCATTAAAAGCTCGTCATACCAGGCAGTTAAAGCGCGTCGACTGTGATGTTTCAGAGTCAAACTAAGTAACGGCCTCACTTCCTCAGTATCGGCCTGTGGTGTCAGCAAAGCTGATGGCTGAGAGATTAAAGGACCCTCCAGACAGCCATTTTTCAACACTGACTATTTTGGGGGACAAACTAATCCCTATAAATCTTATCAAGGATATGTGAGAAACTCAACCATATGTGGAGGAGATTAGTGTGGAGTTGTCTGGATTTTTTCTCACTTGTGATAAGAGCAGTGTCGGACATGCACATTCACGTACACACACACACACACACGTCATCAATTTCTACATTAGAGCATTGTGTTCTTGAAACTTTGAAGGGTGATGATAAAGCTGAAGCAATCCTCAACATTCCACGATACGGTTTTTCAGTTGTTTAACTCAGATTCCAATTCCACAACAACAAGCACACACATTAAACCAACACGCACTGTTTTACTTAGCCTAGCTTCACATTTAGCCGGACTCCCATGCGTTGTATTGCAAGGGTTAGCACGGGTTGATCGCCTTGCTTACGCAACTCAGACTCTGTCATCCTTAATTACAGCTAAATGCCAATAAAGGAATCCAATCTACTGATGTCTTTTGAAGTATAGAAAATGGAAATCGTTCATACAAAAAGACAAAAGACAAGCAGGAGAATGTGATGTGAGGGATGAGGCACCAGAAGGTCCAAGAATGGAGGGAAAGAAAGAGGAAGTGGAGGGGAGGTATAGACTGACAGACAGAGGGACAGACTGTATGAAAATGAGACAAAAAGGAGGGAGCTAAGAAGTAGATTACGGCTGCTTTGATTTGATTTCTATGGCAGATATCATGATGGTTAGTTTTCTATTCATCTCCCTGGCTCAGTGAGAGCTGTAGCACAGTAGGCAAATTGTGTGTTAGGATTTGGCCAGTGGGCAATGAAGAGGGCTATTAAAGGATCATTACCAACTCCTTCCATTATGAGGCTGTTGCTCGGGAGGAATTACATCGGTAATGAGACAAACCTGAAACCTTCTGCTCGCGGCAAAGCCAGACGTATATTACATGGGAACACTGACACTGACACACATCCACAGATACACACATTGAAAGTGCATTGTGTGGTGTTCCCACCTCTTCATGGATGTACACACAGACACCAACATTCATGAGAAAATCATGCTTTGAAAAACGTGCGTAAGAATCTGATTGATCCTTTTCACAATAACCTATTCCTCTCTTTGACATTACCTAGATGCCTCTTATTGTCTCTCTGTGTTATTGCCCTCCTCTCTAACTGTGTGTGTGCTTGTGTGTGTGTGTGTGTGTGTGTGTGTGTGTGTGTGTCCAAGCATTTGCTCGCTTTAACACACTGATGTGCTCTCTGACACTGCTACTTTAGCGTGCCGTTCGGAGCTGGTGAGCTATGAGCAATCATGAACTCATTAGAAACACATACATGCTCTGACAGCAGCGAAAGCTTCTTGCTTTTGTTCTGTTGTGTAACGGAGACCATGGCTTCAAAGACATCACCAAATCTCATGGGGAAAAACCTGTATTGTGTATTAACACTGATGCTTTTTATTTGAAACGGCAGTATTTGTGACATTTTAACTAACATCTGCCTTTGAGAATTAAAGTAAACCAAAACGTGTTTTGTTGTGGGCAGTTAATAGAGTTGGATTGAATGAGCAAGCAGCATTGATGGTTAGCGTCAATTCCAATAACTTTTCACAGTTGGAAATAAATATCAAAACAGCCACAGAAACCTCTCAGCATGTTTGAAACAATCGATTTCCATTAGATCTCCACCACCATGATTTCAAAGTGAGCTTCGCCACATCTTGGTGGGGGAAAAAAAAAGGCAGTTTCAAGCAAATGGATCCAAGCGCATGTTCCTCGTCTGAAAGAAAAACGACACATTCTAACAGCTATACTTTTCAAGCTTACAGGGTGAGTCGTCCAATGACTGACCTTGGGAGGAGCACCACTTTAATCAAAAGGCATTACCCTGTACCCTCTTCATGCTGTGTTAAAAAAAAAAAGTGATCAACGGTAACAAGGTGATGATATAGGAAGAAGCGTCTGTAAATTGAAGATGTTAATAAATATGAACTTTAAAGGCACTGGGTTTGATATGCAAACAGCTCTGCAAGTCAAATGATGCTGTGTTTGTAGCCATAAAGATAGCAGCTTGAACCGGAGCGCCAGTAAAAATCAACTGAACATATACACGAGGGTGTGCGCGCACCCACACACACACACACACACACACACACACGCTTTCCAAGGGCAAAGCCCATTCTCAGCTTTACGATGGACCTAAAGACACAGCTTGGGCAACGGGGTCTTTGGCCAAAAAGACTTTATAGCATCATAAACATAGTTATACCCCATCTCACCAACATAAATACATGCTGGAGAGTTACCAAGAGGGCAGCTCCAGAGATGGCATTCCCATATGGAAGGTTCTTAATGGAACTGTACGGTGTATGACTCGTCGTGTTTCATGCAATAAACTGCATTTTTTTTTGTATTTTTGTCACAGTGCTAAAGGACAATATATGCAACAGTAATGGATGAAAGGGATGGTACAAAATAGTCATATAGCAATACATCATCATTCTAACTTGAGTTGTGAAATGATCAAATCTCCGGTGATTCATAATATTTTAATTTAAAAAAAAAAAGAAAAAGAATGGAACTGTAGCACTCTTAAGAGATTTTCTGGGCCATTTGAGTTACATTGTCACTACTTTATGACTAACTGCGGTGCTTAACACATGATTAGGGGTAAGGGGAAATTGAATTGATTGGCCAAATAAGTAGTTGCAAGTAGGATAATTTCCGAAAGCGATGACAAGAAGCAAAAGGATGATTTCAGAGGTAAGGCTAACACCAAAGTGCATGGAATAAATACATTAATCATGCAGGTTTTTCATACCCTTCAGTTCATCAGATGTTGTGATGTATTATAATAACCGTCTACATGACAGCAGAATCACTGTACATAATGTGATCCATATTGTAGCAACATTTTGAGCTACCTTGTGGTTCTTACTATTCTGCAGTTCACTTAGCAGATTCCCATCACTAATGCACAAGTGGAGCCTTCGTGGAGAACCTGTGGTTGTCTGGTTCACTTAGTGAAAAGGAGCACTCCTTTTCTAATTACAGCCCAGGTCGTTGTAATAACAAGGTGAGGAGCAGAAGTGAGAGTGTGTTGAGTGAAGGGCTGAGAGGTAAAGTGAAGGGCAGTGTGTTAGCCTCAGGAAGACACCACTCTGAAGTGTAAAGAGTCAATGTGAATTTAAAAGAGTAGCTGTTTCAAAGGGAAAACGCTGAAGTCAACAAAATATGAAAGGCGCGGTCAGGTGTATACACACACACACATGCACACAGTGCATTTTTGATTGTTAACTTTTTCTTTTTGGGTCATACAGTCTGTAAAATGTACCATTTGGAGGCTATCTGTTTTAATGCTTTTAAACCTGTATTGTTTTCTGAGGATGAATATGGTGAGTATTAATACTTATAGCACATGGAACACTGAATAGATCCATTCTTTGAGCTGGCCCCTGATAGCTTATCCCATACATACACATCAGTGAAGAGGACAAAGATTTTAGGTACAGAATTGGACTTGTGCAACTTCAGCCGATTAAACAGTAAAATGATCTGACACAAAACCATTATTTAAACACGTCAGCCTTCAATGCCTGTCAAATGTTGTGCTCAAACTGTAATGCAATCACCAACCACTGGGCAGATTTTCAACCATGGACAGGCTGTAGCTCATGGCTCATTGGAATTCTCTTCTGGCTCTACCGCATTGACGTAAACATCCACAGACAATTGGAATAACCGTATGAAAGCTGTATCAGTTCAAACCGGCATATCGACCCGAGCAACGCATAACCACATTTAGCACAAGCACATGGACTTTAACCTGTAAAGAAGACCAAATTATATTAAGAACCAGCAGTTCTTAATATAACCATTTATATCCACCATTTTAATTAAATTAATTATTGAAACTTTTTCCTCATTGATTTCTTACCTTTCAACTGGCCTGTTAGTCTAAAATTAGATTTCCTTTAAAATCTAAATAAAGTTGAATAAAATAAAGTTGCAAAGAACATTTCTCGCGAGAGAAGGCACCAATTTTCTGTTATTAAAATAAAATACATTTTTGTAATGAAATTAAGGTCATTTTGCATTTAAAATGTAACAGTTTTTTTTTTTTTCTTTCATTACTATACCTGCACTGTTGTTCATTTACTGCCTTAAATTACCCCCTGGGGACAAGCTTTTGAATTAGAAATTTAAGTTGAGCAGCTTCTGGAGACAAAGGGGACATTTTTAACTTAGTACAGGATCGTTCACCCGTCAAATGGACAACATTTTCCTGCTAACATTTGGAAATATAAGCACATCACAACATCTGGCCAATTTAACTAAAGACCAGACGTTTGCTTCTATCTCTTCTCCCACCAAGTCCAGTGATGCCTCTGTCATTTGGACTGATGTCTCTACATTGTATCAAACTGGACAAAGCAGATATAGCTAAACTCCTGCAGCTCCACAAAGCAAGAAACTGAACTCAGACTTACATTTGAAAGATATTTACATTACTAAGTACCAACACAAAGTCTGCGTTTACAAGAAACAGAGTAGATAAGGGATGAGCTTCTTACTGTACGGCGAATGAAGCATCAGTGAGTTACAGCTCTTTGAACTGAAAAAGCAACAACAAAAAAAGCATCATTTTTTAAGAAGGAACCGTGTGGTGTTTTGACTTCATAAATGAGAATTGATTAATCAGTTCTAAAAACTGTTAAGGAACTTCTTGTTGATTGTCAGATAAGATAATCATTTCACTCATAATAAGGATAGATTTTAATGAGATATCTAAGTCAAGTTTCATATTTGGAGTAGTCATCTTTGGTATATGTGACATTTTCAATTAGAGCCATTTGGATCCATGTGAAAAAAGGAAGCAGTGCCTAATGAATCTACAGCCTGACCTGGATTTGGCTCCTTTTACATAAGCAATACTCATTTTCCTTCTCTCGCTCTCAGTGCCTCAGTCTGTCTGCCTCTCTCTCTCTCTCTCTCTCTCTCTCTCTCTCTCTCTCTCTCTCTCCCTCTCTCTCTCTCTCTCTCTCTCTTCCTCAGGCAGAGATTTACATACACACAATAGAGGAAAGAGATTGGAGTGTGAGCGCTGGGTGGAGGGAGGCTGCATTGCCTCTCAGAAGCAGACTGAGACAGAGATCACCGGTCTGTCAGTGTTAAACCAGCCATTCAGTCTGAGAGGCGTCAAGCATGATAATCCCAAAGGAGGGCAGAGGTGTGAGTATGTGTGGATGAGGAAAATGGTGTGTGTGTGTGTGTGTGTGTGTATGTGTGTGTGTGTGCCATAGACAGGTTTATGCGATTATGTGAAAATATGGACATGCAGAATGTTGGGGGGGATTTTATCTGCATGTGAGACATGCAGGTCAAAGCCTCAGTATAATTTGTTTGGCGTGTTTGTAAGTGTGTTGGCATGCATTTTCTGATTTGCATGCATGAATCTGGCAGAAAGTTGTGTGTAAGCAGTGTGTGAAAGTCTGCAAATAGAGTGATGAGGTTGCACAGGTAGGAAATGTACTATGCCAAAACACAATGTGATTTGTGTGGGTGTTGTGCCGCTCTGAACCCGTAGCGTAGTGAGAGAGAGAGAGAGAAAAAAAAAACCCTCAACACATCAGCCTAATCTAGAAACACTTTCCCCAACTTTTGAGGAAATAATATTTTAAGTTTATAAGCCCCTCGCACTGCAGTGCAGAAGTGGGATGGATCCAGGGAGGGAAATTGGATTTCTGCTCTGCTCATGAATTCAACTGAACATGACCAGCTTATACATCTCCCAAAGCTCCTCAAGAATATGGCCTACAGATGCTCTCTATGGGTAAAAAAACAGAGTCAGAGGGTATTTTTGCAATAGGATATATCCTTTCAGTGCATGTATCGTCTTACCTTCTTTATCTCTCATGCCCCCGTGAGAGTGACACAGGTGCATATTATTCAAACAGGAGAAAGCACGCGTGAAGAACTAACATGTGCACGGTTTGTTCTGTCTCTTTTCGCATGCCTTCCAGTCCTGCAGATAGCGAGACTCCATGACAGCAGGCAAAAGCAAAAGGTCGTGACATAGGCACTGGTCCACACCACCAACACCATCGCTAACATCTTATCCTCCATCTGTCTTTAAACTCTGCGGTTCCACTTTCCTCGCTCCCGTTTTCACCATCTATCTGAGGCGCTTTTCTCTATTTTTCTTTTAACCAAAATATATAAGCATCGCAGGAAGTTCTGCGGTAAATGAAAGGGCATTTGCCACTCAAAAGACATAATACCATTTCTTTCCCTGCTTTAAAAAAAGTCAAAGATTTGTGTCCTTTAAATGTCGTTGTTGGCTTTATTTTTATGGAAATCCGAGCTCTATTATGCTAAATCCTCTAATCCTGCAGGCCCTTCACCTCGATCAGATAAAACTGAATCAAACATTTGCAAGCACACCTACTCACACACATTAGATCTAACCCTTTCTTGGTTTTCACATGAGATTTGCTTGGATGGGAAATGCAGTACAAGATAAGGAAGCCTTTTAAGACTTTAAGACATCACTTGCCAGATTGTCTGCTTAGGTAAAGTGTGAACAGTGCCATCTAGTGAAATGTAAATGTGAGGTGCTTAAAGGATCTTACACCTGACTACCTGCTTTAAAAAGCAAAGAGTGTATGTTCACATCAATAGTGTTTCCCTGCTTCTGAGATCATTCATCACTCAATGAGCAGACAGAGTGAAGAAAAGCCCTCTTAGTTAATAGAAAGTAGCCACAATTACCTGTTAGCAGCTTAGCAACACAGCTGCACCGAAGCCGAACATCCCAGTGTGACAACGTATGTGTCCTGGTAATCTAATTGCTCTGCTGACCCAGACTTTCCCCTTTACAACCTGCCCGAGTTAATCCTTAAGGGTCACTTTGCTAATCTAATATGCTATCGATAACTGCGTCTTGACCGCTAACCCCTGATTGATTACTTAAGTATCAGACACCCTTTTGGGAGACCCTGTTCTCATCAATAAACCTGACTGCAAGACAAACAGCTGGAAGTATCCAATACATTATCCAGCGATGAAAAATACCCTTTCAAAGACAGTTTGCGTTGGGATTATAGCGGAAAACAAAACAGACCAGTTAAAGGCAAATGATGTTAGTCCTAGTGACAGAGTGCTGAAGGGTACAAAAGGGATCAGAGGAGGGCGTAACGAGAGTGTGAAGCGGGGTCAAGGATGAATATTTGTGTCAGTAATGCGTTGTGAGGGGTCAAGAACCATTTAACTCTGCTCTCCCTCAAGCCCTGTTAGGGCGTCCATTTGGATTCTGTCCTTTGGGGCTACTTAAGATAATTTGTGCATAATTGAAATGAAGCCTGTCGAATTGAAACCCTTTTAAGAAATCACACACCCCCCCCACCTAAAGAGGGATGTGATTCCCAGTTTAGCTGAAGATAAAGTGCTGGGGAAAAGAGAACATGAAGAGATGAGGCTATCCCCATTAAATTCGATTTTGTTTTGTTTGGCAACATGTGACAGATATAGAGAGATTGAAGAAAGAAAAAAAAAGCCTCACTAAAAGAGATCTCCACAAGATTTCGACACGATGATGAGGATTTTCACAGAGATGAGCTTCATCGCATGACACCCCTGTATCTGTCATGAATCTTGTATGAGAGAGATATCCAAAAAGCTTCACATGTGACTTGAAGATAAGATGCTTATCTCAGGAGATATCACATCAATGGATGTTCTCTTCTGCAGGCTTTAACTTGCCCAAACTGGCTGCATTTAGCGTAACCCAAGCTGCATGATTCATGAGCGTTAAGTCATGTTGAATTGAGAAAGAAACAACCATTACCAGGTTTAAAGGCTTCAGCACTCACTCTGTGAAGTACAGTCCGTGTTCCTCTCTTCCACATTCAGAGTAAGAGCTCCAGTGTCAGTGACTCAAAGAGAGACTTGAGGCCTTGGTTTCACATTAACTGCGCTGTGAAGACGACCAATGCTAAGGATTACTGACAAGCTGATGAAACTAGTGTGTCATTCACTCTGTGTATGTGTGTGTTATTGTGTTAGTGGATGTGTGCAGCTGTGTGCCTGATTCAACCAAGCTGGCCTTTTACTCACAAGTCTAATGTCCAAGTCAAGTTGGCAGCAGTGATATGAGTAATGCCCAATATCAGAGGGAGGCAGCAAGTGGAAAAAAAAGTGGCTATTTCAAAATAAGAGCCAATTGACAAGTTCTCAAAGAAGATCAATTACAGCAGCGTTTGGATCAAAGTGAGTCACATGGATGCCTGAGCCGTGCCATTGACAGCACTCAGTGACAGCGGTGTTTCCAATGTGGGTTGCCTCCTTTTTACCAACTTGAGAACCCCCAGTCTAAAAACTCTTGACATGCCTCTGTTCTAGCTCTGTTGGTCTTGGTTATTACTGAGCTTTAAATTGCAACCTGTAACTGCACGATAAATTGTGTAATGTGTTGTAATGATTCCACAGACTTGTGCTGACATGGATAGCTAAGCAACATAAGAAGAAGACAGCTCCACCTTTTAGCTCAGGCTGATGTAGCAGGGAATGAAGGGACATCCAGGAACATGCTGTGGGTGAATTAAGAAGTAAGGTGAAGCTCTCTAATGGTACAATGGTGCCGGGTTATATCCTCCACCTCCCTGCGCCCACAACCTATCCCCTTGCCTGAGGAAGATGAGCCCAGCACCCACCACAGTGTGACAATATTACAGGCAGGGGATGTGATTACCAGATCTTAATCGTCTGTAATTCACCCATCAGCCCCCGTCCTTAATATGCGGCTGCTGTGCTCCGCTGAACCCAGACACCGGATGACACCGGCTCCTCCGCTGACAACTTTTGAATCAGCTCGTGGACATTGATGTTTCTTAATTATTGAGACAATGGAGAGGGAAGCGAAGACGAGCTAATGGGGAAATAGTAGCCAGCCAGGTTAATTTGGGGTTCATTGAATTAGCATGTGAATTAGTGTGATGCTGGAAATTAAAACAGGTTTTAAGACAGGCTAGTGATTAAGAAATGGAAACTTTGAAGAAGAGGAAGCCTTGTGCAGCAACAGTGAAAATAATTCCCCTTCCTGCTAATTGAAGAAAAGAACAGAATGCAAATTCAAAAATATTTCTCTGGAGCCCAGAGGAGGAGAAAGAAGAGAAGGAGGGCAGACGCAAAAAGGGAGCATGAAGTGATATTTTATTAGAGGACATTTTAAACAACAGGTAACATTGGCACAGGCGGGGGGTGGGGCGGGGGGGGGGGGGGTGATAACGATAAGCCAAAGAATGAGGAGAAATGTGTGTGAGAGTATGTTTTGAGGGGAGGTGGGTGAGCCAGGGTGAGACTAAATTTCACTGCACCCCATTTCTCTCCGACATCCCTGAGCCCATCTCCTGAGCCCATCCATCTTGGATGACAATAGCGCCCTGATTTGCATACCAAAAACGCTTTCCGATATGCGCCTTCAGAGTCTTTGCGAGAGATTAGAAAATATTGACAATTATTGACAAAACCCAAAGGCGTGGGCACCGCTCCACCTGGAATATTGCATCTACCATTTTATTCTCCTATTTGCTCCTTTCTCGCATCTTATGAGGCCACGTTATTGACTTGTATATCTGATTGCTGCAGCCGAGGCTTGTATGAGCAGAGTTGGGGATATGTGGCGTGTTGCTTTTGGAGCGGGGGGGGGGGGGGTTGTTGTTTGTGCACGTTTCCCAATGACAGACTTTAATTAAGATAATCATCAGTGTGGCACCCTGCATGGCCCTACAGTGAACCTATCCAGATTAAGGCGCGTTCTATGCAAACCCCCATGTGATCGTTTATTATGATTATAGGAGAAGCCTTGTGATTACAGTGATAAATACATGACATAAAAGAGAGGGTAGGGACAGGAGAGAGCGAGGCTAGGATTAAAGGAGGGGTGGAACAATTGCTGACATATTAAGAAGCATCATCAGTCCAGAACTCATGCGGGAAATGAATGTCATTAATTGAATAAGACAGCCACCAGCAGGGACGTCAGAAATTGAAAAATCCCAAAATGTATGCGCATGGGCAAACTGAACAAGAACAAAACGGAAATAATGAAGAGAGTCCTTTCTTTTGCGCTTATAAGGAAAGAAAGGATTTGGTGCAAAGAATGTTTTAAGAGGTAACCCCTGAATAAGCGGCGAAGTCCAACAGGAGAAATGGCACAACGAGCATTATAAATGACTGTACATCTCAGATTTAAAGGCATTCTAGGGGTTTCACTGCGAGGGCAAAAATTGAGTTTAGAGGTGGAGAAGCTTCGCCGCACTACAGTGGAACAACCTCCGGTCTTAATCAAGTTCCTCATGCGCTGGCTATTTGTTGTACCTTAATGAGAGCACTCTGCACCCCTCTCATGTCCTGTACTCTAATTAATGGACAATGGAAGGATGAGGAGGTGGATGATGAAGAGCAGGAAGAAGGCAAAGTGGAAACAGTCTGGTGACCTGCTCTGTGCCCTTAGACGCCCCCCTCTCTCTAGCTCGAGCTGTATCCCTCTCTCTCTCTCTCTCTCTCTCTCTCCCTTTCTTTGTATTCCTCCCTTAACTCGCTGCTCCTTTTTTTTTTTTTTTTTCCACTGGGCTGTTTGACAAGCTGCCAGTTCTAATGCCCTCAGTGCAATGTCCCTTGTCAACTCCCATAAACTATTATATCTATCAGAGCCTCCTCCCAACAAAAAAAGGAGCTTCCATTATCAAAGTGATTAAAAATGATCTTTAATTTTGGGGACAGCCAAGGGTATGGTGAGTTTAGACAATGGGCCAAAGGCAAAGAAGTTCCACATCTGAATATCTTCGTCTGCCTCTGAACGTCTCCTTTTTTTTGCTTCCGTCACTTCCTCCTGTACATCTTGTACTCTCAGCCCCTCCCTTCGTCTCTTCCTCGATATCGATGAAAACTGTTAAGTGTTGCTCCAGTAGTGTACATGGATCAATTGATCACTCTGACCTTGACATGGAAATGTAAATGCTGTTGTTAGATAACCGCTTGTAAATGGAATCCACTCCATCACTTGGGTTAGGCAACAGCAATTTAAAATGTAAGGAAAAAAACCCCCTGACTCTTCCGTTTCATTAGGCAGGGAATAGACTCATAGATGAATTCTACATTTTCCATAGCTTGGTAACTTGTCAAAACCCTAAATAAAATGTAATAAAGTGTGATTATTGTACTCTCTTCTTCAATCGCTGAATGAAAATGAGCACTGAAAAAGATGCAATGCAGTCATTTTTGAAACTCTCAACCAAGCTGAGATAAAATATCGGGGGGAGATAAATGTGATTTAGTGCGCTGAATAAAAGTTGCGGCGATGGTGAAATACCTTAAGAGCATAACTCAGCCGTGGATCAAAAGTACACGCTGTGGAACTTGCTAATTTAATCACCTAAGTTGTGTGAGGGATTTTGGATAGCACAGGAGGTAGTTAGTCCATGCCAGTGGAGGCCAGCTCCGGGTCACACAGCTCCTCTCACTTAGTCCCCTTGCTTTTTACTTGGATACATTGCCAGGCTTTCCAAAGCGATGACGCAATTACATTTCAAAAGGTGGTGTGGGTAAATGGTGTAACAAGAAAAAGAAGACACGGAGGTGAAGGTAGAAAATAAGGTTTAAAATAAGAGTCGATGCCGGAGGGAAAGACAAAAATGGACACTTCACTTCACTAACACGTGCTTATTTCCGGCTAAAACGTTGGCCATTTAGGTTTCATCAATTAGTCAGTTAGTCACAGCAACTCTACATTATGATTGAAAGCCAACAGACTCATGATTACAAATGTTGACAGCCAAATGGGAAATTGATCAACCAGACGAATGCACACCGAAGAGGACTTGAAGGTGTGAAATTGCAGGAATGCAGGAGGGGAAAAAAAAAAAAACGATGGATAAGAGTGTTGCTGTTGAATTCCAGGGTGTGCCGGAGAAATGAGAGTGCAGGACAGGATGGGGATGTGATGAATTCTCCCGAAGAGCAGCACTGGACATCAGACTGAAAATGTGATGAGGCACAAAAGCCTCCCAGCGCATATCAAGCAGATGATTTCAGCCTGAGTGATGTCGTCTTGGCATTATCGACTGTAGGGAGACTGAATGATAATGCCGGCGCCTGAAGAGGAGGAAAGGTTGAGAAGAAATACTCGGACAATGTGTATCTAATGCATACCAAATCCTCTGTTCTGCATTGTGTTGCCCGTTTTTTTTCTTCTTCCACTTTGCTCGGCTTGCGTAAGTCCGTCTGGCTGTCTGCGTTTCTCTGACCTGCTTCACTGAGTGCCAGCCTGAGGTGGTGCACAGAATACGTTTTTCATCGGGACTCTCTGACGTTCTGTAACTAAATGTCCATTTTAAGGTCCTGTTCAGCTCCATGTCACATTTCAACGCTTCACGAGTCAACTTCCCTTCCAGAGTAACCACAGGACTTGGAAATAAATAGATACCGGTTTATGAAGTTTCCCTTGGTCCTTGTCAGTTTCACAAATAAACTCAGTAAATTATTGTTTCAGCATGTCGATGTTGCAGGGGGGTAAAACTGCTAATCAAGAATACGCTGGAGTCAATTCTGAGTGAAGAGTCCATCTACTTAAGACTTTGGATTTGGTCTTTTTCAGAGAGCACTTAAGGGTGTGAACTCTTATTTCAGGTTTGCCAATCGAACCAAGCAAGTTGAAGATGCCACTTTGTCCCTGGAGACCAAATAGACACTTTTAATAAATATTAAAATAACATTTAAGTAAATGTATAATGACCAACAAAGAAGTACATGTATTGTTATTACTATTTATTAGCCATTTATTCATCTTTTTATGTTTTGAAGCAAGATCTTGGACTGGTCCAAAAAGTCTAAAGAACAGAACAAGACCATATGTTGTTTGTTCTCATATCCTTACATCCAGCAGAGGATGACCAGGGCCAAGATTTAGGATGTCTTTAGGTTGCTTTTCACTTCTGGATTATTTGGAGAAAAAAAAACAAAAAAATTACAACTGGGTATGTTCTCCCCCTTGGCCCGGATAGTTTTGATTTATGTAGTCAGAGTAATCACATTCTGATGGGATGTAGTTTGTGAGTGGTGCTCAGCATTTGACAGTTTAGCTTATCTGCTGTAATTTTGACAAGGCATTTGACCTCCTCGTTGAACATCCATCATTCGATCATTTTGTTATTGTTATTGTAGTTAGCGTCTTGGAACTACAACCATACATTGGGCTTGACCTAACTGCGAGGCCATCTGCGCCCCAAGGTACATATCCCTTATAAAATCTGTAATAAGTACAATTATTTAAACTGTAGATTCGTAAGTAAAAACTACAACCAGGGTTGTAGAGCAAGTGTTTATTATAGTTTCTTCTTTATCATCCTAGTACATTCTAGTTTGTTTTCTGACTCTCTTTATAAAACATGTTCATGATCTCAGTTTTGGGGGAAGGAATAGTTGTATTTTTGCTGTTCTACTTTGTGATTTAGACTGTCCAAAAAAGTTTGTTTTTACATAAAAATCCAACCATGTACCGCTTAAATCTTTAAAGATGACTGGCTACAGACTGACGAGCCCTGACTCTAAACAGCCCGCACTAGTGAACCATGTAGCAGTGTTTATAGAAAAAGATAATCCCTCTTTGCTGTGGTTTTAAACCCTACCCAGGGGACAAGGGCGTATTGTGAGGCTGATGGTTTCTGTTTGTGCCTGCAGGCTGCTCTTGTCTGGTTAAGTGAACTTCCTTGTCTCCTGTCAAATTTACCGCTCCCTGAAACATGAGAAGAGCAAAATGATTTGGCACACAAAATAAACAGCCAACTGACAAGACGGCGAACCGAATGACGCGAGTGAAGAGAGTGGAGAGCAGGTGGTTTCAAGAAAGCGACATAAAAAACCAACAGGAGTGGAGGACAGAGAGTGATAGGGTACAGCACGAAGGAGAGGAGCAGGAAATTAGGAAATGAAGGACGGCTGAGGCAGAGAACAAACGGTCTTCACATTAGAAAAAGAAAATGGTTAAAAAGAGAGAGGAAGAGTAGGACTGAGAGGGGGAGAATGTCCATGTAACAGTGCAGCCTGTCACAAAGCTGCTGTAGCATTCTCCGCGTAACAAAAGCAGCAGATTGAGTTGGACAGGGTTCACAGTCCTGAACACTAGCCAGCCAGACAAAGCTATTGAGTGGCTCGTCTGTGTTATCTGGCGTGCTGCTGAATACTCCCCTTCTGCAGAGGTGAGCAGGCTCAGGTTACAGCGTTTGCTGATGGGCTTTAGTCCATCACACTTCCCCTCTGTTAGACAGCAACCTCGGGCAAGGCTCTGTGATGATGCAGCACGGCTACAATGAGATCCAAGGAGAGGTAAAGAGGAATGCTTTTAAGAGACTTGGAGGACTCGCCCGGAATTTCCTTTTCGCAATCAGCTGCTTTCTAATGTTGTCATTAAACATCATCTACGCCTCAACAGGACCACAATAGATGCAGCTTATTCTATCGTTTGCCCGTTTTGTTTTTGTCTGATAAACAGATTTGTCCTCGGCTGCATTGTCATTGACCCATGCTTTTTCCAATTATCCGATTCACAAAGGACATCATAACAGCTAACTGCAGTACATGATCCCCATTATTTCTCCATGAGATGTCATGTTTATAATTGGAAGCATTATCTCATTGATCACAGCTTCTATTGTTATCATAATAATTACCACTACAGTGTCATTTGGATGGTAATTTAGGCATTCTTTAGCAACTGTCAAGCTATTAATCATATTGTAGCATCCTATGGGATTGGCTATTGTTCTTGTAGATAAGTATGACTTGATGAGATTTTGGATAAGAGACTTGTTGTTCTGGCTGGATAATATTGGGTGTCAACGTTGTAGTGAAGTTTTTTTTTTGAATCAGGGATTTACACCATGTTGACCTTTTTCCTAAGGCTCTCCTTGTTTCTTTGGCCCTGGTCTACCTTTGCGAGTGAGTTCTTGTCATGGAGAAGGTCTTATAAATATGGATGCATTGTCCTCGAGGCCGTGCTGCAATTTCAGAAAAGGAGGGATCTTAATTTTCTTTCTTTCTTTTTTTTGATTTTCTTTTTTTTTTTTGGGGGGGGGGTTAGACATGTTCAGTTTGATTGCAAAAACTGGTCGAGTCGTTGCCCAAGGTTGCCTCTTGATATTTTTTATCTTGTAGGGTGACACCGTTATTTATTCATTCCTGCCACCGCTCGTGTCCCTGCTCTGCGGAGGAATATGATGTGAGAGGATAGAAAGAGAATGAAAGAACTTCGCTTCTCAACAGCAGCTCATTTCACAAGAGCTCCTAGATATACAAGCCATGAGAACTCTTGTAAAAGCTGCATTGCCATGATACACAGGGCAATTTTTATTCAACACAGAAAACATTGACCTTAACATTAGGCTTTGAATTTAAAAATTTGGAATACACTTTGTAATCAATTGGTTGTAATATACCTCTGGTTTTTAAGGGTTTCCATTTTCATCTGCCTTAATCCAGCATTCTTGCTGATGGGCATCAAGGGGGAGACTCCCCTGGTTGCAAAAGAAGCCAGGTTGGATGAAACCAGATGAAAAAATAGCCTAACTTCTCAATTTAATGTTCCCAGTTGATTTAAAGTGTCAGTCATTAGTTTATATTGTTTTCAAGACAGCATAAGTTCATGTTGTGAATAACTGTCCCTTTAAGTGTAGAATCAAGTTAAGGCAGGTTATCCTTTCGGGTTATCTGTGATTGACAAGCTACTTTCAGGAAGGCCTATCAACCAGGATAGAGATATAATAATGGGTACTGTATTCAACCTGCCAAATTACTCCTTAAAATGTGTTGAATAGGTGAGTAGGCAGTGCCTCGTTCACTTCTTCAATGCAGACTTTTCCTGAGATACAACTGACTAATTTCCGTAGAATCTGATCTGAAGCTTGAGTAAACATAATTTCACCCGTTACAGCAAACATGCTAATTACAGGAATAACTTCATTTGTATAGCACTTGAAAAGAAAGAGGTTTATAAATTGCTTTGACACATGCAGAAATACACCGGGACAACAAAACAACCCACAAAAGAAACAAGCAACAAACAACAACAACAGTAAAAGAACTCAAACAAAAACACGACCCACATCAGAACTTCAGAATCAGAATTCAGGCAACTTCATAAATCATAATAACTGAGTCAAATGAGTCATGAGCGCTTTAAGGATTTTTTCTTTCTTTTTAAAGAAACTGCTGTCTTATGTTGTATAGTACAACAAAGTTTTTTTGTTTTTGTTATTGTGATAAAGGTTAACACATGGAAATTGAAAAATGATGTCCTGGGGTGCCAGTTATCCAGTGGTCAGTGCACACGGTGTAGACACAGAGGCTTTAGTCACCGACAGCAGACGGCCCGGGTTCAAACCTGCTTATCTGCATGTCACTCCCCTCTCTCTCCCTTCTAGATTGCTGGCTCTATTAACTTCCCTATAGTTCTAAAACAAGCACATAAAAAGCCCAGGAATAAATCTTTTGAAAAAAATGTGTCCTAAACATCAAGACCCCAGACAGTGAGTTATACCTGTTTTGCATTATTCTCTTGAGTACACTTATCTTAAGGTATCAGGGGTTGCATGACCAACCTACTGACTATGCCATTGTCTTCAACAAATGTCTTTGGCACATCACAGTCATCACAGCATTATTCACGTTTCTCCACTCTTGTCTTCCACACTCATTCTTTCCAAGCACTCATCTCTAACGCACACATTTTGTCACAGTGTGCATCTTATTCCCGGCATTCTGCTCAGAACTCGTCAAAAGGAACTGATGTCATTATCAGCAGAGATAAAGAATCATTACTGTGACAGCTTTACAAACATCGATGACAACTCGAGTGTGGAAGACAAATGACAGAATGCTTTCGGGTGATGATCTGAACAGTAATTTTTGTGCATGTGCAAGCACATATAGATGGCTTTTATTGCACAGTTGTTCTTTTTGAAAATGTTGCCGAGGACCTTGGATACTTATGCTGGTGGAAGAACGTCCTTGGTGGAGTAACTCAATTTGGAAAGAGGAGATGGAAAATGAAAGAAGTGACAAAAAATGGAGGGGAAAAAAGATATAGAGTGACAAAGCTGCATACATGGTAAAGGAGCTAGTGGCTGTTTTATTAGATGAAGGTTGAATATAAAATACTTGGAGGATTCAAATGCATCATAACCATTAGCTATTTAAAAACACACGCTGTAAAGTGTCGTGCTTGAGCAATCTGCAATAAGTTACACAAATCATCATATATCTCCATGTAATATGGAGTTGCACATTAATGAACAATAATTAGGTTAGATTTGAATTTGAAGATTAGTTGCTTCAGTTTGCTGTTTATTCGCAGTAGCAAATCTGTATGTAATGTTTTCATCACTTACAATTGTATCATTCCAGTAATGAGAGAGGAAATTAAAGTCAAACTTGATAGATACTGTGGTGCTATGAAGGTCATAGAAATCGGCTTCCAGAGCTTTAATCATCTCATTAAGAATATGAGGTTTGCAGAATGAGTACTGCAGGCACAATGATAAACAGGTTACTCCATAAAATTTACTGACACAGCCAGGTGTGATGTGAGTTTAGTCATATTTAAGATGAAAAAATGTCACCTGCTTCCCGTTAAAGTAATTTTGAAATATGTGCTGGACAACAATTATTCCCTTCTATGACTGCAAGAGTCCAAATTCATGCAAGCAACTTTGTGTGGCTGTACCTGTTGTGTCAATATCAGCATTCGGACAAGCTAATGACCAAAACAATAGCATGCTTGTTTAACAATAGCATGCTTGGCTAGCATGTTTGTTTGTATTTTAAAGTTTACCATGTAAGTCACCTTCGGTTAGTTTGTTAGCACGCTAATGAATGCAGTTTACAAAGCATGTGAGGTTAATGGGAATGCCATTCATTTGTGTTTATTTGGTAAATGGATTTGAGCTTGTGTAGCATCTTCTGACTACTCAAAGTAAACACTGCCCATTCACAACCATTCATACGCTGATTACTTATGTTGCTACTATTTAAAGTGACCATCAGAAATAGCGAACCAAATTCATTTGCATTCGCATGCCGCCGATGGAACAGCGGGAGCAGCCTCTGAATGAGTGAATATGGTACCTGTGGTGTTAAAGCTCTTTGAGTAGTCTGAAGACTAGAAAAGTGCGATATAAGTCTATTCTGGATAATATTCACTAACTGTCAGCGACCACGCATGCCTTTTGACATTATTTCTTGGTCATGTCCTCTAACAGTTTCTTTTGATCCAGCTTTGAAGTCAGGTAAAGTTTTAAAAAGAGTAAAAGAGGTGCCTTGGGGTGGTACTAATAGGTAAAACAAAGATGGGAGTTCTATCTAAGACCAGGAGGTTTCAATTCTAAGAGTTAGTGTTGACTTAGTGACAATCTTTCGACCAATCAATGGACTGCAGTGTTTAGGGGTCGAACGTTAAATGTAGCTACTGCTACACCTAACAAGAGGACATAGGAGAAGTTGCGTTTCTACGGACTTTGAATTTTTGCACATCGATGGGCCAAAAGATGAACAAGACACCTGAAAAACACACTAAAGAACATAGAAAACCAGAAAAAGCAGATATGGGACCTTTAAAAATGGCTACCTTGAATCCTGCAGAGAGGTAGTTTGCATAAAATCAGTATAGAAGTGATTAATTTAATCGAATAAGTGAAACAAAAATACATTATATAGTATATCCAATCATTCAAGGCCAGTAGGGAAGATTAAATATGTATTGCCAACATTGCTGAATCAACCAGCCAAGTCACTTATCTTTTTCCTTTTAGCATATTTATATGCTTTCCAACCATCTGGATGTCAGGACCACAAAATGATATTTCGTCTATGTGTATTTTTATGGGAACATATTACGGATTAGTTGATTGGCCATATTATTAAAATTGCTTTTCTGACACCCCATGAAAAATCACCTTAATCAGATTATTTTGAAGGTAGATGGGAATATTAGGCTGGTGTGACAAATACCAAGGCAAACTGAATGCTTAACCATTTTATTACAATGTTTTTTGTAATCAGGCAGACAGAAAAAGGAAGTATCTCTGTCTGTTCTTAGTTCTAAACTTTGCTTGTCTGATAAATAACCTTTTTTATTTTTCTACATTAAGGGATGGTTTACTGTTAGACTGACAGAAAGAAAATGGTCGAGAAAATCCACCCAAGATATCTAAAAGCTGATGTTTATTGATACACGATATCCATAATAATAATCACAGCACTGAAATGTTGTGTTCCCTAATGCACATTGCAAATCAATGAGTATATCTTTGGAAGCCATAGTATTTTTTTTCTACTCTAAATACTATAAGTGATGTGCGTGTGTTTCTTACTGATTTTTTCTGGACACGATTTTAATAACCCATGCAAACTTGTATTTCAGTCACTCAAGCAGTGCAATCACACAGTCAGGGGGAACTGAAGGCAAACACTTTGGATTGAAATGTAATTACTATTATTACGTTAAAGTGCTGACTTTTTTTTTGTTTGTTTTTTCTTAAGTCCTGTACATTCAATCAGATTACTGATGTAGATATTGTGGCAATTTCATACATCCTTATGCAAATGTAAACAATTATATTTAAAATTTTCATTGGAATCAATTCAAATCATGTTTTTGTTTGGGTACAACCACAAAACTTAACAGAAGTTCCTTTCAATCTCAACCCCAACATGAATGTTAAACGTGTGTCTGTGTACTCCCCTGTATCAACCTAATGATTGGCTTGTTATGCTGTGGTCCCACGACAGTGCCTTCATCTACAAATCATTTAGTATATGTTGAGGCAACCCTTACTCTTCCAATTAGAAAGGTCTAAAAACATTGAGCTTCAGACATGCTTGGCAAAATATAACTTGTGTAGACGCATTAAAACTACTGGATCAATTAATGAACCATTCCTCTGCTACTTCCACAGACCTACAAATGAAAAGCTTTGTGAATAAGCTTCGTTGAAAGTAATAACTGAGTGTTGCAGTACGGTTCTCGAGACCACTTTTTGAAGGCCACAGCTGTAATTGTATTTTTTCAAATCCAGTTTTTGGTGGACTGAACAATGAATACCATACATCTCTCAAAGCCTCATATTAGCGCTGCCCAAGGCCACAACGGCTATGTTATATCTGTACAGTACAACATGTTCTCATACTGCTGTGTGAGTAATACAAAAAAATTTAAGCTATATTGTCATGCCATACCCCGCCTCTGCCATCTCTCTTCCCACACCCACTCATTCCACTCTGACATCGTGTTATAAAGTTCTGATTAGAGAGCATGTTATGATTTCATTACAGGGAAATCCGTGCACCAAGGGGAAGATGGAGCTTTTCTTTTCTTTTTTTTCTTTTGCAAATGTTTTTTCCAGTCACCCAATTATTCCCACTCGTATCTGTAATTGAGTTCATGTTTCCACAGTTCCAAGAAATGTATGCTTCAGTACTGTCTGTTTGATCTTTCTTCTATAAATGCTGGTCAATGTTCCATGAGGGGAAAACTGGTCAGTGTGCAAAATGGTATAAATGTGTCAATAGTGCTTCCATCCAGACCTCTATTAGCAAGAATTGACTGAATCTACTGGCTGATTCTTTTGGGGCTGAGAGGCAGTGGAAGCCAAGTGATATTTAAGAAGGCCAATTAAATTAGCACTACATTTTAACCATGGCCAGGCTTGAAGGGGGCCAAGTGAGGCATGTCCTCTAAAAGAAGCACACAGTTGCATATTTAAAGATTGTTGATGAACAGATGTACGTATGTTAAAATTTGACAGAGACAAACATTCAACAAAGAAACACTACATGAATAAATGAAATTCATTTTGAACATGAGCATTCATAATAAACATACATCACATGTATTTGTCTCGTGTAGTTTAACATGCAGACAAAAATGGAATTTGTAGGCCAAGTTAATGTGAGAGAGAAATAGAAAATACAACACCAATGATATCATTTTCAGATTTTTTGTTGTAGCGTATAGCATTATGCAATAAGTAAATAAATGCATTTTCTGGTCTTGTTCAATTCTAGGTTAATTAATCTAGATTTAAAGGTTTGTTATTCCCTGAATGCAAACCTATACTATGAAGACCAGACCATACAGAGATTGAGGTCTGATAACAGAAGTTTTGAGGACAAATTCTTACCATGTCAACTCGCAGTAAGAAGTTTGGTAAATTTGGCAGTAGTCTAGAGAAGAGTAGGACGGAAAGAACAAAAGAAAAGAAAGAGAGGGTATAAAATAAAAATGTTTGTAAGCTATGACAGAAAAATCAACAGAGTTGTGAGTCTGTGTACAAATAACAGAACGTTACACTTTCAAATTACGTGCCATACATACGCCAAATTGCAATTTTGCTTGCATATGATATGCCAATCCCTGCCACTAACTTCTGTAGTGAGCAGAAGCGAACGCTTAACCTTTCAACGTCATGACGTCACCCAGGCCCGCCCCTCCCTACACGCAGAACACGTGCTGTGCGTAGGGCCCCGCGATCCATTGGGGGCCCCATTTTGCACAAGTGAATTGAATTTCCTTCGGGATCAATAAAGTATCATCATGCTCTGCAAATGCACAAAGGATGCGCGTGCATTTTGCCGAGAGGCGCGCGTAGATCAACACTGCATGAGTTAAATATTTCATTCTATGCTCTGTGAATTTCAGTTTCCCCTGGCAAACAGTATAACATCTTAGGATTTTGTATTGAAGGTGGACAAACGGATGTGTGGCGCTTTGTATTAACAAGCTGTTGACTCGAGTAACACTCAGAGGCCTGTCAATAAACACCCTTGCAGTGAGCAAAAAAAGGGTTTTTCTCTGGTGTTGACACAAGTCAAAGCTCAACATTTTATTCATGGATTAAATCGATATCAATACATTGTTATCGCCACTGTAAAACAAGCTAACAAGCTCTGTTGTGTGAGAAAAGCCCCCTCCTTCTTCTAAGCTTGTCCGTCTACGCAAGCGGCAGAGAGAAAAATATAAACGGGGCATCGGGGTAAATCGTGGGTAAGCACGCTACGGTTGTTGAAGCAAGGGAACCTTCTGGGTGAGACAGATTTATTTAGTCTAAGTCCTGCCACTCATTCGATCCTCACTGACTGCATCCCAGAAATACAATCCTGGCTCTAAACCAACTTTCTCAAAGTCAGCTGGGACAAATTGGAAGTCATCTTCATCGGCCCAAAATCCCACAACTTCACCCTCACCATCAATGGCTCTACTGTGTTCTCTCTCTCCACCACCCCCACCCCCTAACCCACACACACACACACACACACACACACACACACACACACACACACACACTTGTAACCTCGGTGTCATCTTCGACCCAACCGTCTCATTCGTCAAACACATTACCAGAACAGCCTTTTTTCAACTCCGCAACATCGCCCGCCTCCGCCCATGCATCTCGCTTACAGCTGCCGAGACCCTCACCCACGCATTCATCACCTCCGGGCTAGACTACTGCAACAGTCTCCTCAACAGATCAACATCAAAATCACTCAATAAACTTCAACACACTCAGAACTCCACTGCCCCGTCTCCTCACACGCTCCCGCACCAGAGATCACATCACGCCCGTCCTTCACTGGCTCTCCATCCCCCCTGCAGGACAAACTATCAGTCCCAAAACTCCATCCCAAAAAACATTTGAGACACTCACCTCCTTCCAGTAATCTTTAAAAACTAACCTCATCTACAATCACTAAGTCCCATCCTTCACATTACATTGAGCATTTTTGTTTTGTTTAATGGTTGTTTGTTTTATGTCAAAGGTTTTTTGGGCATTTACACAAGCATTACATAAATTGAATGTATTATTGTGTATCATTATTATATTTGACACTAAAGAGGTTATCCTTTACTAACACACTTTTCTTACTCTATAGGGTTTTTTTTTGTAAGAATACATGTAATGTAATTCAAGTAACCCGAGGAGTCAGTCATGAAGAAGGCAGTTTTGGCTTTTCTTTTCTTTCTTAAGAAAATACAAGAATCATTTCACTGCGATTCAGGGATGGTATCACAGTTTTCACTCCCGGCTTACTTAACCATTCTGTTGCAGAGAGCAACATTTCCTCACAGGGCCATTGGAGTGGAGATTGCAGCATCTTGGCTCATAGATAACGTGAAATGCACTGGAAGCATAAACACTTGCGTACAGGAGCTGAAATGTCTTTGTTCTCATTGTGTCTGTCCTTGATAAAACTATTAGCAGTTATCAAAGACATTGCATACTCTCTGCAGTGTGTCCAAATTAAAAGAGAAGAATCAAGAGAATCAATCCTTGAATAATGTTCAGATCCTTGCACTTCAGAGTGCTCTGCATTTTTCAACAGTTTTCGTTTTGTGTGACTTAGTAACATTTCAATGGAGAACATCTAAAGCACAAACACTTATTCTTTTAATCTTCAAGCTTATCTTCATCATTGAGTTGATTCTGATCACTTTCATCCCTGCATACAGGTCCATTACTGTTTGATCTATAAATGTAAATAAAAAGGAGCTCGAGTGACGCTATAAGGAGGTGGATGGATACATAGATACAATCGTTACAAGAGGTCATATGCTTTGATACCCTCCATTATTTCTCTTACCTAATGTGGTGGGTTTTCATGCTAATGGGAGATTTAGAGGGGTGATACTGAGGTTGTTTTTCCTCTCGTCTTCTTTTCATCAAGGAGTGAAAACTGTATTCTAGCATGCCAATAAACCCTTTATTTCAGCCCTGCTCGGGACATGTCGTTTCTGTGCCTGTAGCTTTAAATGCAAATGAGCTGTGTCTGACCACGCCCCTCTCTGGAAGGGCTTAGGCTTTTCTTGCACCATGTGCTATTGTTGACGGTAAGAAGGCAGACTCAGAGGGCAGAAGAAACACCTAGATGTCGGAGCGTCATCCACCTGGGGGAGGGGTTAGAGCCCATTGTGATGTCACAAAGGGAAAATCTCCAAACAGTCTGTTTGAGCACACATTCTCTGAAAAGTATTGCATGGTAATATATTGGTATCGCTCTATCTTTTTTTGTTTTCGCTGGTGTCACTTATCTTTTTGCTTTGTGCTTTAACTGCTACATGTACAGCAGTTTTCCATTACGAAGATTAATATGTGCCTTTCAATGCAACATTAATTTACTTTGTTGGTTTATTATATTGTTGACAACTTTACCTCATGTAGAGGCTAATAAGGTTCCTGTATTCTCCAGTGAAGGGAGGCTCAAACATAATGTATTTCTAATGTGTTTGTCTGCCGGCAAGGCAGCTCGAAGGAGGAATGTGTTACCCTTGTTTGTATTTTCTCCCCAGTTAAAAAAAAAAAATCACCAACTAACTGGGCTCACCTTTCTCAGCAAATAAGACACATAATAAAGCATGAAGCCCTCATCGCTGTAAGGCACTGCTACTGCTTTATTTGAAAAGTGGGGGATGTTGAATCAAATTTTCCACTTGTAAGCAGCGAATAATTGATTCACACCTAGGCGCAGCGGTGTAGACGGATGACTGTGCAGCACGCTATCCTTTAACAAACTCGGGAGATATTAGTGTGAAGCAGGGTCAAACTGCACATTGGTTCAGTGAGTTAAAGCTCATATTTTGGCTCGGTGTATTAACCACTATGATATTACAAACGTTCCTTTGTCCATACAGTTTTAAACACATTTAATAAGAGATACACATTTTCAGCGTGCAACGCATCACCAATTGTCTGGCCATGATTAAACCTCCGGTAGTGATGGACACATTGTCAGGGCTAGCAATTAAAGGAGTCACTGCCCTGACTTCCTGTTGCATGTGTGATCCAACTGACAACTTCAGGAGCTGATTAGAGTTGCAATTAAGAGCAGGTGTCTAAGAGTTGATTTTTTTCTTAGCTGCACTTCCATCGAGATAAGAGCTGAAACAAGAGTTCAAACAACCAACTAATCTTCACCTTATTCACCTATTAGTACAACATGACGACCTGGAACAGCTTAAGTGACGAACATTGATCATCTTGTTACAATGGCAACTGTCCGTGGATGGTAGAAGTCTGTTTTTAAAGTTGTTCTGTTGGAAGCGGGAAAAGTGACTTTGACACACGAGCACAAACAGATGCTGTGGATATCAGAGTGGGGCTACTACAAAGGGAGCGCGTCAGTCTTTGGAGGTTCAGTGCCTTGCTCAAGGAAACCTCAGCGGTACTCGGTAAGTGGAAGTTGCACCTCTCACCAGACAAGAGTTCCATACTTTGGTCCGCATCAGGACGTGAACCAGCGATTCTCCGCTTCCCAACCCAAGTCCTTACTTGGACTAAACTACTGCTGCTCCAATTAATGAAAAAAAAACCTGAAAGAACAAAGAAAATGAAAAATGACAACTGATGGCTGGATTTCATGACAGTAGATATGCACAACACAACTCAAATGCTGGCAGACAACAAATGGAAACCAGAATGCTTCCGATGCACAAAATCCTCGATGCTGTATCTGTAAATAAAGATCGTCAGCGTGCCACTGTGTCTTACCCTTTTGTTGGGTTACCTTACGGTTACCTTAGCACAACTCACAATGTGACTCCTAACAGCGAGTACTTAAATGGTCCTTATACATACCCACCTTTTTTAACCAGAGGACAAATAAATGATAGTAGTGGCTAAATAATGACAACAAAACACAGATGTACAACTTTCCCTTCTCACGGAGGGCTGAACATGACTAGATTCGTGACTAAACTGGCTGAATCCCCAAAAAGTCCTGCTGTATTTTCTGTATGGTCTGGACTGGCAAAGCTCCAGCATAAGTAAATCATTCATGCTTAAAGATAATCTCCTCATTTTTAAATCTTGCACACTCCATGAGGATTTTGTAGCTTTCTGATTACAAAGTGTTTCTGTTCCGTACAATTTGTTTCCTGTTTTTTAAATATATCTATATATGACACCCATTCAGGTACCAAATGAAAAAAGATTAGCTTTGTACCTCATGTCCCTCATTAGATGAACTGTTGTATTTGTATCACAGGGGGGGCTGATTGCCTGAGCAACACTGTTTGTTAATCTGATCATGTTTGTGTTAGGAGCTGAGCAAACAAGCTGCCATAAACAAGCTGAAGCAGTGAGCCAGACAACGCTGCGGCTCTATCTGTCTGCAAACTACACATTACACACACTACACGCGCGCGCACACACACACACATGCACGAGAGTCATCCTCTTCTCGGGGGCTAAATAATGAAGAACGGAGGCACATCGCTTAGGTGATTAATTATCCATGCCACCAGATGGGACGACGCGCAAAAAACGTCGAAATTTGGTCTTTTTTCCCCTAAATGCATTTCAGAGTGAGGATTCGATCGGGGTAATGACAGCCATATGTTGATGGATGACCAGGGGCGAGTATTAATCAGAAATACAGATACAGGATGTTACCGGGACAGAGGAGTGTATGTGTGTCAGTGTGGGTGTGTTTTTTTTCTGTAAACCCTATGGAGAGTCTGAGGGTATAAAACAAAAGAACACACTCTAAATATAAGACATCAAGTGAAAAGAGAATATAACAGTCAAAAATATAGCTTATTTATCACCATCCATAAACACAATATCAATATATTTAAATAAAATGCCTCTTTTATTGTCACTAAACAATTTAATTTTCACCATTACTCTGCCTAACCGATATAGCTATAACTGTTTCTTGTTCGCTGTCAATTGAGAGAGAGCGCCTCAAGTCAAGCAATATTTGAAAGCATTTGAAACAGCGCTCGAGATCAGTCATTTGATTCAATTGCTGTCTGTTTTTTTTTTATCAGAAGATAAATGAAGAGCAGACTCTCGAGTGAAAATGTGTGTTAATTTTTACTGAGGGGTCAGCCATTTCTGTCTCTGACAGGCCGGATGTGAAGCCTGGAACTGAAAGGGAAAGGGTCTCGCCTCAGGGATGCTGGGTACTCACTGGGGGCCACTTATGTAGCCTGGTCAGGCAGAGAGAGAGAGTGGTTCAGGTCATTTTACCCCTCATTACATGGGTACACATGTCAAATATCTACACCCTGGAGCCCTATCATTTTTTGCTTCTATAGCCAAGTTCACAAAGTTCTGACAAAAATGAAAGGCCCATCAGTATAATAATACAGTAGGAGTAGAATGAAAGTGTCCCGCTTTCTGTCAAATTTTACAAAGTTCACTTGTAATATGAATGAGGCTGTTGAGATGGATCTTTCTCTCTACTCTGGACAGTTCTGCACTTTCTATATTGTATCTGTCAGCTCCATCTGATCATTGTTAAGTCAACCCTAACCAACTCCCTTTAGAACCCCAGCTACTCCAACACAACGGCTATAAAGAGTTGTTGAGCCAGACAAAAACACTGCGATAGTAAGTTATAACAGTTCCACAGTTTTTATCGTCCAAGGTCATTGGAATCTGTACATTATAAATCACAGCCTGTGAGTTTTACAGTTTGTGTTGGTGCGAAGGACACATGTCAATATGCAAGTTGGAGACAGCAAGCCTTCAGAATATAAAAGGAGATATGAATTCATAACGCTAGGTCAGAGAGGTAGTTGTTATTCAAGCCTTGCCTCGCATGATCCTTTGTTCTCTTTACACTTAAAGCTACAAGTCCATGAAGATCTTAATTCACTGTGTTTTGAAAGAAGAAGCTCATGTCGATACAGTTGTCTCGCTGATGACAGCAAACTAGCTTTCACTTTTGAAACTTTAAAATAGAGCTCTGTGATCAGAGTCAAAGTTCCATCTCAGTGGTGCGAGGACTTGCTGATAGGCGGTATTTTAAAATCGGAGCATTAATGCTTTACTTTATGCCAGTGAAGGCCTAAAGCTGCACCGTTTCCCCAATTTAATGGGACTTTAATGTTTGTGGCTGGAAATCAGTTGTGGTCTGGCTCTGAAAAAATGAAGACGTTTTATGTATATGAGGAAGAAAATGAAATTCAGTTGGGTGGCAGAAAGAGTGACCTCTTCACCTATTGATTCATTTTCTGTTTGAATGGCAGATCATCAGGGTGTGAGAAGCACATTAATTCTGAAAAGTGTGAAGGCAGCTCTCTTTGAAAAACTTTTGATATATTTCACACTTGGGGAGACTTTCAGATTATCTAAAGCAATTTAAATTAGTCTTTGATACCTTAACTACATTTAAACACACTTTCAAAGCATAGTGATGGTTGGAAAAGATGGCATACATCAATATAAGTATAGCTTTATGAGGCTTAAGACCCACTGATCAAGTAAAAGCCACGCTGTTGTAGAGTGCATGTGATATTTCTTAACACCAGAGTTTTCTTCACAAGTTTAGACACAACAAAAGCTCAAGGTTCTCTGTTAACATTATTTGGCCTTTGTCATCATTTGAAAGGACAACGAGCTGTCAGGAAATGTGAAGAACAAAAAGTGGGAATAAGGTCCACCAAAAGGCAGAGGGCCTGCATGTGTGGCAGTGAGCTAAGTTGGCACCCACTAAACATGAAAATAATATGCAGAAAATGCTGCTCAAATATTCCCAACAGTTATCAAAGCCAGATGAATCCGTAATTTTAAAGTTGTAAGTTGTATCTTGTGGTGCCGCAATGACACGACATTCATTGTTGCCATGGAAACACTGGAAGTTACATCAAAAACAGTTGAAAACATATGAAAGCAGAAATTGCTCCTGAAAGCTGCCGTAATAAAAACGTCTTGTAAATTACACTTAGATACATCATCAGTTGGTTTTCATTATGGACGAGTCCCCGCCAGTCTTAAGGTCATCTTGTTATTGTGTTGATTGAGAGCACTCTAAAAAGTACTGTACATACTGTGCCTTTAGCATGAAGAAAACACGGGGAAATGACTATTGGCTTTCAAGGTTAAATTGTTAATGGACTTGATTTTGTATACTCGAGCACTTTCAAGTGTTGTACTTAGAATACTTTTACACAGCAGGTCACACCTACCCATTCACACACTGATGACAGAGGTTGCTGTTAGGGCTTTCACAGTTACAGAAACCTCCTGACAAAGTGCTTATATTTCCAGAAGGGGTTGTACAGTATGTGTGAACGCAACAGTTGGATTCTTAACGTGGACTTCAAAAGGAGTTTATCCCCAAAAAAATTTCAGCAGCAAGTCTGAATGAGCTGATGTGAGAACGCAGCAGGACACTCTCCGGTAAACTCAGCTCGAGCCAATGGGAGAGGGTGATGACGTGTAAACTGTGACTGGAGTCAGTGCCATTTCATTTTCTGTTCAGGTTATTAATCGTTAATTACGATGTCTGACCGTCAGTATGTTGTCAGTATCACAAGCAGCATTGATATAAATGGAAATATTCTAATTATAGCATTGTATAGCGCACTCTGTTGTTGGGTCCAGCCAGGATGGCAAAGTTCAGGCTGTGTATGTTTGGAGAACTACGACAAAAGACTCTTTATCCCAGCATGCCTTGCAGGTACTCCCAGAATGCCTTGCCACACCTAACACATAGGTGTGAAGTCTGGGAGGTATAAAACCGGCCATGCCCCATTGTTCACTTTCTTTCAAACATCGTCTGGCGACGTCCGAGGATACCCAACTCTGTTCCTGTTTCCAGCATGCTTCTCTTTGTTTAAAAGTTTTGGCGCGCAGCTGATCCAAGGCCTTGAAGCACACCGACGTCCTAATTTCCGAGCCTAGATCATCCACTTGAACGCATCTCAGAAGTATAGCGTTCTATTTCTCCCGTATCAAAACGGTATTGAGAGAGACTGTAAGGATTACGTCTCGTTCCGTCCTTTAAAGAAAGGACACCCACGGAGATCACCTCGCTCGACGGAGGACAAGACGGCCCTGCTCAACCCCACTGGACACGCACCGCCATCACCTTACAACTGCAGAAAGGCCGCGCCAGAACCTCTTTTCTTCCTTTCATCAACCGTGGACAAACGGTTACAAGTGAGGCTTAACTAGGTCTGGGCAGTTAGATATAGAGAGTGTGTTTAATAACTGAGTTATTATTGTGAAACGGTGATAATATTTGCTTGGTGTTTGACCACTGTGTCTTAGATTTTACCAGAGTAAAATCTCTTTTGTTCTCCTTATTTGTGCCGCTGTGTCTCGTGTGTTTATCTGTGAGCTCCCACGTCATAACCGGGTAATAGACTCACTATCAGAAAGACTAGTGTGAACGCCGTCTGATACAAATCCGGCCACTAGCTTCTGGTACGCGACGTAAACTGTGCTCTGAGTTGTGGTGAGCTCCAGTCCGAGATTGAGCTGTCGAGGTGCGTTGTTTTCTCTCGCTCTCTCGCCTTTACACACACACCTTTCGGTAGACGCACACACATAGAGACCTGTGGCTTTCCAGACGCTGCAGAAACGTAGATCACGTTCTGTGTCCGCCATCACGTGACCACGCGTGGTCGTCGCCATTTTGATCTGTCTCTGTCTGTCTGTCCCTCCCCCTCTCTCTTTCTCTCTCTCACACGCGCGCACACACACACACACACACACGTGCCACGCTTGTTTGTTTTGTTTGTTACTTGTAGTTTGGCTTATGATGGTTATTTGTTTGATTGGGTTTCATTGATTTACTTGATGTTGCTTTGTTAAATAAATTCTATTATATCTTAAAAAGTCGTTGTTTGTGATCACTGTGAATTTGCTTTGTGACTTAGGCTGGGTGAAAGGGCTTTGTGTTCGGATTTCACACCTTCAATTAAATACGGATTATTAATTATCAATGATATTGGTATTTAATTAAATAATTTGAGACTGATATTGGTAATATTTTGATTGTTCCCTGTTTACAGGGTGGTGCCCCGAGGTTTATTAAACGCAGTTTAATAACAATTATTGATTTAGATTAATAATTAAATAAACTTAATTATTAATTTATTTTGACAATCAAATTTTACTTCACAAAACCCAACATAACTGTTGGTCAGGTATTCGCTCCTGAAAATTCCCAACACTGTTGCTCCGTCCGCTACTTCTGCACCTTTTTTTTTTTTTTTTTAAGAGTCCCCCCGCACCTCCTCCCATCTGACAGGGATAGTAAAATGTGAACAGCCAGGTCAGAAGAATATCTGGAGCAGTCCTCCCACATTTTTCTAGATAAATTTAGATAGTTTTTTTTATATTTGTGCCTTGTGTGTAGCCTTAACTCAGCAGCTATGAGATTGAAATTTATCTCCTTATCTCATATTTAACTCTCAGCAAGTCAAAGAACCATCAACACAAAAAGGAAGCAAAAGCAGAATTTGTTTGTTTGCTATGAAAGTTAATCGACATGAGCCAAAAGGGGAACTTTTAAAACCTTGAACTCACAACCCCTTTAAAAAGTTATCATTGGCTGCAATCTTACTACCATTGTACAAGCATGAAAACTGTTTCACCTATTGCGCAGCAAGGAGGTTTCTCTTGTGATTAATTACCTTTGACAACAACTTCACACACTCCTGAGATTTTTATTCCTTTTAAGTGAACCGCTTAGCACTTAAGAGTTCAGCTTTGGGTCTCATCCAAACTGTGAATGTTCCGAGGTCACATTTCAATCACTGCGCTCACACTTACAACATATTAAAAGACACCTCAAAGAAAACAAGTGTGTAAGGATGGGTAAGAATATCTTTTGCATTTTCTTGTTTGTATACATGTCCTATTTGGTTATCGCTTTCTTTTTCATCCAAACGTGTGTGAGCTCCAAAGGATTAAGGTGGTGTGTTCCTCTGAAGGGCACCATATTAGTCAGACTTGTCGTACCCTCAGTGTGAACATGGTCATTGACTTCGATCAATAACCTTATCAAAGCTCTGCAGTGCCGCGGACATTTGGTGCAGTGACACAGAACAGGTCTTACAAAATGTAACATCGACATCTCTCACAGGCGCAAGACACGAATGGTCCGAAAAATAAGGTCCTCTGTGACCCATGATGACTCACCTCTCCAGTACTTCTGAAACCCCCTGTTAACCGAGAAACTGGATAAACGCATTCATTTTTTCTTTATCATGTTTAAAAGGATGTGGTGGAAGATAGGTTGTACTGAAATCTTCGCAAACAAAAGTAATTGTATTCACCAGTCGCAGGCATGTCTTCTAATTAATTCTTCATGAAAAAAATATGTTAAATTGAGAGCAAAACAACGTTGCAGCGTTTGTTTGGGTTTGAGTCAGGCAGCTGTGAGAATAGATAAATGTCTGAGAGAGGGACGGGTGTGCTGTCCTGAATTTCTATCTGACAGACACAACAATAACAGCTTTTGCTTGTTCCCCTGTCACTTACTGTAGCTGACAAGTTGTTCTCAAATCCAACACTAACAGCCAGAGACGGCTGCTCACATTCAGCAGCGCTCGCATCTTGGCGCTTTTTTTTTTTTTTTTCTTTTCCCCACACTGCGGTCGTCATCATTACACCAACTCGAATCTAAAATGCGGTTTTCCACAATTAAATGAAAAGGCAATGTGTTCAGTGAACTGTAACTATATAAAAGAAGAAAAAAAAAACATGATTAAATTGAATGAAAACATGATCAGTTTTGAGAGGAGAGATGTAAGAGTAGCTGTGCTGTGCAAGGTAAAAGGTGTTTCTTTTTTTAAAGCTGCTATGAGGAGTTTTGGACTACTTTTGAAGCAAACTGAAATGAATACTGTGATATGCAAATGCAAAGTTGAGCATCAGCAACAAGATGATGTATTTAGTGTGACCACTCGTGCCTCAAACTGCTGCTGCAGGGTACATGTCAGACAGAGTGATTGTATGCATGACAGAAACAGCCTTTGTTTACATTTTCAGTGATAGATTTGTGAAAAGACAGCAGGGTGAGTTTTAGCTATGTACAGGACAAAAAGCTATGAGATAATAGTATTTGCCAAAATTGACACAAATGAGCAAAATGAGGACGTCTTATTGATAATATGCTCATAATGCCAACTTAACATGATGATGTTGAGCAGTCTATTAATGGATGATGGCTTTTACCCATAATGCTTTACAAGGTAGATGTCAACCAAATCAAGATTAAACCATTGGCATCTAGAAGAAGGGTAGGAAAGAATGAGGACTGCATTTGGGTTCAGGGGACACAAATTTATTTTTCTTTTAAAAAGTACTCAACATTCTATTTAGTCTGGTCTATTTTGCTCCTTTCTTCGTAGGTAGATGAACACCATTATACCCTTATTTTAGAAGCTGGCGACCACATCCCGACCAATATCCAGAATGCAGTCCTCTAACGTACCTTGGCTTGGCTTGGTGTGGTTGGTTAGTATTTATAGAAAACAGATCTGTTAAGGGATGAAGAGATGGAAAATGTGACAACAGACTGCTGGGTGAAGTGTGGGCTATGTCTTGGAAAAAGAAAGCAGCAACTGGTGGATAGGAAACACTTATATACACACTATAGGGAATAGAGAAGTAGGAGAAAATAATTAACAATTCTATGGGATGGTTGGAGGAGCCTAAAACACACTTTGTTCTATTTGTATAATTTGTTTTCTTCATTTGGATTCCGAGCAGATTAGATTTACCTTAAACTTGAAGTGCAGCTCAAAATCCCTCACAAGCCTTATACGTTATCCTCGTTTGTATTTGTTTGCATTTTTGCTTTTATTTACAAAGGCAAGCCAGTCAGCAACTTGTTATTTTTTTTCACACAACTCTGCCATATTGTTGTTATTGCACTTTGTTTTGTGTATAGTACACATGGTGAATCATGCTTTGAAAAGGCTCTTTCTTCTGTGCACAGTCACAGTGCTGAGTAAAATTTGCACAAGACAAAAATCGGATTGGATTTATTAGGGCCTGTGGCATTAAAAATAAACGAGGGTGTAAAATAATAATAATAATATAATGCTCTGGGAGGCCTTCATAGTCAGTGGAGTGGAACCCAGAGAGTTCACCGTGTGTGCACAGGAGGTTCAGAAGTGCAAAAGGAATGGATGAGACAAAAAATATCTACCAACTCTGTGAGGAAGTATACAATAACAAGAGACTGTATTCTTATATTTGTTGGTTTCACTTGTAAATTAAAACTGAGTTAAAATGAAGTTAAATAGTCAAGAGGGTGTTGACATCAAAGTCAGCGTTTCACCCAACTTATAACACAGCGTTTTCACTAATTAGCCAGCTCCCCCCTTTGGTGGATTATGTGCTCATCAATAACATTTAAATGGAAAATAATTTACTTTTTCAACATCCATAGATTAGTTTGTGGTTCCCTGGTGCTCGGTCACACCATGCATGGTTTGACTTTAGTTTCCTTCTTATTAAAGACATTAAGGGGTGGAGGGAGGTGCATCTGTCACAAACAGCAATAGGTTTTTTGTAATTGGAACATGGTATTCACTTTTTCTTTCCTTTTTTGCAAACACCATGCAAGTTAGCTAATGGTAGCTTTCTTCTGGGGACAATGAATATCTGAACAAAAGTCAGGGCAATTCATCTAGAACGTGTTGAAATGCATCAATCTGGACCGAAGTTGTGGACTAACCACCCACACAGCAAACAGATGTTGCTAACCTCAGAGCTCTGGCTTGTTTTGTGAATTTTTAAATGACACTAGATACCTGTTCCCTAATGAAAATGACAAGTGAGGAAGTGAGTCAATCACTCATTACTATTATCTCCTTATCCCCTACTGATAAGTTACAATAATGCCTTTTTGCCTCACTGACGCATGGCTCTGAGCGACCACCATAACCTAAACACCATTGCCACCTTCAGCATAACCAGATGCCCCAAATAGCATCAAGCAAAACACAACTTTGTTAATAGATGAGCAGCCAGGGCGTTACCAAGGTTACAAGTGGGCCATACAACTCAGCCAAAGGCTTTTTGTGATTAAAATGAGAGTCCTTAATAAGACCCTATTTGTTCCTTATGAAAGAGTATAGGGAAGTAACGATTAATCGTGAGTTAAAAAATCGATTCAAGGTTTTTATGGTTTTTCACGGTATACTTGAATCATAGTAACGGTCCGAACTCAACACCTACCAAGCACCAAATGCGGGTAGATTTTCAGTTTGGTGGGTACATTTCAGAGGGCTAACTGTAAAAGGTTCACCATAAGGTCATAAAAACTGTGCTGTGAGTATTAAGTGTGTTTTATGTAACTGCAGCTATCTGCTGCACACAGAGACACACCGACATCCATTTCAATGCACACACACACACACACACACAAGCACGACCCACCCGCACTAGGCAACCTATTTAAAAAATATAGGCCAGCAAATGTTTTTTTTTTTTAATTTCTCAATTTCCTTCTCTGAAAAAAAGATTGAATAGAACATAAAGCCTTTGCAATTAATTGTACAGAAACATACAATATGTATATGTGACACATCAACACTATGTGTTATTTCACCTTGGCCGGTGAGTCAATCAGTTAATTTCGGACCCTGTCGGTCATATGGTGAGTGTCAGCAGCTGTAGAGCAGAGGTGGTTGGTTGTAACTAGCAGGTGTTACCATGGCAGCTGTGGAGACCAAACCATAACAAGCAGGTGTGTTGCCCCACTCGCCTAAACAAGTTTAAGAGCCAAAGAGATAAAGAGGTACATTGGTGTTTTTGTTAAAAATTAAAGGAATCCTTTTTAGTCATAATTTTTGTTTAATCTCATTTTGTAAAATAAATAGTAACAGAATCACATTGTGAACCCAATAATATCAATATATGTGAATATTGTTTATGCTTTTGTTGACACTTTATCTTTTGTTAAACTTTTAGTATAGCTGCACTGTCATTCATTTACTGCTCTGTGTGCCTTTGAATTGCCCCGGGGACAAATAACGTTTTTTTGAGTTGAATTGAATTGAATTGAATTGACTCGTATCGCGAGTTGACGGAATCGTTAACATCCTTAACAGAGTATATGTAAAATGAAATATATATCGAATACTAGCCGGATTTGATTTCAGTCTCAAAATGCTATCCAAATCTGTGCAACCCAATCCCCCATTATCCTGTCATTTCCACCAGTTGATATATGACCACCATAGAGGAGAGCAGCATCATTACCCATGGACAGAAAATAACCCAAGGAAGAGGCCTCATAGGGATTCTGGGAAAACCTGTGCAAAGGTGCTATGAGTAATGGGGGTACTGGAGTGGGGTCAATGTAGTATTTTTAAGCTAACTTTTCAGTACCCACCATTAGCCAATTCCTCCAAGCTCCCCTTACACTATGAACCCACTCACTGGGAAAACAGGGTGTGTGGGGGATAAGCCTAGAGGAATACGTCGGTGTGTCTGTTAAGGCAGATTCACGTGTGTAGATAATAACCATGAACAAGCAGAGCCAGATATATGTGAGGCTTTACCAGTTTTAAACACGTGGTATGTGTGAGACTGTGTGTGTGGTTTCCATGTCAGCAGAGGCAAAATCCTGCCTGAAATACGTGCCAACACGCAGTCAGATGAATGAAGCCGAGGGGTCGGAGTTGAGCTGCGACAGTGGCAGCTGTCAGCAGTGTGGTGTGTTTGATGTATGAGCTCATCCGTCACCAGCAGCCTCTTTCTGTGCAGGGGGAGGAATAGTAATCAGACATCATTTCTAATTTCCCCCTTGGTCAATTCTTATCTTAATGCTTCTTGTTCATTTTAATAAGCATTTCCTCTCTTTTTGTTCCTTGTTTGTGTTTCTTACGATGAGTGAGAGAGTGGGTAAATATTGGTTGTATGTACTATAGCTTTCTCTATATGTGTAAGAATTATGACGCAAATGTCAGCCTATACACAAGCTAGACAAGTGAGAAAACATGAGCATGCAATCACAAGATTAAAACTGAAAACTGCTTTTCTTCAAATCCACTTGAAAGGCATATGAATCATGCAAACAAAAACAAAAAAGCTTTGTTGTTGCAGAAGATGGCGATACATATTTAAATTTAAACATACACAGGTTTACTCATCTGGATAAATTGAGAGAGAAAAAAAAACCCACACATGGATCCATGTACTGGCCTGTGTTTCGGGGAGTCAGACTGAGTACTTTGCCACACTCTGGTGCCAGTTGGTCACATCCGAGTCAAGAAGGACATGGGATGAGTCACATTTGCGAAGCTGAGACACTAACACACACATACAGTACGTTGTGTTTGTCTGTGTGCGTGTATTTAAGTTAGTGTAAAACCCAGGGGGTACAATAAAAGAAAATAATGCTGACAGAGAGAACTCAAGCAACTCAAAATAACTAAAGGAATTCCTTGCGGGACAAAGTTGCTGAATGCGTTACTCCTTTCTGATCTGTACCCTGATGTGTGCATTATTAGCTCGTCGAAGTAGATCCGCAAAAACCTTAAAGTAGTCTTAAATAAATGCTGCTCAACAAGGGCACGTTTATGGACATTACACTGTTCAGCCCTCTAGATATCCCCCAGTGTCCAACTCTACATGCAGGAAGCACAAAAAGCCTTATGTACTCTATGTCTTTGAGATGGAGTGCAATAGTAGGGCACGTGTTACCTCATGTCCCTTTACTTACTCTCCCAAAGGCCTGCCGAGGCACATTGAGCAGTCATCACCAGGATCCCCTTTATGGCTGTCCATTCTGTCCCCATGAATTACATTCCACATAATTTCCACCTTTGTTCATGCACAGCGGTGCCAAGAGCCCTGTGTCTGACTCTCATATAAATCAAAGAGCAGTTCACCGTTTGGAATAAGGTTGCCGGATACAAGCCATCGTTGAAGTCACGCTGTAAAGTATGTACATGAGCGTTTGCCTTCTCGTGTGCCAAGAGCCCATGCAAAGCCAATCACAGAGCATGACAAGTTCTCATAAGCATGTTTTATATTGCTAGTTTTATACCTTCCCCTGTTCACATCAATCATGTCAGGAGGGAACATGCCCTTCAACAGTACGTTGTGTGTATTTATGAAGAAAGGGCAAATGCCTTTTTTTGGTTTTCTGAGGTTAATTAAAACTCAAAAATGCAACGTTTACTATAGCAGAAAGTCAAGTAGGAACAAATGACAAACAAATGGATGAATAAATCATCCATATTGAATCTCCTCCTCTAGTTGTGATTATTTCCGGGCATTATTTTCTTTGTCCTCTGTACAAGGTTTTGTATCATCTTATGGGGTTGCATTGTACCAAATGACAGAGCACTTTGTTTCAGGGTGCATTTGCAGCACTACGGAAAAAAATACCACCCACACGGTTTCTGAGTCACCCAGCAAACACGTTTGCATAACTCAAAATAATTGCAAAGCATCTATCCAAAAATCTAGTTATGCCTCTCACTCTGTTCTATCTTATCCTCTACTTTTTTTCTCCCCACAGTGGAAGACACAAACTAGAAAACCAATAAAGTGCAGGCCTCTGAGACGGTAACAACAGAACTACACATCATGAAATTATATTAACAGCATCACGCCATTCTGTTTGAGGCGAGCAAGCTTACTATGCACAACAACTACCCTGACACTTATTCAAAAGAGAAATATCTACAGAGAACTGTCTGGGGCCAGGATCCACGGATGCCTGTGGGTTTTGCACAATCTTGCAAGGCCGCCCTTTAATTAATCGTATTGTTCTGTGACTAATGTTTGTCTTGAAAGACTGCTTGGTTATTCCTGTTGCTTTCTGCACATTATACTCTTTACTTTCAGTAGGTTACATGGTGAGCAGAAGAGCGGTCACCTTGACCCTGACCGACCTTATTATTGTCAGTGTGAGTTAATGGGACGTTGTTATTGGCAACGCATGCAAAGATTCTTGTCTTAAAGGGGTAGGTTGTGGCTGGCTGGTCAAAAGGGACATGGCATGAAGTGTTACTGCTCAATATTCACTTGCTAATGTCAAGTCTTTTTACTCCTTTTTAAACTTTGTTAATAGGTGAAGTCTAAGATAGAGAGTTGACTGAGATCCCATTGGTGATAGAGGATATTTCACTCTCTCCCCAGGGTGACTGAATTCATTCCTTTTTGTCATCCCTCAGGCTTCTCTTTGTCTCTATCAGTCTGTCCTCCATGTGGATGATGGTTCTCTGAGGCAACCAAATTCAGCGTTAATGCATCACTACCACTTGTCAGGCCTGTTGGAATACATTTTGAGGAGGATATGAGAAGACACAATGCTAGAGGAAATGAAGAACCCATGGCCTACACGATGGCCTTATTGTGCAAACCCTTCACTAAATATCCAAAGGCCTATCTTATGCCGTCTCTATTTTCAAACACATGCTGATTGATTACATCAGCAAAAACCTGATGTGATGACGGCAGAGCAAATGATGTATTGCTTAAGGCTCAGCAGGTATTGTTCCTCAATTGAATATTGGAGTTAATTCAGTCAACTTATCTTCATCATTCAAAAATGTACTTGCATTGTATTTGAAAAGGAGCAGCGCATAATGGAACCTCTGGCACATTCAAAGGATGGACCCTGGCGCTTGCTATGGAAACATAATCATTGACTAGCCTGGCAGCAAAAAGCGACATGGTGAGCGGCACTTACGGAGTATGTGGAGATTGTGGCTGGTGGCTTTCTGAACTTGGCATCTCAGGATCTGCTCTCTGCTGGTTCATCTCCTGCCTCTCAGGGAGATCTTTTTTAGAGTGACTTGGATAGAAGAAGTGTCCAAAGCACACAGGGCTGCTTCAAGGTTCAGTACCTGGTCACATACACCATCTCATTGGGTGCGGTCATCTGCTGTCAAGGTTTTTCATGCTAATGCTATGCAGACGATACCAAGCTGTTCTTGTTATTCCTGCAGGATGACATAACAGTCTCAACAAGAATATAGTTATGCCTTGCAGATATCTCTAAATACATGAATGAAAACCACCTTCAACTCAAACTCTCAAAGACTGAGCTCTTTGTCATCCCAGTCAGTCCCTCTACGCAACCACAGATCAAGATCCAGCTGGGCACAACCAAACGCATGCCCTTATCCCCTCGGAACCTAGGTGTGATTGATGGCTGAAGGTTCAATTGGTCTTGATTGCTCTATACAACATCAGGTGATCAGAAGTTTCCTTTCAGACGAAGCGAAACAGCTCCAGGTACAAGCTCTTTTGATATCACCTGTGTTGATGATACAACACGCAGCAGTGTGACTAGTCTTCAAACTACTCAAAACAGCACATCAGGCCACTGAACATATCCCTCCACTGGCTACCAGTTACTGCTCATATCCCTCCCACTGCCCTCTTCCAATGAAAGGCGCCAAGTCCATCTTTCAGAACAGGTCCCTAAGTCTCTTGCCGGACTCTTCTTCTCAGTTGCCCCAGTGGTGGAACAAACTACCATACTTCATTCACTCGGCAGAGCTGAAGACCCAGCTAAGTTTTCACATATTGATGATGATGACACTGATGAAGAGTTCTGTAATTATAAACTTGGGTAAGGGAATTACTCTTTTGTTTGATTCTTTTATACGTTATGTTGTGCTTTCCTGTAGGTACCTTTGCATGCCTAGACATAGTTTTAATGTTGTGATCTCTACATCTGGTGGGAACAGATATTGCACTGGAGCACATCTCCACATTATTTGTAAAGATATGGTCTATTCACATGAATGTTCTCTGACCAAAAACTTTTTTTTTTTTATTCATTTATGTTAATTAATGACTTGGATGAAGTAACGTGCATTAGTGTAAGAAGAAGTCTAGCTTTTAGTGGACAGGATTCTGACATCTAAGGTATATTTATGAATCAATGTCATTGTCAGTGTCACAGACACTTTTGATACGATCACACAATTCACTCAGATACAAGTTTGTCACAAAAGCCAATCAACAGTGGTTTGACACACTGTAACTGAACTTAATAGAATGCTGACATTGATCTACATTTAGCTACAAACCTTTGCTGGAGTTTTTATTCACACAAACATTAAGTTATTTAAGAAAATTATTTTTATATGGTATTAAGCAGCAATTTCACTTATTACAAATTTATTTTCAAGCAGTATAGTATAGCGGTAGGCAGGACATTTTTGACATACAGTGAAAGAAGAAGATAACTTTTAAAGATGTTTTTAATCAAAAACATTTTTTTTCCTCTGCACAAAGCTAATCATAATATTCCATTTGATTTCCCTCAAGTCTTCTCATTTTCTGTGTTTGTCTCCACCAGTGTTTCCTGTTTTAGTTGTTCTTGTCCTTCTTCACCGGGCTCTTCCCTCCATTTTTCCTACATTCTTTTCATCCAGCCTCATCCCCCTCTCATTTATTTCTGTCTTTCCAATCTTTCTGTGGCTTTGTTCCTTTCTTACTTCTCAATCTTAATTCTCAAATGTGTCTCAATTCATTCAATTTTCTCTACTCTGTTTCCACTTCTGTCAACTATTCATCTCCTCACCCACTTTCAGTCAGTCTCTCGCACGTCTTCAATGGCTCCATTTCCATTTTCTTGTCAATTTTTATATTGTCTTGCTATTGTTTTACTCAGTCTTTACTTTTGTTCTTTCGTCAGCATTTTGGTGTCGCTCCATGGAGTCTGATACCACCAGGAAAACTTGCTGCACTACTGGAGCATGTGTTTAATCATGCACAAAATATACCAAGTCAAGCACTGAGGGTGCAAAAAAAAAAATCCCTATTTTGCATTTATTTTTGTAACCACTTTCCTCCAAGGTCATTCCACCTATAGCTTTGCTTTTACAGTTGCATTGACACCATAGACTATATAAAACAAGGATGTGGTCTCTGTGACCTCACCCCTTGATTTCTCAAGAGGCATTTTGAGGCACAATGATGCCGGTCACCATTATAGAAATGCACTATGAGTGGCGATTGTCTGCTAGCAAGATGCAAAACGTCATTCTGTCAGTCGGCTCTCTCTGTAAAGGGTACTTCACTTTGGAACTCTCTACTCAACAATCTAAAATGATAAAACAACAGTAATGCTTTTTTAACAAAGGACTCAATTAATGGCTGACATTTAAACATCAGTGCTCATGTGAATAGCTCTTAACTGGTGATTGCTTGATCATGTTGCTGTTTTCTCTAGTATGTAACTAACGTGGAAATTTGCTTGCATTTGTTAGTTATTTTATTCTTTGTTTGCCAGTTGTGTTTTTGTTTATTCATTTTTTGTATTTTTTCCTTTTCATCTATTTTAATTCTTTCATCCTTTCAATAGCCGCAAAGTGTTGCAAATTAGCACGTGCTAAAACACTCAACTCAATGTGTCTGGTTTGTCAAATGTAATTGCGATGTCCAGATCAAATACACTTTAGATAATATATATGTTCTTCCAAATATTGCTTTTCGCATTACAAGCAGAAATGTTTTTGTTGTCAATATTTACAGATGCATATCTGAAATGTATGTTATTACATTTTATAATGAGTGTCAATGCTAATGAAGAATTCAAATAAAGCTACAACTACATTAACTTTTTGTCCATATGAATATCTGTTTTTAACCAACATGTTGAGCAGAAACGCTGTAAACTCTATGAAGCACCATGAGTCATTTGTATGTAGTCTCAAGTTAAAAAACACAACAAGTCTAATGTCAACTTTGTGGTGGAAAGCGATTGATCCACACCTCCAAGTTCCCAATTATAATTTACTTTAGAGAATAAGTTCCAGATCAAACTAAATTAGCTAATTATATTATTAATCTGAATGTTATTGTGGTTGAACTTAAATTCAAATGTTATTTTACTGATTTTACAGGTATTGCAGGCCAGGTTTTTCAATATTTTTGCTGAGACGATTTCCAAGAAAATATCTCTGGCCTGCCATGAACAGTTATGTAACATTACATTATTAAGCACTGAGAGCAAAAACCTTTTAGTTTGTTGCTTAACTATCAGTATAAGATAGTACTATAAGTGACCTCAGAGAAGGCCAGTCTCTGCTCGAACTTTTCACAATTGTTATCCTTCCACGGTGTATATAAGAATAGTTAGTAATGTGTTGTTTGATGTATGTTTTCTTAACAAAAGCGTTTTTTTACTATTTCGGAAATCTGCCACATGTTCCCATGTTCTGTGCAGTGATTCAGTAAATCTAAATGGACTGCATATCACTTAAATACAAAGTATTTCTTAAACAGGACAAAACTTTTGGCTGAATCCCCTATCCACATTAGTTATCTAAACTCCATAGGCTGGCTTTCCTGGTGGATGCAAAGAGATGGGTGTTTTTTTTTTCTGCCGCTGGATGTCCTGCAAGTTCTTTCAGATATTTTTGATGAGCTTCACACTCTTGTTTCCAAGAATATTTCAGCCACTCTGAATCAACATGACATCTGGCACATCGTTTCCTTCAAGGCACGGATGTAGCAAGAATATTGTCCCAAAAAGCATGTTAGACCAGGCAAAACTACAGGACGCAACATCAAGACCAACGGAATTCCACTTCCCTCCTTGAATCTTTTTTTCTGACATTGATGAATCCTGACTGAATGAGTCTGTCCTCACTGATGTAGATTCAGGGTTTTGTTCACTGTTAAAAAATGACAATGTAGTAAATGATGGCATTGCAGTAGGGAGAATATTATCCTAATTCTTTCACATCAATGGGGATTTTGGGCTTCTGGTCTCAGTGAGGATGAAAAAATAAAATATGACCAACAGTCCATCAATGCAAATTGACTTTTCCAGGGAACAAAAATGAAACGTTTCTTGAACACGTGATTACTAAATACAGGACAAGCCAAATAAATATGTATGGTATTATGCATATTAATAACCTTTGCAGAATCATGTGTATATATATAGTTCCAAACTGAGGATGTTTTCAGATTATAGATGAAATTGCTTTATGTTTTTGCCTTCTGAATCACGAATCGCAGTGTGATTAATTTTTGAAAGGGTCAGAGGGCGCATTTGTCTGTACCAAAAATGTGCTAATTAATTATACAGTAAAATGACAACGATTAAAGACCAGCTCGGCAGAAATACTGTGCAAGTGCTTCAAGCGAGATCATCTCATGTTCGCCGCATAACCTCATCCTATGTGGCTGCCTTTAATACAAATGTTAAATCGAGGAGAGCTTCTTTACTTGTTTTAACTTTAATTTCAGAGTGAAACGTGCTGCTTTAAAGAAGCAGGAACATCTGGTGATCTTTGCCTGTGTTTACTTCCGCAGCAGCACAAGGTCACACACTCTTGTTTCAAATATAATACCTGCCTTTAAGCAAAAATTCACCCCAAAAACAAGAGCAGCTGTGTTCAGCAGACTGACGACAAAAGTTTTCAAACTTGCTTTTGATGCTTATTTTAAAAAAGTATGTCCAGGCAAGTCTGAGCTTGTGTGAGCAAAAGGCTTCTAAAGATTAAACGTGATGTGTGTGTGTGTGTGTGTGTGTGTGTGTGTGTACAGATTCTCAGTAAGGTGCTAATTAGATACTGCAGTGGAGTACGGGACAGAGCGAGTGGACGATCAGCACTGTGAGAGATCATTACACACTCTCCGACCTGAGAACAGTTGAGCGGTTGCATGAAGCACAGCTAGCGGAGAGGCCGTGTTTTGAGATCCTACTTCGAGCTAAAAACACGCAATGACACGGAGGGAAAGGAAAGCACAGATGTCAGATCCTTCAACCGCCATCCATTCATTCCATCAGGGATTGACTTGTGGAATAGAGTTTCCGACATATTCAAAGTTTAAATGTTCTCTAGGAGTGGAGGAAGAAAATATTTAAATACCCACAAATTCATTTAACAGCAGAGGCTTTTATTAAACCATTTAAAAGAAAAAGAAACTTCATCCCCATGAAGTCCTGAAAAGGTTCCCTCTCAAATGCGGTTTTCTGTGTGAGTCACATAAGTTTAAGTTCACACAAACTCAAACAAGTGCTTTCCAGCTAAGGGAGAATTGATTACTCTGTCTCATGCTTGTTTTTGCCATTTTGCAATCAACCAAACTAATGAGAACAATAATGAATCAGACTCACAAGGCATCCAACACACTTCACACACCACCCTGCTGTTGTTACATATGTTAATTTATTTTCTTTACCAAGTCTGGTGTGCTTTTTGTGAAATGAAGTCTTTCAGTTATAATTCAACAGAGTGGATAATTGAGGCTGCCAGATGGCCTCATGGTTATGTTGTGCGGCCTGTGTGCAGAAGCTATTGTCCGAGCGGTGGCCATGGAATCGAATCCGACTGAACCCCTTCGCGATGTGTCGACCGCCACGTTCTATTCTCAACATTTCCTGTCTCTTTTCAGTTGTCCTAATAAAGGCCCAAAAAGGGCCACAAGAAATAAATAAATGCTTGAAAATCCATTAAATTAGGTTTCTTTGGTGTTGCCAGAGGATCAAGAGTTTGAACTTTTTTCTTGTTGGTGGTTACCGGACACATCTTTGTTTTAAAAGGCATTCTAGGTGTTGCATTCTAAACTCGAACAGTTTGGAAGTTTAGAAGTTTTAAAGCCCTACCCGCATGGGGAAGGAGAAGTGGACTTAGTTTACAAAGCTGTATCGCCCTCCTACAAGCAGTTCTGAAGAAGTTTACTTGAAATGGTTGCGTTTTCAAAGAGTCCAACAAAGTGCAGTTCAATCAGTGAAGCTATAGAAAACACCAGAGGAACTGATGTGTCACGTTTCTGACCATTTCTGTTGCAAAATGACTCCAAATTACAAAATAGTTCTTCATCTTCACTACTTTTTAAGTTTATTTTAGCTTGTGTCTATTAATATTGATTGGTACAAACCAATAAGTACTTTAAGGGATGGTTCATTAATAAAAACAGACTTGAGTAAATTTGGTTCCATTTGTAAAAGCTTCAGTAGTCTGTTAAAATTGTTTCAGTGATAGACACTTGTTGGATTTTTGGCCGTTTGGCAATTTCCCAGATAAAACCAAATTCTTCTTTCCTCCCCTTGGCCCTGAATAGTCTTTAAAAAAAATAACAGTAATAGCGTTGATGTGCAACTATCCACCCCCCCACCCCCCTCACACACACACACACACACACACACACACACACACACACACAAACGTGCATTAACCAAATGGTCCTCCACCCTCTCTCCCATGTGATAGTGCACTGCAGATGTTAGTGATTAGTCTTATAATGATAATAACCAAAATCTGTTTCCCTTTTCCTTTCTCCCTCATTGTGTGTCTCACTCTCCATCACACACTCTCACACATTAGGAAGGTAAGGCCATTCTGTGATGCTGTTGTTTTTCGCGTTATGTGTAAAGAGTCCCTCCGGCCACAGGGTTCAGCTCGAATTAGTCTTGTTCCCGGACAGAGGATGGGCTATTTACACATGTTGCCAGGCAATTAAGCGCTTGTCTGACATTGGGCTTTCTGGCAAGGGCTGGCAGCGTTATCACATCAGACGTCAGTCGAGGGGATGGGAAGGAATGAGAGCTTGCTGCAGGACCAAGGCAAAATGGTGTTTGTGCTGCCTTCCTATCTTTCCGCTTCTTTCTTTAGCTTTTATACGAACAACAGGGGAGAGGAGCAAAACGTTTCAAAAAGTTTTGTAACAACACCCCTCATGTAGGGCTGAGCAATTAATTAATTAATCCTCGGTCATAAAAATGAGATAATCCTGATTAAACCATTACTGTGCTGCATACAGTGTTGTGCTTGCTTTGTCACGTGTGGTGTAGTTTGTTGTTATATTTTGGCCACATGAGTGCCTCACCACTACCTCAATTTATTCCTATGTGTATTATATTTTTTCACTTATATATTATGTTGTATTGCTTTTTTCCCCCAAAGTGCTCACAATTTTTAAGTGTTGCAGTTTGAGGAATGCTATGTGATGCAGATGTGTCAAAATGAGTAACTAGAGTAACTAATCGTGTTAAATGACCGTGGTCTTGCTACCAGTCAAAATAATGCAGATAATGATTTTCAGCATCACTCAGTAGCCCTTCCCCCATCATATGAGAGAACAAACAAAGCGTCCAACTAAACTATTGTCTTCTGTATCTTCATATCTCTGCTTTTTGGATTTGTTGGCTTTGGTTGTAAGAAACATCCTTTTTTTTTTTTTTTAATTGCTTGGATGATTGCTGCAGTGCTTTGAGCCAGGAGCCTTCATGGACTGATCACAAACATGAGAGAGCTGGCAGAAGTGCTGGTCCAGCAACATATCTGGAGGCTCATTTTTGGTGTTATTATAGGAGGAAAAACACAACATGGACATCCTGCAATGGCAGCCTCAGACATGTACCTCACAATACTAAAAAGTGAATATTTGATTGTTGAATGAACTGATGAGTTTAAGACTGGATGAGTTGGCCGAGAAGTCTAAAAGATGCACAACGGTTTTTGCTATGGCTCTTTAGTGCCACAAACACAAACAAACCTATAGCTACAGGGTGCAATATTGGGATATACTGCAATACTGTAAATAAGGTCATATTTTGCATATCCTCGATGAAAGTTAAGGAAAATTTCATTCAAAAAAGTATGCCACCATATGCAAAATATTTAAGTGGGAAAAGCTGTTTTTATAAAGAAAAAGAGACAAACTCTTTGGATTTCCATTGGTTTGAAGTCCTTTAACATAGGACTGCTTTTTATGTCATATATATACACAAAATACATCATTTAATTAATTTTGCATGCTCTCTTTTAAAAATAACATCCTGTGTTTATTTTAGTGTGTCAATAATTTATTACATCTCGTTTTTTTCGGTAATGGCATGTTCCATTTCATATTTTGATATTCAAAAGAGAATATACAAATGAAAATAGGCTACTGTCAAAGTGTACTGCTTTACTGGATGCCAATTTTCCACTGTCTTGTTTACTTTCAGGTTGTAGCACAGGCTGAATGATAGCAGCAGCTACTCACCGGAGCTGCATGCTGCATTCAGGTGCTCCTCGGATGGTCACAGTCATTAATCCGACTTCAGTGTGTTTTCAGTTTGAAATGTCAGAATGTTGTGACGACGACAACAGGCAGCATGGATACTACGAAGACAATGTGTATAATGTCTCTGGTACGAGTAGCCTAATTTTTGAGCAAAATGTTAAAATTCATGAGCATTAGCCTGTTAACAAGTATCTTCACATTACAAAACTAATTTTGCCCCCCAGTTCATGGCGGAAATCGGGCACCTAATTATTTCCTTGTTGTTGACTTGTTGTTCCGACTTGAGCTGACGTTTCTGCAAATGTTCTCTCAATCGTGTCTTTATCAACCTCCAATCACATTTTACCCCTCTGGACTGATATAAAGGTGAGAGCATTATTCGAATTACAGGTGCATCCACTGAAAAGTAATAATCCCAGCCAGCTGCTTTGAGCAGAGGACAGACAAAACATATGATTTAATTGAAATGTTTTAAAATGACTTCGAACCAAATACAAAATGGAACCAGCAATCAAAAACCAACCAAAGTAGTCTTGTTTCTTCAGCAACAGTTTGTATATATATATATATATATATATATATATATATATATATATATATATATATATATATATATATATATATATCGTCCCATTATTGTGGTCGTAGTGTTTGAGCCTGCAGTAAGATATGCCCTTAGTTGTCAAAATTACTTTAAAAAAAATCAATCAAGGACTCTCATGACACCACTTTGCCTGGGCCTTTATATATTCTATTTTGAATGTAATTTCCGAGAATACTGGGAAATATTTGACAAGTTTCTTTTGGTCTCGGCGCCATTTCCATTACATCGTTGCTGTGTTCTTTTTCCAGACTCACTTACTTTCTTTCACACACTCATGCGATACCTCGCATGACTGGCAGACCACATGCCTGCTCCCTGGGGCACTGGGGCCGTTTTCCTTGAAATGTATTCTATCAGTGCTTTTAATGTAAAAATGCAATAAAGTCATTTCACGCCATGTTGAGCAACATTGCCACATTATTGTTGGGTCTCTGTGGCTTTCTGGAGTGGGACAAGACCAGAAACACTGATCTTAACAAACTCATGTGGCAGGTAGAGGAAGAGAAAGTGGGATCAGGGAGAATAAAGTGCTGGATTGACTGCTATTGTATATTACAGATAATATATTATTATGTTTAGGACTGTCAGTAGGGTTCAAATGTAATTTATTCATTTATTGGAATCGCATTAATTGTATTGTTTGTGCAGTTTCTATTCTTGTGATGGAAAAAAATGACCTGCAGCGCCTTCAAATGGCTCATTTCACTTCATCTTAAACACCTGATTAGTTGACAAGTCAAAAGTAATATTCAACTTGTGACATTAAACATTTAACTTTTCCCTGCGTTTCAAATTTGATGTGCATCAAGTTCCTTGTTTTGTGTTTAGGTTCATGTTGTAACATTTGATCTATGAGAAGTTTCTTATTTTCTTTAAGATGAATGATTTTTTTTATTTTTTTCAAAACAGGAAGTTGAGTATAGCCGTAGTGTGAAACAGTAGAAAACACAAAATAAAACAACAGCAAAACCTATTTTAAAATGCAAAATAATAGGAATTCAAGCTTGTGCTAAGAAAATGTGATTTATCGCAATTTAACCATTGAAATTCAGCAACTACTTAGCTAGGCCTTCTGTTATCACAAATGTGATGTATTTTCTTGTATTTTAATTTTGTTATTATGCAATTTAGGTTTCTGATTCACAACTGGCCAGGGACTACAGCTGGATGATAGGGATCCGAGAGTGTGGACTTTCTGAAATAATTGGTTATGGTTAAAAGGATAGTTTCTGTTTGGAATTTGTTAAGTTGGAGTGAGTTTAAACAGTCCAGAAGTTTTCATTCAAAAAAAGTTAGTGGTAGAATGGTAGTCAGGAGTGCTTAAAAAGTGGATGTAATGGGACATAGTTATGACTAGGTGTCGTCAGCATCATTTTGTGCATCATCATTTTTCATGGGATTTGTGAACAGTAATGATTGAATAAAACAGAAACCATGCATTACACATTCCCTGTAAAGTCATAACATGATCAAACTGTGAGTAAAACTGTCTGCTGGAAAACATTTATTTGGTTGAATTGTGTCTCTAGCTGCACCTTTAAGTGACCCTTCATGAAATGAAAGACTTGCAAGCTCTATTTTTGTTACCTCAAATATCCATTATTGAGAAAACAGCCCACAGAACTACTTACTTGTGATTGCAAAGTTTGCACAGCAGGAGCTCCTGGGAGGATGCTGAATAGACTGTGTGGAAGTCAAAGCCAATGAGTTACGCAATCAAATCAGCCAGGGGAATGCTCATTATTGTGCATTTTTGGTTTGTTTATCTATTTTTCCCTGTGTATCTCTCAATGGTAAACTGTGTTGTTTTTTTGTTGTTGTTGTTTGTTTGTTTTTGGGTTTTTTTTTTTTTTTTTTCATTTGAGAGCTCCTCATCTCTCAGACTCCATTTCATTTGATATGCATACCCTTCGAGCCGGTTCAAAAAAATTCTTTTCACTGCCAAGACTGACATTGCAACTTATGAGTGACGGCTCAAACCACGATGGATCCATCCTTTCTTGGATTTACCAGACTGCTTTGTCTGAAGCTATACTGTCTTGTGAGGGTGTCTCAATGGCAAGTGAAGGAAAGGCATTTTGAAGAGTGGTTGGAAAGAAACAAGCATAAATAGAAAAGTGATACTTATAATGCAATTTGTTCACAAAGAATGTATAATTAGTGTCTCAAGAGCTGATGGTTCATTTGTGCCTCGCCCCGTCTATTAAGTTGACGAGCCAATTTCTATTAATCAAGGAGGGCTCTTGGACTACTTTGCTCTCTCATTTTGGATGATGGCAGCCGGTTTGCTCTTGAAACAAACCTCATTGCCTCTTCAAAATAAGGCATTCTGGAGAGTGTTTCTCAATCTTATTGTGTCCGTTCATCCCTTATACGACGTCTCTGGGCTGTGCTTTCATGGCAGACAAGTCTAGTTCATTTATACGGCTCATTTTAGACACAGGGGAAACTCAAGGTGCTTTACATGAGCGAAGTTTAAAAAGATACAGGTAGAGAGGATAAAGGTTTATGTGGCGGTATGATGACTGGGCCTTGAAAATGTGCTTCGGTTGTAGCTTTTGTGCTTTAATGTCCAGTGAAGTGCACATGATGATGATGATAATGTACTGAAGTCAATAAACTTAACGTTGGAGTTTATTCTTCACTCAAAGCCCACATCGGGGTCTTCTTAGTAGCAAAAAGCATTGATTAAATCATTAAAGTGCTTTTTGGCTAATTGGCTTTCAATAGAGATATGTTGAAGAGAGGGGAAACTCGACACTGGTACATTGTTGATCGCTTGTAGTTTTTCATTTGCTTCAACTGCCTGAGAGCATGTTGAACTCCATCAAGTCTCGAGTTTAACGTCTTATACAAAGTTCTCCAAAAAAACAAAACACTGTTGCATAGCTTTTAGAAGCTTTAAAGGGAATAGAGTAAGTGAAGATGACCCACTTTACTTGGCAGCAATGCTTTTTGGGGTTTTTATTCATCTATGAGGTCCATTCAGTGTTTTGTTTTGTTATTAGTGCTCAGGAGTTGTTGTTTTTTTTCTTCTTCTTCTTGTTTTTGTGGCATCGCTTGTGTCTGGCGTTTTAAAACTAAAACTGGTGCAATGTCTGTAAGGCCTTGTGCACTCAGTGGTGGGAGAGCAGCCGGGAAACACTCTGTACTAGAGTGTCCATAATGCCATGTAAGACCTCCTCAGAATGCAGGCGTAAGAGGACCATCATGTCATTATTCTTGTGATGGTGTTTATGTGGTCAATCAAGGTCAGGTGCAGATGGAAACCCAGAGGAATCTGAGTGTGCAAACTCTCTCCGATATAGTTCCATGGATTAGGATAAGGTCTTCCTCCCTGTTAGTCCATAAGCAGACCACATGTTTCACTGTCACTCACCTACTGACATTGAGGTTGTGCTTCTGGCATCATGTTGTAGATTATAATACAATTACACCAATTACAATGTAGGTGAAGTTGCCTCCATGAGGCACCTAAGTGGACCAATGCGCTCATTTGTGAAGAATAGACTTCAGGTCGACACTTGTCTGTGGAGCGCGTCGGACAACGTGACAAGGCATTGCATGCTGTTTTTGCTGCACATTAATGTCAACACAATGAATGGAGCTGTATTATGTCGAGGTCGCATGTAAAAATACTGATCTCATCACCTGACCTGAAAGTGTTTTAAGTCTATTGCCAGTAGAGAGAAATGATAATACCCTTATTATCTTAATTAATATCTATATAATTAATTAATAATTAATATCAAAATACCCTTAAAACAAACCTATTAGAAGGGTTGAAACTTAAATTTCCGTTGGGATCAATAAAGTGAGTATCTATCTATCTATCTATCTATCTATCTATCTATCTATCTATCTATCTATCTATCCATCCATCCATCCATCCATCCATCCATCCATCCATCCATCCATCCATCCATCCATCCATCCATCCATCCATCCATCCATCCATCCATCCATCCATCCATCCATCCATCCATCCATCCATCCATCCATCCATCCATCCATCTGCAAAAGACTGGTATTGTCCGTGTCAGAAAGCCATATATTAAGCTAAACAGAAGTTGACCAGTGCAACAACACATTTCTCTGTCATCCATCAAAAGCATTTAAAAACTTTTTTCTACCGCCTCATTTATTGTGACTGTGCACAACATGAACATCAACACTTCATGTGATCATACTGTACAGTAAACAGTCTTTGTTGGCCTGCTGCTGTTCATGCACGTGTGTCTGTGTCGTGGTGTGTTGTGCTGCTGCAGTGCTGTGATAGTGCTGACCTAGAAAAGCACCGAGACAGAGAGCTGAGACTCTGCTCGGTGACAGAACGAGGGGGAATCCAAGCGCTGTGCTTCACTGAGTGAGGCGGCAGTCTCACTCTGTCAGTGGCACCGTCAACCGTCAACCCCCCCCCCCCCCCCCCCGGAAACTAAAGTGGTACTGTGGAACGCAAGCTGCTCCGGCATGAGGATATGCACCAATCAAAAGTCAACTCAACCCCTCTGAGAAGCAATGTTTGAATATTTTGAAGACTTGTGCATCAAAAACTCAGCAGGAGCTCAAGCAAGATTATGCCCGTCTCTTAAACTCATTTCGATTCAAGTTACAATAATATTCGGTACATTTGAACAGCATTTACAAATCGCCATGTAGCGTCATCATTCAATAAGAAAAAATACTGATGCGGCTTTGGCGGACGAAAAGGTACCGCCTGGTGACGCTTAACATTTTTACAACCCTCGACCAGATCGCAGTTGGTATTTTCCAAACCATAATTGAGCTTGTCCCTTGCTGGAAAAATACGATAAAGAGATAAGGGAGGTGAGGCAACGAGGGAGCACATCTGCGATGTGTCATGGCAACTGAGGCAGATGGAGGAGAGGAGTGCCATATAGGAAAGGCCATTCAAACTGCACAATAGATTAGTCACACACCCTCACAAAATACACTTCAGCACACATTATACTACAACATCAATCAGGCAGGAAGCAAGCATATTGTCTTTGCAGTGAAAAGATCCTTCACTCCACATGAAGAGTCAAATTAACTTTCTTTAATTACAGCCCAAGCCTCCAACTGTGCACAACAAAGATAAGTGCTTTGTCCTCTAAGCATCCTGCATGCACAGCACTGCCTGATAATGACCCCTGACTTCTATTCAGACCGGGAAGAATGTGACACGCAGGGCTCAGGTGGATTTTCTATATCAAAGAGCACCAAATCAGACTAAGGAATCGGCGGTAACAGCATGCAACAAACTCTGACCGACTCATCCACTCGTGATAATGTCAAGTGATTCATGTGAAAAGAAGAGAGCCATTGTTGCTTCATAAAAGTACCTATAAATGAGTGGACAGCCCTGTTCAGACAGACTTATAGCCTTGAACTGCTGTTCAGAATGTCAGTTTATGTGCAAGAGAGAAAAGACCACATTAATGGGGGGTTTTGTCGCTGATGTAAGATGCAAAAACTATCCTAGTTTTAACTTCTTGGCTTCCCTGCTGGGCATTTAGAACTTGTGTTCTGCTGAAAATCAAACAGTCGGGCTAAAATGGAGCTCTGTCCAACCAATTAATATCCTTTCTTCCCGCAATGGGATGAAAGTTGGCGTTCTGGTTATGTTTGGTTTGTGGCAGGTTTGTTGATGTATTGCACCACCCTGCTTTCTTGCTTCCTTCAGCAAAGCTGCCAGTGATATCCCCCGAGAACAAAGAATGGCCCAAACACTGCAAAAGAAACTAAGAGATAATAGCCTTTGACATGTCTCGTAGATAACATCTCTCACTCTTTGTACACACACTGTGTTCGTGTGCTGTGCAGCAGTGTGCATCAAGGTCGTGAAAACCCGAACTTTTGAAGCTCCCTAACAGACAAAAAAGTGCACTCATATTTCAATTAAGTTGGCCATTTAATAAAAACAGCAGAATATGATTTATGCATTTGGTGAAAGGTGGTGACACTAATTAAATGCAGGGTCATTGTCTTCCTTTAGCTCCAGACATTTTCATATTAAACTCCTAAAACAGAAACTGATGAAAAGGTCAAGAGGGCAACCTTCAACCAGCAGCTCTGGACTGGTTTTGTTTTTGTCACACTTAATAGCCATGCAAAATTAATTACCTCTGTCTTATATTTTTATTTTATTTTATGGCAGTTGATCATCATTTTCAAGAAAACAACGATTACTTCTGAGATATTTAATCACAGAGAAAAATCTTGAAAATTCTTTATCCATATCAAATGATGAGACTAACCGAAAAATAGTTCTGCGGTTGGTCCTTACAAGTAAAGCAAATGAGAAAGCAAACGCTACATTAAAAAATAGATAAGAAATCAAGTTCACGTTGAAATGTTTCATTATTTTGAAAATGTGTACGAGGCATCACAGACTTAAATGTAACAAAGTACATTCAGTTCTCATATCTCAGCACTAAATGTGTATTCAAAGATGTGGGCTGATTTAAGAGAAGATAAAAATGCTTGGGGAAATTCAGTGTTACACTATTGAACATGCTACTCACATACAAATAGGCGGGGGGCAGATGGTCCAGTGCCTTGCTTAAGCACACATTGGCAGTGCTAAGGAAGTGAACTGGCACCTCTCCAGCCATCAGACCAATTACCAGATTTGTTTCGCCCAGGGACTTGAACCAACAACCCAACCCAAGTCCCTACAGACTGAGCTACTGCCGCCCCTATTGCATCATTTAGCTTAGCATAAAAACTCCAGGAAACTAAGTAGCAATTACCTTTAAAGTCACAAACTATTAAACTGTAATCAGTATCTTAACAGTTCAGACACATAAATGTAAATGAAAGAATGTGGAATTATTGAAGGTAACGTGTTAGAATGTTTATAGCTGGAGGCTGTAAGCAGCTGATGTCTTCCAGGGAAACCAAAGAAGGAAAGGCCATTTGATCAATGTCAAACAGAAGCAATCGAATTTTTGCAATGATGGAATGATTTGTAAACACTCCAACGAAAGGTAATGATTCAGAACTGACAAGTTCCCTTGTAAGCAAAAATATGTAGTTTCACCTTCAAGACTGCAAATACTTCACGGTCATTTATTGGCTGTGATTTAAGCTGAATTAATGTATACCCTCAGTGAGTTAACATTATATCCTTCATACTATATTTCAAACTAGGATTCAAGTGTTTGCTGGACAACCATTAAAACAGCCATATGGTTGGCTACATTTGCAGGGAGTCTTTTCACTCTCGAAAATACTCCACTGAAATGAGGAAACAGGAGACGGTAAAGAGAGCCAGACAAATGTATTCCATTTAACGCTGCTTTAGAAACAGTGCAGGCTGTGTGATGTAGTTCGAGCACTTGAACACAAAGGAGCCTTTATCTGAAAAGTCAATAGCAAATAACACTACAATACTCTCCAACTACCGGCTTTGGTAAAAAACCAAATACACTATTTACCAGCAAAAATAATATTCCTATTGTGGTCCCTAAATACTGATCTTCTGTGGGAGAGAGAATTCCTAAGCAAGTCCAAGTGATGAATAGTTTGAGTGCAATATCAACTAATTCATTTACAGCAAAGAAATTAAATATATGATGCTCCAAACATGTTTTATAGGAATTTTAGGAGTTTTGTTATATAGGAAATGAATTGGCATGCAATAGGAGGGATAAAGATGTGTTAATGTGATAAAATATCAGGTTAGCAGGTGGACAGTCGAGCACCTGATGATAGACCTCAGTGGGCGTGGGTTATGATTGACACTTCAGAGTGGAAGTAATGATAATAATTAATTCCGCACTGCAAACCATGATATTGCCACAACACTCCTAATTTTTTCACATTGCAACATTTTTCACTTGCAAGAAATTTTATCACATGTAATTTCCCATGTAATTCTAATTTATCTCTCCATTTTTTACTTGATGTTATATTCCATCTCATCCATTTTCATCAGTTAATTTGTGTTACTTTCATCCCTGTAGTAACTTTCCTTGAATAATAAAATACATTGTTGACTAAATACATGGCTCAAAATTAAATCACATAACACGTTTTTTTTTTATCTCATCAACTTAAAATTCATCACCAGAGTGATAATGGTAAACCTACAAGTATGAAACATACCAACATTCAACATTTTGACCTGGGCTTGGCATGACAAGGGTATCAAATCGGTTCTGGAATGCTCGCCAAACTATATGCTAAACTAGATGCTATCTTAAACTGAAACATAAACTAGGCTGAAAACAGCAAAGATTTGACTTGAGAGTCCCAAAAACACCATACGGATTTCAACAACAGTATTATTTTAGTATTGCAATTAATAGTATAGTATATTATGTGTGGGAACAGTATCAGACACCACAGAGCCATTTGAAAAGTAAACAGCCTCTAACTAATGTAGGGAATGTAAAGGCCTTCATTTTTGGTAAATTAGGTTAAATAAACCAAGTAGTCCACCTGTTATGCAGCAGCAGGCAAAGGTACATCAGTTATGCTGCATGCAATAATTAAGTTAAGCATATTATTGCTTGAGGCAAGCAGACAGTCTTTCTGGAAACTTCTGCTGCAGTGATAGCATCAGCACATAGCGATATGCTTCAGGTTTTCAAGGAGTGCAGCTGAGAGCAGCAGCAACAAAAAGTGTAGAAAAGGACCATAGCAGTTTAGATGTAATTATGATATAATAAATACTTAAGCAGGCTTTTTGATGCCCATTCCATTAAGTAGAAATAAAGGTGTGACTGCCCTATGTGCCACAAAATACTGAGGTTTGATACAACTAATGAAAATGGAACTGTGACTAAGATCTGTAGAAGGAGGTTGTGATGCTACAACCCTACAGCTGGAGTTTGCATTAATATAGATAACCCTTAAAGTCACAACTGAATTTGGAAACGGGCTCATTAAAATATTCCAAAATGAATATTAATAAAGCACCTCTACATAAATTAACAACTTCAAAGTACAAGCCAAACAACTACAACCACAGTTAAATAAGCAGAGCCAGAGCAGGACTCACAAAAGCAAATAGCAGCCGGTAACATCACAGCAAAAGTTAGTAGCCATCAGACACCATTACATGGCCAAGGAAAAGATCTGGGAGAGCAAACAAACAGCCAAGCAACACACCAAGTAGAATATCACTAAACACACATACACCAACTGAAAAGAGCCAAAACATTTACACAGACAACAGCAAACACTTAGCTTGTTGAAGTAAACCCGTGCTCAGAGCAGACAGATATCCCTGTAAAAACCTCCATCAGGGTCCCAAGGTGAAGAGAGCTACACAAGACAGGAAAACCCAATTAACAGGTTACAATGCTTGACCAAGTACAGCTAATATTACAATTTGCAGACAAAGCTTTCTCCCTAAGTATTTGGCTGACAGACAAACATAATTGTTCCTCCACAAAGCCTTGTAGAAGCAATGGAAATGGACTATGAGCAGGCCAGCAAGCTAGTAAAATTGCTAAATGAGTGTGAGGAGTAGATGTAGCAGAAAGTAACAGCAAGCCAGCTAGCAGTTAGCTGTACTGTTTTAGGCCAAACATGTTTTTGTCACAGTGGTGACTTTGTTTCACGAAGTACATTTATGTGGCTGAATATAGGGCATGAACTTTACTGTGGTGAGAATTGTTCCTCAGGTGCAGGTAAATATACTTCTCTTAGTCCCTTTAAATGGCTTTTGGAAAATCAAACCAGCTGAGAGTTACATTACTGCCACCAACTGGAATGACATGGGAACAGCCCAATTGCCTCTGGGAAATAGTGAAATGTGTACGTTCAGGTTCAAGTCAGAACGTATTGGCCTGTTCCCAATTTGCATACTCTCATTTTGGTCCTTGTGGGGGCTGATAGGGCTTGGTGGAACAGGTACAGTATGCCATAACATTTCTTAATAGGCACATTCACAATTGTTTAGTCTGCATTTTAATTTTTCATTTTAATAATTTGTCAAGCATACTGTGCTGGATTTTATTGTTATAGGGACCTCCTCTTTTAGTGGCCCTGATTGTCTTTATTGCCCCACACTCATGGTAGTGAGTAGAGCCAAGAAATACAAGTATCATTTTAGTATGCACTATAAACTCCAGTTTTCCCTGCTGCTGCTTTTTATACTATTATTTTGCTCATTGTTTTGTTTGGCATTAGCTTATTTTGCTAGTGTTGTCATTAATAAGCCTCTGCTGCTGAACTACACTGGCTTTATACCTCTTTTTTATTGGTATTCTTTCTTTCAGTCAATGATGGCGAATTCTACATAGTTTGAAGGTTAAACACCGAACCTGAGTTGATGTAGCCAAAGTACCCACGGGCACCCCTCAGTGTAGTCTGATTCTCTAAAGCTCAGATTCCTCAGTTTAGCTTAAAGGGATACTTCATCCATTTACATGAAGCTGTGTATCATTAGAAACATGGTAGTAGTGTTGAATGGTCATGAATCCAGCCCTCATGATGCAAAAAGCGTCATATTGCATCACATGAAGAAAACTTCCAGGCAAAGATAAACATATTTTTCTCGTCTCAGGGCAAAATGAGGGCTAGATTCCCGACCATTCAACACTACTACCATGTTTCTAATGATACACAGCTTCATGTAAATGGATGAAGTATCCCTTTAAGCGGTGTTTCCATCAACTCTCCTCAGGGACAAGAGACTTTGGAGGAACTCACTGCCTCTTCATTGTTTGTAGGCGTGGGTCGAAACAAAGTCCCAGGGACATTTTTTTTTTTTTTAAGTCTAAACATCCCTGCACAGGAAACATTATATACTGAAAGTTCAAAAACTTTAATGGTTGCACTTGGAGGATGTGTTAACAAGATTTCTCTGGCGTAGAAGCAACAAATGTTTGCCTTCCAAGAGGCAGCGAAGGACAATGTAAAGGTTAAATGCAAAAACATGAATTATGTATATTCAGTGTTTACTGATGTAATTCTATTGTTAACCATACTAAACAACCTAATGTGAACTTGCTAGCATCAAGCACTTTTAAAGTAGTATCATAACAAGGCAAACATTGGCTAAAATTGATCACATAAAATCATACTGTGTGAAGGAATTCTTTTAGTAAGACAAAAACAAATGTTCTGTAGAGTTCATTTCTACGAGATGAATGAATTGAGTGGTGTAAAATAAATGAGTTTGGTATAAGTCAATATAGTACAACAAAAAGGACAGTCACAGCTAATCACAGTCACAAATATTATTTATAGCCCCACAAGTGTCATACAGCTTTGATCCAACATGAAACATAAAGTGATATACAAATATGTATCACATTATTAATTTACTCTGCCAACATAACTAACTAAACTCTTGAATCTTAAACAATCATTTGTCTGCACGTCTTTATGTTTCCCACGGACCATGCAGCTAGTCACTGAATGCTTCCATTCATCATAAATCTTTTGACAGTTGTTTTAGATGGCCTGAGAGATTAGTTGATCTTGACAATGGCAGTTTGTCATAACATTTATTAGCAGAAAAGCTAAAGCTGAGTGGAACATAAAGTTTGAAGGACCAGCGATTGTACAATATATCAACACAAACACAATGCCTCATGTCAAATCATATTACGAGCGCCTAATGCAAAACGACTCTACCGTTCTGAATGAGTGCTATGACATCTCCCAAGAGTTCTAAGTTCTTTAAGATTGGGCACATCTGTGCACGTGTGTCATCAAGCTTTAAGTAAAACATGGGTATGTAGGGCCTTAAAATAGAACCATTCATTGCTACTTCAATTTATTATTATTTTGTTTAATTGATGTGTTTTCTGACGCCCAAAAAAAATCCGAAGCTTCTTTCACGACTGCGAGTAAGCGAAAAGAGGCTCTGTTTTACCTTCAGGAAGCATCACACACTCGCTGCAGCCTCCCGCCTCTCAGCCCGGGACAATTTATGACCAGCAACCCTGAACAAGAGGGGGCACTTAGAGGTAAAGTGTCAGCACTAGCTAGCAGCTGCACACATATTTACCTAGTGGCTGCAATTTATAGGGAGGGTGCCTGTCACAAGATGTGACCCCAAGGGACATGGCCTCAGCTGGTGAAGACCGTAGAGGGAGGATGCAGGGCAACAGACAAACTGTTGGTCACAGTATCACTCTGCTTCAAAGGAGAAGACGAAAAATACTGTATATGGAATGTGGAAAAAATTCGCATTCATGCTTTCTGCTGCAGTCTTTCCTGGCTTCCTCTCAGCCACACACAAGCAGAGACAGATACACACTCACTGTGCAATACAATCTTAATGCACCGGGGCCATCTCACTGCAGGGTCAGACTGAGGAAGAGTAAAAGTGGAGAAGCGAAAGCATTAAAACATCTCCGTAATGAATCCATGCAAGGGAATGATAAAGGATTGCAGTGAAATCAGAACTGGTTTAATGACGGCATAATGAAGACGGGTGAAATCGAGGGTGCGAGGGACGAGTAAAAGAACATGAAAGTCAAAGTAGAAAAAGAAAGCCCCAGATGTAATGAAAGTGGCAGTGGGGGGAAAATCTATACATGACAGAGCGAGGGAGAGATGGAATGTTAGTCCTCTCTGCTTCAATAAGCCTCCAGCGGTGAGGCAGAGAGGCCGAGATTCCTGACAGAGCCTTATCTCATCTTCAGCCTGGAATAAAACCCATTTTCCAGCCCCCGGACAATAAAGCACAAGGTTACCAAACCTCGCACCCGTGACACCCCTATTTAGAGAGGGGCCTCGGCCCAACATAAAAATGCATAACACCATCACCCTGCTGAGAGGCAGTGTATGACAGCAGGGCCAGGCTTGCTGCGCGTGTGTGTGTGTGTGTGTGTGTGTGCTTTATCACAATGCAACAGAAGCGTGTTGAACTTCAATGTGCAGCTGAGCAGATAAAGTCAATTGGGGCATGTAAAAAGACTGCACCTCATGAATGTCATGCTTCCTGCTGCATTTTGTTTTGCATTTACACATTAAGGGTTAATTGAATTGCATTGTTCATCACCTTGAAGAGCAGCAGATACGAGGTGTGTGAGAGCGTCTGTGTGGTTGTGTGCATGCATCAGAACACTCGAAGCATCCCCGTTCACCGTGTGACAGGTAGACCTCATCTTTTGTAAGTGGACTGAGCCGTGTGATTGGGCATATCGGGATCCCTCGGGAAACAAAGTGCCATGTGAATCATATAACTTGGTTGTGCCATATTGTAAATGGGGGACAAGGGTATCCTGTCTGTCCACCCAACACCCCAGATGCATCCAGCGTAGCTTAGCCCACGGAGACGTGGAAGTGGAGATGATGAGATGATGACATTGACCTGAGAGGGCAAAAAGAAACCGAAAAAAAGGGGACAACAGACAAGATCCCTCAGCTTCATGCCAAGAGATGCCCACAAGTCATCAAGTTTAATGTCTCATTCACTCACAAAGACGTGGCAGAAAAGAACAGGGAAAAGTCTAGTGTGACAGCTCCACAAAGGCAGCTGCAAACACAGGGTTGTTAAGGCTAACATGCGCCCAGAGCTAATGCCTTCGTGATTGAACTCTTTGCAAATACCTCTGTCTCTTTGTGCCTGTCCCTACTACACACAAACACTTTACCAAAAAGCAATGTGAATAAGAAGTATCAGACCGCCATGGAAAAAAAAACTAATAAACAAGCCTGCCCTATTTTTCCTCTGAGCTATGCTAATTAGGTCAATTAATGTAATCCATGTTTGGCATCATGCAGCAGTTGGTGCAGTTCACAGAGCATAAACAACAATGTCATGCTAACTATGAGTCTGTAGCGCATTTCTGCTCAGACACCAATATTCTGGATGAGCTTTGTTACATGCACGGTTTTACCTTTCTCATCAGAGGGAACCGTGCAGAACTTAACCAGAACCAGCCAAGAGCTGTTTGAGGAAAAGGTTTCTTTAAGCTCATTCATTTAAAATGAAATAGCCGTAGTGAGCCATGGCTCTGGCATTCACACACTCTCTTAATTGCCTGAAACACTATAAAGCAGGAAAAAGAGCTATTTGTCTGGAAAGTGCACTTATCTAATCTCTCTTGAACTATTTCGCTTGGAAATGGAGCTCTGGGGAAGCCGAGACAATTAGCACCTTTTAGAACATTTTCAGATAGATCTTGGGCAAATTTCAGAAAGCCGTTTGGGGATGATGTGATCATTTGAGGATTTTCAGCCAGAACTTGGCACTGCTGTTAAAGATAGTGAAATGCTTCCCAACATCTGAAGGAGGAGATTACAATGAGGGCATCCTTTCATTTAGGCACTGCAGCTTTAACTCTCGTCTGAATGTCATTATATAGCTATTTTAGAGACCTTGTAGTAGCTTTTGAAGCTAAAGTATTCAAAGCATTAAACATACACATGGCTAAACATACTATGCTCTATACAGCAAGTGATAAGAAGCTATAATATGAGCTGCAAGAGCCATATCGTGGCCGCCTTTGAAATGAACTGTTAAAAGGTTTCAAAACCATTTCCAATTCTTCCTCATGTGATATGAGAGCTACACTTCTTTCAGAGCTGATGGTCCCCTCCTTATAAGTTGAAATGGAACTCAACAATATTGTTCGTTTTTTAAAAGTGGAACAAATGACCAGAGTTGCCCAGGAGTGATGAACAAGCGCAATGACTGTTATTTCAACCTGTATTTTTTCTTTCAGGCCATCAGGAGATGAATCTGCTGGTTGTGAAGAGAATCCATTTTAAATACTTTTAACTATGAAAGAAACCGTCTTTACTTTCTGTAAACATTACACTAATGACTTTATGCTCGCCGTGGTTAGTTTTTCTTCCTTTTTTTAAACAGCATAATTGTTGTTGCAAAAATGTTAGGATTAAGAGTAAAACTGGCAAATACCAGTATGCTGAGTGTGCTTCTGGGAAGTCTTTACCAATGCAGCCGTTGAAGAAAAATAATATGTGACAATATGGTCGGTTCATGTTTGACAAAAACTAAGATGGCAACAAGTTGACAAAATGTTCAAACATTTCCCTCTTACTCGTCAGCACCTGGATTACTAGCCAGTTAAACAAATTATTTATAGCTTTGTTGGTCCCAATTGTGCGGTGAACTGTTGTATTTAGGCTGTAATGCAGTCACCAGCCACTAGATGGAACAGCCATGAACGGGCCTTGGTTATTGGGACTTCACTCTTCTGCCCTAATGTTAACAGGCAAAGTGAACAGAGATTGTCTCATAAAAGTAAAAGATTTTAGCAGCATATTGATCTGAAAGATGGAGATAACACTACATGAAGGAAGTGTCAGGTTTAACTGGCATTTCGAACAAAGCAATGTATAACCACATTTAATACAGGCATGTGAACGTTAACTTCCCACGGAGTGCTGAGTTCCTGTCGTGCTATCACTGCTTACGTCAGCCATGCTCTTCAAACCAAGTTGACTTCTTAAATAAATTGTTTGCAATTTTGAATGTTTTCTTTCCTTTTTACTAATTGGCTAGTCTGAATTTCGATTTGAATTAAATCAACTCTCCGAAAACATTAAGCTTAATTAGATTCCAAATTCACATCCACCAGCTGTCTTCTAACGACGACTTACAGGATGTATCTGGAAGCAACAGACCGCTTTACTGAGCATCATGGGTAGCCAGAGATTTGGGAACTTCTGGCCAAGACGTTTATTCCACTGTGTAGCCATTGTATACATCTATCCAACCACTTAAAAAGCAAGAATGAAGTTGGTGCTACATTTGAGAGCTGCAATGTCATGCCAATATCTAGTCTGGCGAAATTTTTACATTACTACCATCAGGTTCTGGTATTGAAGAAAATAGTGGATATTTCTCTTTACCAGAACACTTTGGATACCAAAATCAAAGGTTGGGCCTTCCAGAATCTGTCGTTAGAGATTATGTACCACCGAAATGCAATCTTACCCTAAACATCAAATAGAAGCAGAGTCTAAATATGTGTATATTTTTAGTAATGTACCTGTATTCTGTATGTTCATCAGTTCAGAACGCAAAGTGTTTGTGCTATTATCCTTTTACAAACTACAAAAACACAATACTGCAGGCACCACTGATCTCAGCATTCATATAACAGCCATTTAAAAATGACTCTTCAAATGCAGGATTCACTCTCTCATTATTGCCAACACAAAAACAGCACTTGAATGCATGATATTCTCGTATTTTCATCGTCTCAATTTTGAAGTATAGGAGAAAAGAAAAGTGTACTTGAAAGCAGCACCACCACAAGGCAATTTGCAGTGTGAAAAATAGCTCTACTCAGCCGGCATTATTTGACAATGATGAAATGTGAGCTCTACATTTTCCTTCAGGTGTTTGAGACAGTGCAGAAAAACTGAAAAGGGGTGATGGAGGCTTAACTCCTTCCCCAGCATTAGAGTCTTAGCCCAGCAACTTAGTGTGTGTCTTTGGTAGTGCACATGAGTGAGTTTTTGTGCGCGTGTATATTTTGTCTTAGTATTGTGAGTGTGTGTGTGTGAGAGTGTGTTTAGGTGTGTGTGTGTGTGTGTGTGTGTGTGTAGAAGCCCTTTATCAGATGCTGGCAGAGTGGAGCACAGGGGGATCGATAGAGCTTTGGTCTGAAACAGGGAGACAGTACCTGGATCTGAGCCGGCCTCCAACGTTCCTCTCATTGATCTTCATTACCTCCACAGACTGGAGCTCCAGCTAGAAGGATCTGAACGCAGCGGCACAAACACATCAACACAATCTCTACACACTCCAACAAAAGGATACCCATACACACATACTGTACAGACGGTATGCGTTCACAAACGGTCCGAGCAATCTTTCTGACTTTGCAGGGACCTTAAATGAACTGAGGCAAAACAAAACCACTCATCTTTACATCTTTACACATTAAAATACAACATACATTTTACATAAATGCCATCTAACAACACAGCACAAGACATTAACCAAAAATGGTGTGTATGAAATCTTAAACTGTATTTGTATGCCTAAAGTCAAGGTAACTGTAGCTGTTCCTGTTTATGAAACGCTAACCTCAACCATCGCTTCTCATAATTAATCATTTGACAGAGATAAAGCAGTATAAACTTTCAAGTTCATCTCACATATCCAACTTAATACAAATAGTCATACAGCTAATGGCACTGAACTCTGAATAAGAGTTGTCTTCATCACTTGAGACCATCTCAATAAATGTCAAGCGCTCCTGGGTCTATGTGAGTGAGAAGTCGTAGTCGTGCTCAGAATCAGGAAAAGTTTAACCTCGTGTCAAATACCATGTGGCAAGGATAGAAAATGATCCTTACCCACTGAGTTTCACCTCTTACTAACAAACAAGAAGCCAATTTGTTAGAGATAAATAAACAGGACAGCTCGGGCATTGCTGGGGAGTTTAACCACTGCAAATGACATGCAAGTACTCAGAAAAGAAACCAGGGGGGGCTGTTTTTCATACATCTTAGGTTAGGTTAGGAGATCTTTGTTGAGAAAAAACTTTAGCTCTCTAAACTCTGTTGTTGCACTTCCTTTCCGGTTATAAATCAGAGTGACTTTGACTCTGAGTTCACTATTTCCAGTTTGCTGTGAGGGGATTGAGCGCAGCAGAGGATTTCAAACATGTATTTTGTGGAACTGTTTTTAATCAGGAAAGAGTAAGAGAGACAGCTAGGTACATGAAAGTTTGTTCAGATAAGGAAGTTGTATCATTGAAAGACACAGAATAACATCAATATTACAGAAACACAGAATAAAGCGAGACCGGTCGGGATTTTCACATTGGGGACGAGAGCAGAGTGTGGGTCCCTGGCTGAATGCCTGGAGCTAGTGCTAGCTTAATGAGCTCCAGCTCTACCACAACTCTTTTCACCCTCTTTCACAGCCTGACACATCCAAGCGGCAACATAATAATAATACATTTATTTATTTTTATTTATTAGGGTGGTTGCCTGAAAGTTCAGCCACACTACTGCGATTGCCAATATTATTATTATTATTATTATATCCGCTTTTTGGCACGCTACTCCTACACGGTGTGGACACAAATCAAGTTTAAGCGACAAAAATTTGCCCCATTTAAAATTCATGGCAAAAATTCTAGTCCCAGTGTAACTGCCGAAAACTTCAGTTTTGCAAACATATTTGTAAATCGCGATACTAAAGTCATTGTTGCTCGCATCTAGGCTACAAACAAAATACACCAAAAGAAAGCTCTGACTGTCCTCTCACTCATAAAGCAAAAAATAAAATGTTTTAGTCTCCCAGGAGAGGCATTTGTTTGGCAGTCACTCACCACATACACACACATTGGGCTCTCACAGTTTTTCCCTCATGTTTTAAAACCGTCACTGTGGTCCCAGTCTAAATGCTAGATAAAAATATAGAACATATAGAATTGGGGCACATAGAAATGTGCCCCTATTGAGAAAGTTGCAACAATGGAAGTTCTAAATGCTTGACTGTCACATGATCTATGTAGACTCGAATAGTTCCTGGAAGTTGAGCAACAGAACAATCAGGCACACAAACAATATGCCCCTGCAAGAAGTGAAGTCATATTTGCTCTGTAGTGAGAAGAGGACGACCGTAAAGCAGACCACTGCAGTTATGCCCACAGCCATGATGAAAGTCTCTGTGTCATAGAAGCTGGCGTTCATGCCAACCATGTAGGAGAGGCTCAGGGTCAGGATGGACAGTGCAACAAGGTTCCACGGGTGCTTGCGATGGAAGTTTCCACAGCAGCTGAGGGTGATCAGCGAAACAAAGAACACTCCGTAGGACACATTGTACATCCAGGGGTTACGTCGCACAAAAAGCTTGGCATCATCAACACAGGTAAAGACAACAACGAAGGAGAAAGTGACCAGCAGCTGCACCATGAAGAATTTTCTGATGAAAGCTTCTCGGATGTTCTAATCCTCAAAACCAGAGTTGGTGCACTCATCATTGTCATAATAAGAGGGAGGCACATCTCCATGGTAGCCAGGGCTACCTGCTGGAGCCATTGGGTCCCCAGCAAAGCCTGGCTGCTAGTAGGGACCCTGTAGGTATACGGGCATCTCTGAGGGTAAGGCATCTGAGGGTAGGAACCAGGGGCGAAACCTGGGCCTGCCTGGGGGAAGCCTGGCTGCCCATAGCCAGCTGCTGGTGGATATGGTCCCCTTGGGGCTTGGCTGTATTTGGGAGGGGTCCAAAACCAGGCTGAGGGGGTCCGTAGACATTATTAAGAGGGTTGGTCTCCATAACAGGGTATCAACTCTTGTCCTGGGACATGTTTTGGTTGAAGTATCACTCAGCAAATAGAAGAATCTTTTTCACGTGTTTATTTCAAAGCAGCCTCCGATACTTGTCTTCCTTCCTCCCCATGCGGTTTTGAAAAAATGAAGCCAGAAGCGGAAGTGCAAAATCCCGCAGTCGATTGTCATATAGGTACCCGCACCTCAACATCCTGTGGTACACAGAATGTGTTTGGGAAGTAAGATAGTGTGCAGACATTTCTATCTATTTTCAGAACTTTTTATTTGGACATTGGACATACACGTTTGTTTTATTTAATCACTAACTAATTAAACTTAGAACATCTACAATATGGAAAATATATATGGAGTAAGAAGGGTTAAATAAATAACATTTTACACTGTGTGCACACAAGCTTCAGCCCCCCCCCCCCCCTTTATAATTCAGGAGAGACTTAATTAACAGTTTTCAATTATTTATCTAACAGTTTAGAGAAAGATAAATATGCAATATCTTTGGTGATAAGACTCAGTCATGATGACTTCATGTACTCAGAGGCCTGAAGGCAAGGCCAACGACAAGATAGGAGCTATATAAATTTTATTATAAATTTACCCCCTTATAAATTCGAGACACTGATGGTTGGTGATAGGAGAATGCAGGATGTGATGAGGAGTGGGTTTCTGAGACTGTATCTGAACTCTGCCTGAGCTGGAGTTGACTGAGGCGGAGGAGAGTCACAGTGATCGCACTGAAATGACAAAATGACTGCCCAAGGGAGAGAATGGATTTTAAAGTTTTACGGCAGAAAGATGATTGGTTGAGAGAGGTTGCGGCAGAATCTGGTATGGGTAAGAGTAAGCGCCCATAACCAGCAGATCACCAGAGCAGAGAGATGGTGGAAGTAATAGAGAGGGAGTTGCTAAATTGAATGAAGAAAATAAAATTAATTGTAAGAGTGTATAACCAGCCTTCCTGCCTGAACTTGCACTGAGCTCCATCTCAGTGCTTCAGCTGGGCAACCCCATTCAAAGAAAAATACAGTGTGAAAATGCCTCCAACCCAAACGGCAGGGTTTGACAGTGTTAAACAGAATGAATAAATTATGTTTACACCTGCAGGTTAATATGAAAAAGATGAAGTACAAATGAGGTTTTTTTACAGATTTTACAGATTATCTAAATCACACGTGACTGAACCTGACTGAACATCGACTAGTTTTTGCTGCTAAAGTAAAGTGATCATTTTAGATACAGTTAATTAAGCAGTGTTATTTTTGCAAAAAAAAAACCCTCTTTTTTCAGTGGGACCACATGGTTTCGAGCTTGCAGAAATATCTCTTGGGAGTCTCAGACCTTAAAACAGAGATATTTTTGGAGCATTTATTTGTTCATGTCCAAATAATATGTGTATCTGTATCCATTTACAGAACATCCCAAGTGAGCATCCTTTGTACTTTATTATTTTCACAAACGGCTAGAAAACAATTGGATGCAAACACATTGCAGGCCTTATTTTCAGGCGCCAACTTTCAATTAAGCTGCAGGAGATTTAGTCTATTTGAGGGAGTAGTATAATTATTTGATTCAATTTAATTATTGAACTGAATGTCCTTCACAATGGCAATAACAAAACAGAAAGGAAAAGCTGTTTTAAGCCAAGGAAATTGCTTGAAATACCCGTGTAATCCTTTAAAGATTTTTAAACACGTAACAATCAAGGACAATATACAGTCAACAAAAGCTAACAATTCCAAACAGCTGCTGAACACACCGTGGATTAGAGAATTTATTTATGCATTGCTTGTGTTTCTCGCCTCACCTTGTCTCCTTGTCTCCAAGAAGCCAGGCTTTTAATGCACGCATGGGAAAGCGAGTTAAAAAACAAAAAGAAGAAAGCAAGGGGAGAGAGCAAGTGAATGAAAGGTGGTTTATTGAATAACCAAAAGCTCTCAGGTGCCATTCTCCCTTTGTGACTTCACTTAATTTGATTCTCCCCTCCCCTGTCCCGTCAAGCTTTGTCTGGAAGGAGACGGCATCAAAGCAGAGCCGGAAAAGACTAAATGATTGTAACTCAATTGTTGCCGGGTCATCATTGATTGTTTGCCCGGAAAGAAGTTGGAAGAGAGACAAGAGACACTTATTTCCTCCACCTCTCCCACCCTCTGTAATCACTTTTAGGACGGATGTGTGTATGTGTGTTTGCACCTTAGGATGCAGAAGCGTCCATGTGGACATGCAAACAAAGCACTAAGGAAGTGCAGGTAATTAAGAAGAGATGCAATATCATGTAAATCACAGAACACTCTTTGAATGCACAAATTTAAAGATGTGATGGACACATGTTTTTCACACGATTTAATTAAATGTCCATAAGACTCTCCATTTGGACTTCACAGCAGTGTTATGGTATGGATTTAGTCGGAATAAGGATTGCTTGATGGATGCCAGTTCACTTCCCGGGCATTCCTGAGGTGTCCTTTGTACCTTTGTATGTCCATACTCTAGGCTTCGTCTGTGTGTGCGTGTGTGTGTGTGTGTGTGTGTGGCTATTAATGACAGTAAGAAAAGTTCAATTTACCCTTCAGGATTTATTACATGTGTATAAAATAAAAATATTAATTAATAAGAAACAACAGTTAAAGACATCCACTCTACACTGAGAGCATGATAATGAGCTGACATCCAGATAAAAGTGGAATTTACTTTATTTCCCTCTTCTCAAGTAAGCATACTTTTCAAGATTAACTATACCTTGTCATAAATAATCAATGGATTTATCTTAGGGGAAAGTAAAGGCTTCTAAGTATACCATTTTTAATAAATCAAAGAGAAAATTGCTGTATATTTGCTCCCTTTGCAAATAAATGCATATTAATGGGGCACCTTACAGATTTCACGGATCCACTTCAATGTACTTTTAATTTAACATGATTTTCCTGTTGTGTTACAAAGCAGAAACATGACAGTGTTGGATGATGAGACAGCACGTTAAAGAGTAATCAGAAATCTAAAAGAGAGAAACAGGAGCTTATGTTTCTAAATACACTTCGTATCGGGTGTTTTGGAACGATGTTTGCATTTTTGTGAAGGTATATTAAGGGCTTGGGTTGTTGTATGGTCTTTGGCATGGCCATGAGTGGCATAGGCCCACACCGGTTAAAAATATAAGGGGGGGGACCTAATTTCGGAAAACAACGTAAAGATTTTTTTTTCAACAAAAACACAAACTACTGAGTTTTATAATACATCCAAAAAGTCCAAAAAGTAAAACACAGCCATGAGGAAATACAAGGCACAAGAAAGCATGAACGTACAACCAACAGCAAGCAAATGAAAATTACCAGCCGGAAAGGGAAGAAACAAACTAAATAGACACAGCGGTAATGAAACACAGGTGAGACCAATGACACAGGTAAAGACAATGAAGGCAATCACACTGGAGGGAAACTCACAGGCAGGATTAACAACACTGAGGATACAAAGTAAATCATGAAACACTAAAGACACACAGGACTCAAGAATGTAACTAGAACATATGGACACAAGGAAGAAATTACACAGTAAAACAGGAAACACTAAAGACTATGCAATAAAAACTAGGAAACATTAATCGAAACGACAGTGAATACCAGGGAAGGCACACATTAAGAAAGACAACTAAGCAACACAATGGGGGGGGGGAATGACTAAAACAATGTAAAGAAATCTGAACTTGGACATACAACAATAGACTGGCAGCGTTCCATCTGCTTACAAAGTGTATTTTCTTACAGTGTGGTTGAGCTGCGACTAAATGAGGATCCTCTAAAGTGGAATGTATTGTCTGGCTTTTTCACAAGTGGCCTGCACATGGAGGGGAGCGGTTCAAGAAGTGTAGCATTATATAGACTGACATGAAGGCAATTGCAAAAGTCGGGATTGCAGAAGACAAAAGAGATGTCATCGTCACAGAAGGAGGGCAGAGTGCCACTTTATCCATAGATGACAAAATAGCGGCAATTATTGGTGCCATGTCTCAGAAAGCCATCAGGCATGATGGAAACTCTGACAGCTGGATTCTGTTAGAATAGGCAAAGACAACTAGCTTTTTGAGAATATACTGCAAATCTAGTGTGAACACCATTATAATGATACACAAACTTTAGAGTCAGTCAGTAGTGTGACCAGATCAACATTACTGTATGTCTTTCATGTGACATTCTAATTTGCAAGGCAGTGTTTCAGCAGTCATACAGGTCAGGTAACTGTGCTACAACCTTACTTCTTAACCATTTTGCACTACTCACCACTGCACTATTATCTTATTTAGTCTTGTACATATTAGTCTTTAATAACTTGTTTATATTGTTTAGTTAATTGTTCATATTTAATGTTTACATGGTACAAAGAGTGCACAGTCTACAGAAGTTGAATTCCTTATCCGTTAACCTGGCCAATAAAGCTGATTCTGATTCGTATTCTACTCTTGAGTTATTGAACACAAACAAATCTGCAGGAGGGTGATTGATGAAATTGACATAAATGTCAATTTGTAAATGTATCTCATTTTCAAAGGTGTAATTTTCTTGTCCAGTTCATAAATCATATACCATGTTGTACAACAGAATACACAGTATAACCTGAGGGCATTCGATAAACTGCTTCATGTGTGAGTCAGTATTCTTAGTGCTTAATTGGTTAGATGATAAATAATAAATTATAATGTATGCTTAGACATGGGCATACAACTGTTGGTACACGTTATCCATTAGGCAAGGTAACCTCGTTTACCTCATTCACTTCATCCCTGAAACAAGGCAGTGCAGTGCAGTCCTTATGGAACACTCTCAGGGAAAACCTAAGTATGCCAAGACGCTTGTCATCAAGGTTGAGAAAACTGCTTGTGTAAGTCATTGGTGTATTTTGGCATTTTTGTCATCTTTTTTGATTGATGCATTCAGTTATTTGTTGTGTCTATATCTTTAGTGATTAAAACATGCAACAGATAGAAATAAGTATTTAGGGGTTATGAAATGTTGTAAAACACAAGTAAAAGGGTTTTTGTTCCCTCAATAATTCAATATTCTAATAATAAAGTGGCTGCTTTGGAAAGGTTAGATGACTGGGAAATTAGAGTTGACATTGCCAAACATAGAGGCCATTTTGGCACTTGTAACCTTGTTTTTTTGGGGGTTTTTTTTAAACTAGAAAGAGTTCCATAGTACTCATCCATCATTGAGTCATGTAGCTTGTTGCTTTCAAAGTGAGTTGAAAGCGTCAACCTTTTTTCATTTGAGCATGTAAGGCATCTTGCTGAGTCATTTGGAGCTGAATCAAAGTTGGAAATTCATTAAACAAATGGAAATAAGAGAGGCTGATAGGAGATGTGAAGAGATATAAAGAGAGTTGCAGTGTTCATTAGCAGCAACGTTTTAAAAAGTCATTGCAAAATTTTAGCCCAAAAAAATTGAAACGTCGTCTTGGCTTAATTTATTCTGACAACTCTGTGGCCACAATTCACTCAAATAAAAGCTTAAAGATTTTTCATTATGTCAGCTCACATCTGTGGTTATAGAAGCATGGAACCAAACGTATTTGATATCGTATGGGGGGCAAAAGAGGATTTTTCTTAGTGTTTAAATTCTTTATACTATTGTACTGCATATCTTCTTCGTAGCATTCATGTTTTTGTTGTTACATTCCAACTTTCCAAAATAAAAATACACGTCAACACACTGAACAATGGATATGAATGCATCAATACTCTCAAGGTTCCTTTCATGGGGACTTAAAACACTTCTTGGTGAAACCCACATTGCTACGAGCAAGGGTAAAATTAAAATGTCTATTGAGATATTCAAAAGATGAAGAACATCAGTCTTCCATTTGGTCATTTAAATGTACATAACTCTACAAAGCATGCATCATGCTAAAGTTAATCTCACCGTGGGTTTTTTTTTTTTTAAACAAAGCACAACAACAAAAACCCTTACAACTTCCCCCATTCCAAAGTCCAATTTGGTACGTTTACGATTCAAACTACCTGGTGAAGTGTGGTGCATTCATGTGCGCATGTTCATGAGAGAACCATCTTTAAAGTTGATCTCATGAGAGAAGAACATTTAATGTTTAAAGCAATGAGATACAAGAAAACAACTACTTAAGGGTAAGTAAAGCACATCACCGAGCACATAAACTGATGATAACACATAAACAACAACCGGATATTCAAATAAATGTTAAATAAAGATTTCCCCTGATTGTTGAGCAATTGATGTTCCCTCACACGTTGGCTGTGAAAAAAAAATACTTTTGGCTGTATTAGATCCTAAACAGGACTTTGTATCTGCAGAGATACAAACTTGGCTTAAACCTCAGTGGCTGATTAGTACACGATCCAAAAAGCAAGGAGATAAATTCATAGAAATAGAATTCTTCAGAGGTTAAATTCGCAAAGGAATATTTATAATATTACTCAAAAATGCTTTCATTTAACTTCAAAACACAGCCATTTTAAAAAAGTTTTTTTGGGGAAAACAAACTGTGACAGTATGTGTCATACACCAGCCCAGCAGAATACAGATTATGTAATCCTTTTTATTAGGATAAAGGAAAAAGGAAAAGTGAGAACAGTCAAAAAGCTGCCTGTTTTTTGGTTCAAACTAAAATATTTAAACAGCTGTTGCATGGATTGATGCCAAATTTTGCAAAGACATTCATGTCTCAAGGGGATGAATGCTTCATGATGCACAGGCCTTTTATTTTTTGAAAACCTCAAGTTCGATTCCGTTGTTTATTTTCTTCTCTTTTCACTTTTGTGCACATCAATTTGGAGAATGTGGACAACACTATAAATGATCTCCCGCAGAGGAACTTGTAAATCCCATTTTAAAATGCATGATGTCCGGCTTTGCTCTCTGCGTTAACGAGGAGCTGGTCAGATCAGTTATCAACACTTTGGATAAATAATGGGGAGAAAGTGGGATGATGTTGCTAGGAAATCCTGATGGCTAATGTGTGTATGTAAATGCTCACTACTATCCTCCTGACTCATTATACAGACACAATTAGTGAATGATTTTCTGTGAATTCACTGGTCCTCCTGGAATTAAAGTCGTTGCATTTTAGAGTGGATCATCAAGCCTTTTCTGCAGTCAGAGATGCTTGTCCTTGTGCGCTTCTGTCTTTTGGCCTTATTTTCTTCACAGTTTGAATTCAGACTTTTGTGAAAGTATCAGGGAATTATTCGAGGTATTTATGCTGTAAACACCAATATATACAATCAATTTGAAATACACTGCTCAAATAAATAAAGGGAACACTAAAGTAACATCCTAGATCTAAATGAGTGAAGTATTCTAATTAAATACTTTGTTCTTTACACAGTTGAATGTGTTGACAACAAAATCACACAAACCTGATCAATGGAAATCAAATGTATTAACCAATGGAGGTCTAGATTTGGAGTAACACTCAAAATTAAACTTGAAAAACACACTACAGGCTGATCCAACTTTGATGTAATGTCCTTAAAACAGGTCAAAATGAGGCTCAGTGTGTGTGGCCTCCATGTGCCTGTATGAACTCCCTACAACACCTGGGCATGCTCCTGATGAGGTGGTGGATGTGAACCTGATTTCACCTGTGAAGAGCACAGGGCACCTGTGACGAATTTGAATGCCAAATGTCTTGCACGGTGTTGGGCTGTAAGCACAACCCCCACCTGTGGACGTCGGGCCCTCATACCACCCTCATGGAGTCTGTTTCTGACCGTTTTAGCAGACACATGCACAATTGTGGCCTGCTGGAGTTCATTCTGCAGGGCTCTGGCAGTGCTCCTGCTGCTGGGTTTGTGTCCTCCTACGGCCTCCTCCACATCTCCTGATGTACTGACCTGTCTAGCGCCTCCATGCTCTGGACACTACGCTGACGTGCACTGATGTGCCATCCTGGATGAGCTGCACTACCTGAGCCACTTGTGTCGGTTGTAGACTCCTTCTCATTTTACCATGAGAGTGAAAGCCCCGCTAGCGTTCCAAAAGTGACCAAAACATCAGCCAGAAAGCATCAGAACTGAGAAGTGGTCTGGGGTCACCACCTGCAGAACCACTCCTTCATTGGGGGTGTCTTGCTAATTGCCTATAATTTCCACCTGTTGTCTATTCCATTTGCACAACAACATGTGACGTTGATTGTCAATCAGTGTTGCTTCCTAAGTGGACAGTTTGATTTCACAGAAGTGTGATTGACTTGGAATTACATTGTGTTGTTTAAGTGTTCCCTTTATTTTTTTGAGCAGTGTATATTTGCAGCAGGAAAAATATTTAGACACTTGTACTTGTGTATTTCAATGCATCCTTGAAGAGAAACAAAAAGGTCATGACAATGTTTTTCAGACAGTGAAACATTAACACCCTGTCGACACTTTCACATGCTTCCGTGGGGAGTTCCTGGCTGATCGAAGCCCGTGGTCAAGCTGATTGCACTTGAGACACTCCAGGGGTCTGGCTGATCTAACATTGTTGTCTGGCTGTGCACACTGGAGACTCTGCATGGGAAGGCGGTGCTCTGTCTCTGGTGCCTGCTACTCTTTTAAAATTGTATCCAAAATAAACAAAACCAATGCATTTGACTTAGTTATTTAGAATATTTAAATGATCATACAGAGACTGTTAAGCTTTGTTTTGAAAAAGTTGTCCTTACTGGTGTCTGTGTAAGCAGTGTTTGTGTGTTAGTGTTTTGCTATGCGTTTGCTGATTGTGCCTAAAGTCAGGAAAAAGACTGTTGGTGAGCGAGCCTTTTCTTTCCATGCACCTCATGTCCAGAGGAAGACTGGAACAGTCTTCCTCTGGACATGAGGCGGGAATGCTCTGTGGTTGTTTTTAAAGCAAAGCTCAGGACCCACATGTGTACTCTGTGCTATATGTTTTGATTTGTTCTTGTGTTAATACAAATCAAGTACCTGTACAGAACTTTGATTTTTTATTTTTTTAAGTTAAGTACTGATGTTTGTGGCTCAATAACAAATATTTCCTTTGCTGATGAAGTTGAAACCTACAAAGGAGCTATCTGCACAAGATCCACACAAATATAACGTCTGTACATACCCTAGCATCATGCTGTATTGTTAAGCATGCAGAGGCTTAAGGCATCATTATCTCCAGGTATTAGATTATTCAGTAAATCATTTGTGTATTAATTATTGATCAGAGGTTAAATAATTATTGTTTTTTTTAAGAGATGTATGTGAGTGTTCAAATATATGAAACATTCATCACATAAATCAATTAAAGTTTGAACAAATTTAATTAACAGGATCAGCAATTAAGTTAAACCTCGAGACGATAGCCCCCCAATTACTCCCAGACAAAAGGCATCAATTCATTCACTATTTAATCACAAAAAGCCAAATTTCCTGCTTTAGCAGACAACAAAACAATGTTGTTTGACATGCAGCTCACTGCTCGCTCAAACACCACCATCAGCACCGGACCCACATACAAACAGGAATGCTCGCTCTCTGGAATAGCAAATCCTGGCCGACTCAAAGTGGCAGAGAAGACAATAAATAACACATTCTTAAACAACAGCACAGAAATTTCCTAAAGCTCTATCACATGTACTTAAGTGTGACTGATTTTAGAAAGGATGCATTAGCAGCAATAATTTAAACTAGATTAAAGTGATCACAAATAAAGCAACCTTTAGTGGAGGAATTTGAAAAACTTTACAAGACAGCACATCATTAAAACGAGATGATATCATAAAAAGATACATCATTGAAGCAATGCATGGTTACATGTGAGGGATGTTAAGCACTTATTTCAACAAGTGCAGAGTAACAAGTTCAGACCGTCTCTGATCTTGTTGAGCGGCTTGTTGCCCCATCATGTAAAAAATGTGATGCCTCTTCTAGTACACATCCTGGACATCCTGAACCTTTGCACTGAAGTTCAAAGTCAATTCAGTGGGTTTCCTGTACCTGCACAATGAAGTTAAAAGTAGATATTTCATAGTGGACATCCTGTGCAGGTTCACTGAGTGTACTTGCATGATGAAGTTAAAAGTAAATATTTTGTTGTGCATCGTGTACCTGATGGTGCAGTATAAAAGTATATATTCAATTGAGAGTGATGCAGATAGTAAAGAACTTGTGGGCCAAATTTAATGTGTATTGGTCTGTCTTGTAAGAAATATGGCACTTTAGTTTCCTATTTGTTTTCCGACCTAGTTTGAACACCCTGTCCATATTGTTCTTGTTGTGTAAAGACAATGCCTCCCAAAAACACTGACTATTACTTTCAGTGTAATTCTTGTGGGCGATACACCAATCAGAGTATGTTCTTTTCTTAAACAGTTGGCTGTGATTTTCCTCACAAAAAAATAAATAAAACTCATTCAGAGTCAGTAACTGTTCATTTTGTCGGGCCACGCTATCAAAAGCTAAGTTTGAGCTTTCGAGACTTAAAGGTAACAAATGATAGTCCTTGTTGAAATAAGTCTCAGAGCTCCCTAAAAACATGTCTTTGAAGTTTCTTGCTAAAAATCCACTCTGATCCATTATTTTATCATGCCATATAAACCCTCCTACTTCTTCTCAGAACAGGCTGTTTCTCTGTTTATAGCACCAACCCCACGATGAGCGTTGCAAATCCCACCTCGAGAGGGTTCGAATCCAGCCTGGGTTACTCTTGTGTCTCAACTCATAAACCAGTGTTTCTCATCAGGTGTTATTGTTAACCTTATATATCAGTAATCTAAAAGCATGCACATCTGCAATGTTCAACAATTTACGTGCAAACATAAAGTAACAAGATGAATCAACAATAAAGTAACATAAGTGTTCTTGATCTATGTTTTACCCCGCCCCCTCTCTGGTAGGGGATGTGCCTCTCGCTCCATGCCCAAAGCATTGTTTACTGTGAGAAGGCAAGGGAAAATCTCCAAATAACCTGTTTAAGCACACATTTTCTGAAAAGCCAAGCAGGCAAAAGACAGAGATGATGGAAGTATTTCATAATTGGGAGATTTGAAGATAGACTTGGGACTCGTATTTGTTAGAAAACCTGGGTAAAGTGCATATTTCATAATATGTGACCTATAAGATTATTTTATTTTGTCACTTTTATGTCTCAGACAGAACAGGAAACGTGAGGAGAAAGAGTGAGGCACAACATAATACGCCTAATAGCGTCAGGACCATCAGCTGCATTACGTGGTGGTGTCATATGTTGTGTATAAGTTACTGAGACACAACAGAGGATATTGAGAATGAAAGTCAATTAAGTTCCACCGTGCAAGGCAAAAAGACAATACTTTATTCATAATAATTGTTGCATACAGTCATAAATAAGAATGTAACATGGGATATTCTGTAACAAGACATATTTAAATTTAACCACATGGCACTCTGGGAGCCGGCATTAGAGTACCAGTTACATTTTACATGCTTTACATTTAACACTGCAAGTTTTAAACAAGTTACTTCAGTAAAAAGCTGTAAACTGTGAGCAGATAAATCTAAACTTTAATCCTCTCCACACACTTGCACCCTTGTTTTTTTGAAGTTTTGAATCCTTAAAAAAAAAAAGAAACCAACTGCCAAACTCTTGAGACACAGTATCACTCAAGAGCCTCAGGCAAACTCCCACACACGGAAATTAAAGCTCGACGGGCTTGTCATGCCTAGTAACAGTTGCTAAGCTGTAACTGGACTGTTGCTGTTTGAGTGTGACGTTTACAGACCTGTCGATTTAAATGATCCAGAAAGTAGACACAGTTTACCAATTAGCTCCATTTGATTTCCAAGATCAGGTTGAGCAAACTTCGGGCAGAAAAACTGTTCTTCTTTTTCAAAAGTGTAAAGGTGTTTACTCTACAGGGATGAGAGCATGTTTCAACACATTTGTTCCATATTCGGTGCCAATCTTTCTTTTGCCAACAGAAGTACAAACATGCTGTGTGAGTTGTTACATCCACTGTCAAGGTCTATTTTAATTTCAATGTCAGGTTGGCAGATTACATTACTGTATTTCTTTAACTACAGTACATCTAAATGGTACTAAAATCTAGCAGCAACCTCTAAGAAATTAAGTACTGAAGCAGGGAAGTGCCAAAAACAGAACTTCTTCAAATGGTGCCTGAGGCTGGCTCTAAAAGCATTTCAATCTCAATTTGGCAACACATTAAAAACTCCAACTTCCTGCAGAATTAAACAAGTGCACAGCTCGGTTAGAAAAAAAAAGTGTATGGTTGCTACCAGGTAGTTTTTCTATTCATGCCAACTCGATAGGGTCAAGTCTTTATAACGTAGCTGTTTCAATTCAAGTCTTAAGTTATGCATTCTTAAAATGCTGGTTTGATTTAACAGCCAAGTGAGTATTGCTAGCTCTCTACTAGCTTTCTTCGAAGCTAATTCTGTCATTGAACTTTACTAACAGGTTTTCTGTGCAGTTTGTTGTACTAACAGTGCATCGGAGCAGTCTGTACTATTCAAGTTAAGTTATAGGGTTGTTATGTTGGCACTTATATTGTAAGTAGGTGTAGGTTAACCACATCTCGCGAGTAAGATCTGTTTGTTTTCTTCTTGCATAAATGTCTTTGTGGTGACTCATGCATGGAAGTAAATGTGAAATTGCACTTGAGGTTGTGTAGAGCCATTCTAATCTTCTGATTACTCAAAGCACTTCACACCCTGACTGCAGAGGCTGCTATATACAGTATAGACTTAGACTAAACTTTATTGATCCTTTGGGATGACTCCCTCAGGAAATTTAAGGTATAAAGTATGCATAAGTCTTACCTTATACCATAAATATACATACACACGCCACTAACGAAGCAGCGCAAGCAACTTGGGGTTAAGGTTCTTGCACATAAGACACATTGACATTGTGACTACAGGAGCTTGGGATCGAATCCCTGACATACCGGTTGAGAGACGATTCACTCTACCACTGAACCACATGGGGCATGTGGGGCAATCTTATGGGGCCTCATAAGTCATGGATTCTTGATGACTTTTCCATTACAGAGAACACAAATGCTCCAGAGATGAGAAGAATGTTTTTAACTGAATTTACGTTACCTGGTATGCGTTGTTCACCTGCAGGACTCTCAACGAAGATGGCTGCAACCACTACTTCCCAAAAGCTTTTAAAGCACTTTTAGTTGATAGTTCACTAGTTCATTAGCCAGCTAATATCTATAGACCAAGGTTTGTTAATTGGTGGTTTGCATACCCTTCTCTCGTAGCATCTTGAGGGCTAGGGCCAATATTTGCCCTACGATCAACATTCATTGACATTCCAGTACTATTGCTACTCCGCCTAAAATTTGCTGAGAAATGTAAGACGGTAAGTGAGTGGTCTTTCACATTTTTTTCTAGGCTTAAACAGAGAAAATTACAAGTTAATCTCAGTCAAAAGCGCAAGTGATTGTTATCCCAGTGGTAAGTCAGGTGCATATGGAGTCAAGTCACATTGTATTGTGCATTTAATCCTGAGCCATTAAGTCTTATTAACCGGATTTTGATTGATTTTAATCAGCAACTCACAGCATATATCAGCTCACAGACAGTATGTGTTTTGTTTTATTTGAAAAATCCAGACATTTTGACGAACATTTCCTCCCGCTGATGAGCACCCCATGGAGTCCGGGTAATGTACAGAAAATACAGAGGGAGAAAGAAAGAAGATGGTGACCTCCTAGAGGGGGCATCCTGACATCATCCACAGTGGCTGTGCAGACACGGTGCTGTCACAACAGAAGGCGAAGGGGGGCTGGCTCAGTGTCACCAGCTCTGACACGCTGGGGAATAACCTAAGCTGGAGCAATGACTGTGACAGTAATGGGACAGGTCTCTGGACAGGGGGGTAAGGCGGTGGAGGGGCAGGAAAAGGGAGGGGGAAGGTGGAGGGGTGAGTTGTCAGGGGGAGGTTTGTTGAGGATGATCAGAGAGACAAGGCATAAGACCAGACAGGATGACTGTGTCAGCACAGATGGAAACAGCAGTTTGGATACTTGAAGTTAAACAGTTCAGACCTGACAAGTAAAAAGCTCTGTGTAGCATTTTTTAAAACATCAGTACATCATAGTCAAATGAATGATAGCGCTGTAAAAACATAAGCAACACAATCTTCTTTTCATTTCTTTGCTGTGCACTCACTTCAAAAAGTCATTTCATAATAACCTTTTTTGACCTCTACCTTTCTCTTTATCTCTGTATTTTCTACAATGAAATATTATTTCTAATATTTCCAGTAAAGAAGCCTTAATTTTTTATAATAATCACCAGCAGTAACAGCACAAGAGTTGTTGTTGTTGTTGTTGTTGCAGGTGTTAGGGGGTGCTCATCTTTTGAGTGATGGTTCCTTCAAATAGAGGATTTTCAACAAATGGGCTGCGAACACCACCGTCGTGCGAACACACCTTGATGAACACGGACGCACAAGCCCACATGCAGGCTAGCATATAAACATCTGTCCCCGCATTTGAAAAGTCTTGGCCTTTTTTGCCCTTATTAGGTAGGACAACCGAACGGAGACTGGAAATGTTGGTTGGAGAGAGTGGGGGACAACATGCAGCAAAGTTTCAAGGCTGGATTTGGAAGCCCCTGCAGCAATGACTCAGGTCATCAGCAATGCTAAAATCCTCAGGAAAAAAATGGTCACATAAGTCCCCTTCCTTGACCCTATCCTCTGGCTTTTCTTTCAGTGACTGCCATTTCTAAATGTTTATCAGCCCAATAAATAGAACCTGTATGAGTCCTACCTGGTTTATCATCACTCTCTCTTGCAGTCTTTGGTTGAGTCTTTGCTATGGTGGCCCATTGTAGGCGCGTGCTTAGGAATAGCTGAAACAAAGTATGTTTACCATGACATACTTTGAATGGCAAGTTCAACCTGGGCTCTGACAGCGGGGATGACAAAGACACGGTGGGTCAGGCTGACAGTAGGGGGATGTGTTGGAGCCATAGCAAATTAGACCCACAGCTTACACTAACTCCAGACATGCAGCCACTGAACCCCTGCACGGCTGTCAACATAGTCTTGATTCCTTCTAAATCTCCCTGTTGCTGTAATATTGATGTTATTCTGTGTCGGTCGACGATGCAACTTTTTTTTCAAACAAAACTTTCCATGCCTGGACTCCATTATTCTCCCCCATACATGAACTGTCCCTCAGAGCGCCCTTACTGGCCTGGAGTATGTACTTCTATTGAAAAGGCTGAACTCACAGCGTCTCTCTGGATGCAGCGGTTTGTGTATATACACATGTATTTGCAGCCAGGTAATGTGATAGCATTGTTTTAGCTATGCTGTGTGATTCTCTTTATCTGCGTTGTCCCAGTTGTGGCAGAGACTTCGCACCTATGGGCCACCGTACTTTGTATGTGGAGGAAGAAACAGATGTGACCATATTGGACAAGAGGATGAGAAATTATACATCTATTCTAGTGGACAGGAGTGCTTGGAATCACACGTACCTTAAAACATTTCCTGACATGTTTCTTATGTTATCACAATGAGTGGTATTTCAATGATTCTGTTTTTAAAGCAGATGCTGCCATCACGTCATAGCGCTATGTATGCAGATGCATGACAGAGATATTCATGTGCACACAGAGCCAAAGAGTCTGAGTTTTATGATGACACAAAGCTACTTTCAAAATGATTGAAAAGCAAGACTCCACAGGGTATAAAAGGCAGGTTTATTCAGTCCGGTTCTTAACACAGGTAGTCACAAAATCACTAATCCAAAGAAGCAGGCAGAAGAGAGGGTCAAAAAGGCAGACAAACTTCATACACAAAGAGGAAAAGTAGGACGAGTTACCACAAAGGTAAAACACAGTGAAGTGGCCAAATGAGGGAGGACTCACAGGGAGTAAATACACAGGCAATCAGACGACAACAAGACGCAGGTGAATTCAATCAGGCTGAAACACGAGGCAGGAAGCATGAGGAGAAGGATCTGGAGACAGACGAGAGGAAGTAACGCAACCAAATAGAAACTTACTATGTTGAAAAAAAAAGAAGAAAATAAACAGAAACATAACGTCTGCACGGACTGTCACATTAATATTTTGTGGGCCGTCACCCCACAAAGGCAGAGGAAACAAGACTCCTTTGTGCATCAAGGTTGTGCAAACGTCATTGTTACATTCTTATGGGAGCCACCCACACTTAATGTTATCTGCTTGGGTTTAGGAAGGAACCGTCTATTGATAAATATATATATCCCTCAGTTTAGGTTGACTCCTTTCGGCCTCTAGAACTCTAAAACATACCTTTTGTGACAGGCGTCTCATAAATTGTTTGCACTCACTCTGCACTGCAGACCCTCAAGAATGAGTGACCTGAGAGCGCTGTATGATTCACCGCTCAAAAAAGGCTGTGAATCATCCAGCTCTCAGCGAGGGCATGCACCCCCCAAAAAAAATGTTTTTGAATTCATTCACAAAAAAGTTGTCCTTGCACATCTGTTTGCAGATAGATGTACGGAAGAAAAAATAATGCCTTCAAGAAAGCTGCCTGATCGCAGTGCTGACCGTGTGTGGGAGCTGATGTTGCTACCTTCCTCTGCTTTTTAGACTTTCTCAACACTTTTCATAACCAACTCTGAAGCAGTGCATGGCTGCTGCCTCATTCTTTATCACAGATGATGCGGCTGGTTAGTTTTAATAGGAGAGATGAGATCCTCTGTCTCTCTCTGTCTATTTAACATTTTTCCTCCCTTGCTCAGGCGAAAAAAAAAAAAAAAAGACTGCAATGAAACGATGGAGCATCAGCATTCTCTAGAGGCCAGTTCAGGGCATAACATATTCTTTTAAAAAGGCATTCATCTCTCCATCTGTCTGATCCTTCCAATGCAGACAATATGATTTATTCCAGACTCCAGAATTTAAGGAGGAAACAACTTGGCTTTTATTAATTTGTTTTAAAGTGGACTGGTCTATTGTCAAAACAGGATCCCAATAAAAGAACCTGCTTTTTGTTTTGTTTTTAAGCATATACGGAAGTTACAAGTTAGGTTGGCTGCCATTAGTTTACCACTCCCTAACTGAACTCAGTAATTATTCTGAGGTCTGGCAGTCTTTGCCTTTCACTCCCTCTATACATAACGTTAAAAAAGACATTTTATGTATCAATCATATTTTACACATATATGCTTTGAAGAGCACATTTGTCAATGTGTTACGATACACTGAATTCTTAGCCTTCTTGGCAACTGACAGGCAGCACAGGGGTGTGCCAGCATGTCACTTGGAAACTAAACAAAAAGAAGTTTAACAAACAAACAATGATGAAACAAAAAAACAGGGGTGATGGAGGTTATCCAGCCCTCTTGTGGAATGTATGGGATGGGTTCCATGGTTTCCTTAGTCAGTGATTTATAGGACATGTGATACAGAAGTGATACCGGTTTTGAATTAACCACCATCGGGGATTGTTGGTTGTGTGTCTGATGACATCAGCAGGTCCATTATAAGTTTATTACTACTTAGATTTCCCAAGTGTTTTCTTTCACTTTTTATTCATTAGGTTTCATTATTCACAAGACCTTCATTGGTAGTAACATCAGAAAGAACAACATCCCCATGTGTATTTATTTTCCTGTTTTTGTCTGCGCATAGTTAGAGCAGTAAATTCCCCTTCATTGGACGTTAAACCTCAGAAACCAGCTCAGACCCAAGCCATCCCATCGAGTTTGCATTATAATTTGCATCAGTTTCAATACTATTTAAACCAATTTACCTTGTTTTCTTCTTACTATCATAATAAGTGAGATTACTCCCACTTCTGTTTCACTGTTTCTTTCTCTCTTGATATCTCTCACTTGTCCTTCCTCAAAATAACCAAAACCAGCTCTGCTTATGCAAAACAAGCACAGATTGGAATTGTCTGTGCGTGTGTCTGCATGTGATGCTCCACCCTTTCCTGAACTCTTCCAGTGGTTCCACACCTCTCAGCCAACCCCCATCAAAGTATCCAGGTGAGACGAAAGCCAGTTCGCATTGACACAAGGACAGCTGGGACGCACTCCCTCCCAGTCAGGAAACACCGCTCTTATAATGCTTCTATTTCTAAGGTAAGGTGGCTTTACTGTATTTAAAATGATGTTAGATTAAGAAAATAGTTCTCATGCAGATGGATTTTGGAGTTCATGTCTGATTTTTAGAAGGATAGTGGAAGGAATTCAAGAAGACAGTAAGAAAATCGGATGGTAAAAGGGCAAAAGGATTATTAGTCATCTGTTCCTTTTCTTTACCATACAGCGAGGGAAGTTATTGTATGTCAAGGAAAGAGCTCAACCTCAGAGTGTACAAAAAAATGAGATTTGTAAAGACAGATAACTTGAAGCAAAGCGAACAAAACTATACAAGGATTGCCTGTACTCTACTCCTCCGGCTGATTCGTGTTCCCTTGAAAAATGGAATGAAGTCATGTCGAAGGTAAGACAGGGAGATGTGAAAATGACAGAAAACGAATGAGCTGGTAAAAAGTAGAAGGGAAAAAAAGCCACACGAGAACTTCAACCCCACCTTTTTAGCTCGTAGCATTGACTCATACTGACAATGCAGTCAGTTGGTGGATAGAAAAAGTATTTGCAACTAGCTCAACCTGTAGAGCAAGTCAGAGTCGAGGAGTTATCACTGTTTTAGATGTGGGAGTTAAAGTGCACAAGAACAAAGAAAGGAGATCTGTACTGAGGATTTGCAGAAATTGAACAAATTAAAGGGGCTATGTCTAAGTGGAAATTATGCCGGCACATTTGGAAATCCCTTCAGAAAGACTTCACCCGTTTTCTTGATGCCTTGATTGTTTCCAATAAAACCCAAATGGAACACTTGGACATTTTACCACAAATAATAAGACTCAGGAAGATACAGTTATCTGAATGAAATCATCACATAACAGGGACTTCTCATTTAAGAAAACAAAATATTATCAGTCTTTCACACCAGAACAAAGAAGAACGACAAACATGCTGTAAAGAGACCGGCTGCTGTCAGCAGGGAAGGCAACATTGCAAGCTAGAGCAAATAGGAAAACAAATTGTGGTCCAGCTCTACCATCTCCCAGAGACAACAAATACTGTTGCTTCTAATTTAAGTTTCTTTTTGTTTGTTTGTTTGTTTTTAAGCGAGGCTCAAGGTCACCTCAAAGTCTGTAAATGTGAATTTTGTATGAAATTAAGAGAGAAAGCGAGACATTATCACACTGATGAATAGCATGCTCTCTGTTGTGTATAGGGTCTGAACTAAAGATGTCCCTATAGGAAAGTAATTTCAGAGTCAAGTATTGGCAAATTTAGATTCAGGCTAATAGTCTAAAGATAAGAAAATCAAATTGGAGCACAATTTATTTAAAACAGCTAAATATATACAACAGCCTCTGCAGATAAAGTATGTCCAATTGGTATGCTGGCTAACATTAGCTGTGCTAGCACCGCCAGCTTTTGGTCGTCCAGCTTTATGTCCACTTGCCAGCACTATGTGGTAATTTGTTGAAATTCTTGGTGAGAGTTAGAATCCAACATGGCTGCAACAGTAACGTCTAAGCTGTAAATATTGTGTTTATTTTCAACTTAGTCCTTTTTGTGTGCAATTAAATCAATTGATTAATCACACTGATATTATATTTTAGGTTCTTTCTATGGACATGTCGTCATGTTATTTTCTTGCTACTGTATCGTGTTGTGTGTTCTTATCATCTGGTATAAGACTCATGGATGCTCTCATGTTGCCCGTCTGACTTGTTGCCATCTTACAAATGGAATGCAGACAACTCGGTTGTGATGTCATTCCCAGCTCCGACATCTGACTGGTTGATCAAAAAGAGAAGGCCCAATCACCAAGGCAACAGCCAGTTGATGAAGTTGTTTTACTAGCTAGTAATTATGGTGCAAACTAGAAATGGTGACAACTTTTTTATCTTTCAGTCGGCTAGTCGTGCTCATCAGTTGTATGAACATGCAAAGAAAGCTAAGGAATATTATTGTCCAAAGAGAATGTAAAGCACTTAAAGATTCATAAAACCCGCTTTTGTCATCCACTTAGAAAAACAAGGTTAAGCGCAGGTATCATCAGCAGTGATTGAACCTGTCTGGCTCACAATTCCATATATTGGGATTTCAAAGCCATTCATTGAGTCAAGTCTGTTTTATGCCATGTAATTTAATACTCCGAAAAGCTGGATGAGAGAGAAAAATAGCAACTGATTTGACAGCTCAATTTGTCTACAGTGATGTCGAAATGCTGATGGAAAGTGTTTCTGAATTCAAAATGCTGGGGATTAGACGAGACAGAGCTGAAATGGAACAGTGAACAGCGCGGCTGTTATCCAGCTCGCTCTGTGTCAGGCTGTGAGTGTTCACAAGAATGAGATGTAAATGCATAAGAGGACGTTTTTTGGGGGGTTTTTTCTCCTGAGCCGAAAAGAAATCCTCAAGAGATCTTTGCCCTTAAGTGGCACTGCAGACTGTCCTTGTGTTTGAACCTATAACAATCAGAGAAATATATGTATATTTATTTGGTGTGCCTCCCTCCCTAACAGAACCGTCACACCCATCAAACCAGACATTCCATCTGGGCGCCTTTCGAGATTGGACCACAATTCATTCATTTAAACACATTTTCTGTAATACAGATACATACACATCTGTTGGACATCATAATATTCCACATCAAAAGAAAAAAATTGAAAGGAGGATCCACATGCAGCAAAAGAGATCTGCATTGACCTCTACACACAAAACAGAGTCAACCAACTGTGCTGGTGATCCACAAGAGCTCCATCTTTAAAGTCTGCACACGATTAGGCTATTAAATCCACAAGGTAATATTTCAGCTGGAACTCCCTTTCTCTCTCATAGCACGGGGTGCCATGGAGCGATCATGGCATGTTTAATATTCACAACAGAATCCCTTAGCAGTCCTTTGAAGATAAAAGACTGCATTAGACATTTGGGATTACAGCGAGCGCCCACACTGTTCAAATAGCTGACTAATAGAGTGCACAGTATTGGTTTGTCCTTTCAGCACAGGGAGGCTCCATTGATGACTCTCCTCATTGGTGCATAATGAGTCTGCATTGAAAAGGTGGCTCTGTGTGTAAACACAGATCAGCAATGACAGAGGGCTATGATTGTGAAAAAGGTCTGGTTGTTTTGTTTCCTCACAGCAGATGATTGTTTCAAAATTGCTTTTTGTTTGTGACAGTTTGTATTAGTCATGTGGCTTTGGAAAGATACAGAAAGGTTGCACTAAAATTATGGTTTTTATTATATAGAATTAGTTTGAATAAGAAAAGCTGTTAAAAGAATAATCAACTTAAATTCCATAGCGAGACTATTGATTATCACTTTTCCTGGAGAGTTAATGGACTGAAAACTATCAAACACATTTGTGATTTAAAACTACATATCCCCTTAAAGTAAACAAATGTGTTTTTGTTTTGCTCTATAATCTGGGGGTTTTAACTGGGCTCTACCTCCAAATGATTAGACCTAACAGTTTGTTGTAAGTAAAAACATGTAGAAGAAGAAGGGAAATGTTCAACCCATTAAAGAGGAACTTCTCCTTTGCTTTACATGTCACTTCTTGAGCAACACTTCTGTTAAGGATATGGGGAATCCCCATTTGATGCAAATGCTTTTTAACACTGAATGAGAGTCTAACACGCAGTGGTGCTCTTCATCTTGTTGTATCATGTTATGCAATGACATGCAGGCTTTCTATTTTTTTTTTAATTCAAAAGCTCTGTAGAGTCTGATGATGTGATAAATGAATGGATTGATTGTCATCTTAAAGTTGTTGGGTTTTTTTTGTTTTTTTTTTCCAAACAAACACCTATAGGTTTTTGTTTTTCTCAACAATAACATGTTCTTCATATGAATGACTTCAGGAAAAATAAAGAAGAACTGCTGTTCATACATTTACTAGACCAACCCCATTGCTAAGTATCATAGAATGCTTTGAGCAGCAAATGGGACAGTGGCATTACACAGGGAATCGGGCACATTTTTCTTTTTTTTATTGTCAGACAACACAATAAAATACCTACAAGACACCTGTATTTGTAAAACTACAATCACCTTTAAGATACTGGGTTTTACAAGACAACATCCGAAACAAATGACTAAAAAACACTTGAAAGACAGTTATTAGTACATGTCAGTTAAGGTTGATAAGCACAGTCTGTGTAGGAAGGGTACAGATAAAAGTAGAGTTGGTTTCAAAATAAAATCATTTTCAAACAAATAAGTGTGTATGTGATTTGTTGGTATGATGCTTGTGTGTGTGTCTGTTAGAGGGTATTTTGAATGACTTTCTGACGTTGAAGGCAATCTTTACCCTTAGTGTGAGGCAGCATGCAGTGGCAACTTGTCAATCACAGATAGCCACATTTATGCAGCATTAAATATCTGACAAAATCACATTGATGTGCTAGGACCACCCCTAATTTCTTCTATTATTCTCTGTCATTCTTTTATTGATTAAGGTGAGATCATCAAGAACTTCATCCTATCTGGTCGGGAGATCGCTTATCTTCATCCTCCTCCTTCCACTCCTCCACCCCTTAGGCAGCAGTCATGAACTGGTCTGCTCTGGAGGCGCTCATCAGTGGGGTCAACAAGTACTCCACTGTGTTCGGCCGCATCTGGCTCTCCATGGTCTTCGTCTTCCGGGTGATGGTGTTTGTGGTGGCAGCGCAGCGAGTGTGGGGCGATGAGAGCAAGGACTTCGTCTGTAACACGGCCCAGCCTGGATGCGTCAACGTGTGCTACGACCACTTCTTCCCAATCTCCCACATCCGCCTTTGGGCCCTGCAGCTCATCTTCGTCACCTGTCCGTCACTTATGGTGGTGGGACACGTCAAGTATCGGGAGAAGAAGGACTTGCAGTACACACAATCGCACAAGGGCGCCCATCTGTATTCCCACCCTGGAAAGAAACGTGGAGGCCTGTGGTGGACATATCTGGTGAGCAAAGAGGAAAAGGAACTTGTATTTCCCCATACAAATATATGTTTTATAGGAAGTTGACCTGCATTCTTTCTGTGACAAACAGGGGCAACTAAACATGTTAAAAATTATGTCTCATTGAAAGAAACCAGATCGATAATCATCCTATAACGCTTGATTAAATAATACAACAAACAACTCCCCATTTCTTTTATGGTCTTAATAAGAGAAATCTTTTCACACATGATAAAAAAAAAAACTCCTGAAGGTTTCCTGAAATATTAAGGGTGAACTTCATGTAAACCACACAATGAAACTTTTTAACAAGAGTTTATCCTAACTTTTTCCATCAAAGTCAAAGTCAAATGTAAACAACAAGTCGGTTTGATTTGATGAACACAGCGGGTTAAATGTATGAGTGACCACATAACAAAGACAGGAGGAAGTTGAAAATGCTCTTCTCTGACAGGAATAACTTTTTTTGCACCTTTCCATCCAATCAAAATTAAGTTGTAGTTTGTCCTAACTGGAGATCTATTGACCTTTCCCTTGTATTTTATACACGGCCTGTATTGCAAAGTTTAACCTTTATGTATTTTCTTTGCAGCTGAGTCTGATCTTCAAGGCTGGATTTGACGCGGGCTTCCTTTACATCCTGTATTACGTCTATGAAGGCTATGACATGCCCCGCCTGTCCAAGTGCACCCTGGCCCCCTGCCCCAACACTGTAGACTGCTACATATCCCGTCCAACAGAGAAGAAGATCTTCACCCTCTTCATGGTGGTCTCCTCCGCTTTCTGCATTTTAATGTGTCTCTGTGAGATGATTTATCTCATCTGCAAACGCATACAGAAAATTATTAAGAGGAAGACAGAGGCAGACAGAAGGATGTTTTCTGAAAATCATGAGCTGGCACCACTGGCGGCACCCAGGTCTGAGTTCATGTCCAAAACATCAATCAGAGTGGATCCCACAGCATCCATCCAAAACCTCAGTAACAACAGGTCTGAGGAGAAAAAGTCGAGAAAGAAATAGCAGGCCAAGCGGCGGCAGCCATATCGGGAAAAAAAAGTACTTAAGGGACCACTGCAACCAAATGCGTTCATCTGTCACAGAGCTGCTGCTGAACAGCAAACATTTTCATCGGAGGGATCAGTTTTTTGTAAATATGATCACGTTTCAGGACTTTCTGCAGGAACGCACACCTTATGCATGTAAATGAACCAATCAAACAAAAAGATCACGCAGAGGGTGTTTAAGGGTAAAGAGATTTGTTTTGTGACTAAGTGAAAATGTTTGATTCTGTATTTGTGTTTTTATACATTGTTTGCCAGTATAGGCTATGTTTAAGCTCCCAGGAACTTTGTAAATATAACTTTGACTTGGAAGGTTCAAGCTGAAGAAAAGATAGTGGAACAAGAGTTAAACTATCTCATTGCATTTACATGCTGCGCCCTAATGAATAAAACAAGACAAAGAACTTAGAGCACTATGGGTAACAAAGCCATCATCATAAAGCACTTAAGTTGTCCTTAGATATAAAAAAAATGAAGAGAAAGCTGTCTTTTATTCAGGAATTACTTTGGTACTGACATTTTGCATTGTCATGTAATTGCCAAAATATCTTCATGAAGTTTGTATAGACTTAAAGAAACTCACTACTAAAAAATTGTCTACTTTTAAAAGATTTTATTTGAATGAAGTAAAATTCAGAGAATATATTTTGTTCTACATTGTGTATTTATTGTTGTGATTAAAAGGTTGTCGACAATTCATTTGTGCGTCTCATTTTTTTCTTCTGAAAAAAAAAAAACCTCTCACATTGTTCATTGTCAATAGCTCTGTTAAGAACTTATGTCTAGCCCATTATGGAAGAAAAAGCTATTATTTTCTTGTTGTTTTTTAAAGGCCGAGATACATGTTTGAATAATTTAAAAAATAAAACAAAAGCATTTTAAGCATTAGCTAAGATACCACAATGTATAGTAGACATAAAAACCCCTAAATACTGAGGTAAAAACTCAGACTCTCTGTAATCCATGTAAAAAGGGGTGTTGGATAAAGGGATTACAAAGCAAGTGACTAACTCTAAAGATATTCGGTAAAACTGTATTCAATGCGCCGACGGACAAAGTGATTCATACAGTTTGGCTTTGACGTCATGACTTTTCCACTCATCTGTCCAATCAGGAGCAGGCGACGCGGGTGCGGTTTTGACAGACCCGGAAATGAACCAATAGATGTCCTGGAACGGACGCCTTCACTTCGTCCTTGTTGGAGGAAGTAAAGTCTGTCAAATATGAGTTTCCACTACGGCCAGGTATTGAAACACTTCCTTTATTGTTTTATGTATGTTTATTACAGTGTAATATCGTTAAATAAGCATATTATCGGTGTTATTGCCTCCATATAACGTTACTGATGGTTGTGTCATGATAGCAAAAGTAACGTTAGCAGTGAATGTGTAGCATTATGATAACGTGAGAGGATAAAAGTCAACTGTTGCAATGTTATAGCAATAATGAGAAGCTAAATACACATGCGTGTTTTATCTAAACATTGCTTACTTTATATCTCCCGTATCACCTTTGTTAAAGTCATTTATCTTATCAAAATGTCAACGAAGCTTGTTTTAGCGAAAGCTCGTCGTAGCTCATGTTTTTTCCTTTTCAGAGAAGTTTTGCAATTTTTTTGGAAAAGTTAATGTGCTTACAAATACTCCCCTCTTAATAAGGCTTTTGTATAAGATTGTTTTGGTTTATGTCACGTGAGAATTGAACAAGTACGCACAGAAGTGTGTACTTACAATCCTAGGACGCTTCATCAATAGCAATGAACCTTTAATAAACTGACTGAAGTACTCAAGCTTCCTCTTTTTCTTGTGCTAGAATTAAGCTTAACTTGAAAGTGAAATTACTACGGTAGGCTACTTCAGAAACTGTACTTAATCAAGTGTGTACTACCTTTTAGGGCGCACTTATTCTCTTTACTAGACTATATGTTTGTAATGAAATATTCATTATCCAACTATAACTAATTTTTTGTTTGATATGACGTGGTATTATAGAAGCCTTCTGCTCTGCTCTAACCTCAGGGCTATCCAGGAGGAGGTAACCAACCACGTGGCGCTCCATACGGGGGAGGAGGCGCTCACTATGGCCATCAACCATCTGCACCATATGGAGGGGCGCCGGGGCATTATGGAGCCCCGGGCCATGGAGGGCAGTATGGGCATGGACCAGGGGCTGCCCCTGGCGGACCATACGGGGGTTACGGTGCACAGCCTCATGGAGGGCATTACGGACATCAAGCTCCTGCAGGTAACTCCAGACTGAGAGCGGAGCAGTGTAAGCTCTTGCAGTACGTTTGCACGTGAACTGGAAATGTTCTTTATTCAGAACACGAAGGGGCTGCAGATATAGGCTCTCATTCCCCTTCTTCATTGCTTTTACCTCTTTTCTCCCTACCTCCCCCCCTCTCTCTTTCTCTCTGGTGAGATGATGGATAGAAAATGACTTATGCTCCCAGACAGTCGTGTAGAGCCAGGGTTCAGTTTGCGCCCCTCAGCAGGATTACACGGTTGGAGTGATGACTCTGGTAATACTGAGTGAGAGCTAAAACAGACTGAGAGACGGATGGGTGAAGATTGTGTGTTTTTGTGTATATACATGTGATTACACTGCTTCCTATAGCACCTTTGCTTACATCAAAATCATATAGTGTGTGTAGCTCTTAGCCCCCCCCACGGGGACAGAATCCATCAGGGACTAGCCTCAAGTGTCACCTGTCCTTCTCTAACCATTCATTTTTTCTGACAGCGTGCACTCCCCTCTCCACTCCCCCCCTCCGTCTTCACCATGTTTTCCAACACTCAGTGTCTCTTCCCTCTGTGTATCCAGTTTATGGCCTCTTGTCCTGACACTATCTCCCTCTATTTGAGAGGACTTATCCGCGACCTTTGACCCTGCACTCAGCTGTTTGTACACGACCTGTGCCTTCGGTAACACTGGGCATGTATAACTAAGGTTGGGGGAGCGATTCTTTAGCAAAATACACACCGGTACATAATGAGAAATTCCCCTTTATTAACTTCTGTCCTCGCTGTAATGTTTCCCACATTCTTCCAGAAAGTACTCTGTTGACGTTGTATGTACGGAGAGTTCAAGCCATATAGATGGAATTAGCTGTAGGAATATTTGGCATTTTAATTACATACCTAAAGCGTCTTCAGATAACCTTTGTTGTGAATCGGTGCCATACAAATAAAGATTGGCTCATTGATTCAAACTTTTTTTATTTTATTTTATTTTTTAAATCAGATTCTTCTAAACGCCAAAGGTTTAAGGACGACACAGATGTTTTATTCATTAGGATTCTGTGCAAAATAGTCGGCACAGTTTCTACTTCCAGACTGTAAAATTGTGTTTCTCTCCCCTCCCAATAAAGAAGCCATTCTTGTTGGAATGGGAACGGAGCTGCTGATAGAAAGCGAGTAAATCAAACACCGCCGTCTCAGACAGACGGAATGAAGAAAACAATCCCGCAGAGACGTGCATCTCCAAAGGGAGTCTGAATCGGCCCTGCGCGTTCTCACTCTTTACTTCTCCTCCTCTCTGTAGGTAACATCCCTCACGGTGTGAACCCGGAGGCGTACCAGTGGTTCCAGACAGTCGACACAGACCGCAGCGGCTTCATCAACCTGAAGGAGCTGAAGCAGGCGCTCGTCAACTCCAACTGGTCTGCGTTTAACGACGAGACGTGCCTCATGATGATCAGTGAGTCGTCCAGCTGCTGCCTCCGTTCAACAGACTGAAGGACCTCTGCCTTCAGGGAGTGGTTCAAAATGTTTTCACAGTGAATCCTGCAGCGATTAAAAGAAGAAAAAAAAAAAGACCCAGAAATACTCTCAGAGACGTAAATGGGAACAGCAAAGGGGAGGAGGACTTTTTATTTATTTATTTATTTATTTTTTTTTAAGGAAGGATTAATAAAAGGAACAAAAATATCTTAACTGAGCCAGCCAAAGTCTGCCTTAAAATGAGTCCTGTTTGTCTCTGCGCCTGTTGGTTTCTCTGCGTTCCAGCAGTGTTTGCCCGGCAGTGACTAATGTCTTCCACTTAGCGTAATAAGAGATGTGTGACTTGTGATAAGACGAGGAGATGGTTGAAGACGGTGGGAGCAGGCTTACTGGAAACAAGAGCATGGAACGTTTACCATAAACCCTGTCTGAGTGACGTTTGACTAAACGTGTCTCGTTCTGTTTTTCCTGTTAGACATGTTTGACAAGACGCGGTCAGGGCGAATCGACATGTTCGGCTTCTCCGCACTGTGGGACTTCATGCAGCGGTGGAGAGCTCTCTTTCAGCAGTATGACAGAGACCGCTCCGGCTGCATCAGCAGCATGGAGCTGCACCAAGGTAACAGGGACAGCTTCTCAGTGGGGGGGGGGACGCAAGGCGATCAGGGCGTGCGAAGTAAAGTTTCAGAATAAAGACTCCTCTCCCTTCTTTTCTCTTCAGCCCTCGCTCAGATGGGATACAACCTCAGCCCCCAGTTTTCGGAGACACTGGTGCAGCGCTTCACCGTGCGAGGCGGACGACCCGGCATCCAGCTGGACCGCTTCATTCAGGTGTGCACCCAGCTCCAGACCATGACCCAGGTCTTCAGGGAGAGAGACACCAGCATGACGGGCAACATACGCCTCAGCTATGAGGACTTTCTCTCCGGGACCGTCACAAAGCTCATGTGAGCCGCATGTGCTTTCGGACTCACAGCCGCTCTGTTCCGCGATCAGGTCTTATCGGGCGCCGTTTCTAATGCTGTGTCAGCACGTCGATACCTCATCCTCATACAGCAGGTCCAATAGATGAGGCAGAGTTAGAACGTCTCTTTTTTAGACCGAACCAGTACTTGAGTAAGATTATAAAGACTTTAACTCTGATACAAGAGATAATTAATCTAACTGAACGTTGCCCTGACAACCAAAGTGATTTTATTATCTATCCCAACTGAATACATTGAAAGACTTTGGAGGTCACATTAGATACCCAGTAGAGATGTTTCTCTGGGCGGTAATTGCGCTGATTTTCAGATACATGTCTCGTGACTCAGCACACACTGACGAGCGCAGAATCGTGTTGAATGAATACATTTAAATGGACGTCTATCAGGAGTATCCAGCGATTCCACAATATATTTCCAGGCGATGATTGGCCATTCTATTAAGCGTTCTTTTCCCTGTTGAAATGGTTCTAAAGCAAAGTGTGAAATGTGTACTAAAAGAAAGAAATGTGTCATAGGGTTTGCTTAATTTCACTTTTGTTAGCCAGTAAAATGTTGAAATACAACAACAAGTGGCCAAAAGACAAAGATGCACTTTCAGCTCCTCTGTGACGTCTTCAGAGACTGTACAGTAACGCACTCCAATAGTGTTCAATTCGATTAAAACGCCAACATGATTCCTGATGCCAAATCATTCTTTTGTATCACATGTTTTATTGTATAAATAATCTTGTTTGAATGAACATTCAATGCTAACAAATACAGTTTCATGCTTCTTCTTCTTTTTTTTGTAATTTGCTTTTATTTCACTTTCAGTTTCAACATCATGTACAAAAGTATTCAAAGTTTCTTTGTTTGTTTACAGCTCCATCTATATACGTGTACAAGGATAAATCTAATAAAGAAAGACACAGATATGACTTTACTCGATCTGAAAGTTCTTGGGATGAAGCAAGAATATCCAAATAAGAGGTGTTTAAAAACCGTGTGTGTGTGTGTGTGTGTGTGTGTGTGTGTGTGTGCGTGTGTGTGTGTGCTAGCGTATAGGCAGTGCGGAAACAGCAGGGTTCCATCTTCTAATGATTTATTTCATTTTGTGATATCAGCACATTTGTTGTTCCTTCCATGTGGTAAATATCCACATTTTAGAGCTTGCAGCCTTTTATGAATGTTCGTATTTTCCAATTAGTTAGATGATGTGGTTTGATTGAGCAGTCAAAAGTAAAACACTTTTCTAATCGCTTCTCTTTCACCGAACAGAAACGAAGTCCGAGCAGAAGCGCGTACTGAAGCGGTCATGGTCAAACTTAACTCTCGTTTCATCTGACCTCAAAATGCTTCGAAACTGTTGCTCTTTTTTTTCTCTCTTTGTAAACAGACAAAAAGAGCAAGCAATAAAAAGGCTTCTGTTTTCCCCTTCCACATCTGCCACTTGTGTCCTTCACCATCTGTAACCCTGCCTGATCACAGTCTGTGTCAAGAGTCCTCCTGCCTCTCCCCCATCGCTTTCCAAATCAGAGGAAAGCCATTAATTCTGCATCTATGTATGCTCACATCGCAGCTGCAGCTCCTTCTCATCCTTCTCCCTCCGTCCTCATGCACGGCTGAACTTCGCTGTCTGAGCTTTGATGAGCACACTTTGTGTTCTGTTGACACATCAGCTGAACATTTATCTGGCACTTTGAAAATGTGAATTGTGGGGCTGTAAAATGAGGTAAAATGTGCACCATACACCTGTAGAGAGCATGGCAACAGCCATTTCCTGGTTTATGTTTACCACTAGTGATTTAACCTCAGAGCTGACAGTCATTTCCTGTGTAACGAGCTCATTTCCCACCACTGACCATGCCTGACGTATATTTAAACTGGGCAAATAGAGCAAGTCTTTGGGGTTTCAGTCGGTGAGGATGTGAGGCTGCACTCTTGTCAGCCACAGTTTGTGATTTGGATTGATAAATTGGCTTCATTTTTTAAGCTCAAATCTTGGCATGTGCGGCTTCAAATCTCATTTACTAATAAAAAAAAAAGGGAGCTGATGAAATAATCCTGGCACAGCTGGGGGGAGCTGGTTAAGCAGAATGGGCACTGGTAATGTTGTTTTCCTGCGGGGGATGAGCACATCTCACTTTATCTGACAGGACTGATTAAATGCCAGTTCTGGCAACTACAGGATGGACAGCAGAGAGAGAGGGGGGGACTGCTTAGATGAGTAGTTTTGAAGCATGACGCATCATCGCCCACACAGAATCCTTTTAACCACTTTTACTTATGTTGTCGTTTGAAGTAATGATATAGGACTTAGATTTGTTCCTTGGGTTTTTTTTTTAACTGACTGCTGCTTTGCAAATAACAACTGAGTCAGAACTGGTCATCCCTCCATGAAAGCATTCGATTCATGCTGTCGAAAGCATTGGAGCGTTTCCAAGTTTTAAAATGCGCATGAAACACCTTTCCGGATTAGGAATTAGGTACCCGACTTCATATCAGAATCGTCATCAAATGGAGGACAAAATTTGTTTTGTTAATGTTGATATATTTTTTTGTTAATTCAAGTTTTGCACTTTAACTTTTTGCTCAATTTTACCTTGTAACAGAGATATTTTAGTGCCCATATTCACCAAGTCTCTAAAAGTTGCTCCCAGCAACAAAATTCTGAGAATCGAGGCAATCTCTTTGTATTTCCCCTCACAGTTCAAACTCGAACCTTGAGATGAGAGTTATTCACAGAGTGTACACTAAGGTGTCAAACTGGAGTAGTAAGGAGGACTTCTAACAGACTTAAGAGTTTCTCAAACTGACACTACATAAAGATTGTTTTTGACCCATAGTTGGGCAGAACAGACAAATGATTTATGCAGACATTTCAATCCATCTCTGACCTTTTTTAGTTAACAGTCTTGAGACATGCGTGTTGAGTTTCTTGACGTGTAGTTACCTTCACAGGTGCATCCAATCACTAATTAAGGCTTCTTCACCTGCTGATGTAACGATCAGCAGGTGAAGAGGCAGCTGCTTGTGATTTCATGTGATGGCCATGTTAAAGTATGTCTTGGAAATTATCGCACAGACGCTAATTGCATAGTGTTTACAATGTCTGACTAGATTCTGTTGTTGTTTGATTTTTAATCTACAGTTTTTGTTTTGGTAATCCAATCACAGCTTCCGAAAAATGTATCATACCTAGTAAGGGGGTCAACCATACCTCCTCTTTAAGATCAAACTTTGTCCATTCCTTGCTCAGAGTTACTCTACGCTAAGACTCCTTGCTAGGTTAAGATAAGACTTCTCTGAAAGGATTCTCAGAATGTTTGTGAATACGCGACCAGATCGTCTTCGTAGCTTTTTCGGTGCTGTTGTAAAAAAACACAGTACAGAGTGAAATCCCGTGAACACTTGGAACACACACATCAGTCTCTATAGAGCAGCTATATGATTGGTGTTGTTACATGGAAAATGTTGTCTGTAAAGAACACTGCATAGAGTTATAGATCCTCCCCCTAGTAATCAACTCAACAATCTTTGGTTTCTTGCTGGGTGGTTGAAATGTTTGCAACCTTTCTGCTTCCTCTTACAGAAACCCTTAAACGAAACTAATGTTTGTGTGATGCAGTATACCCATCTTCTGAAAGTGTCCTTGTATTTCTGAACCTCAGTGTTCTTCTAAAAAAAAGAAGGGGGAAATGCTCCTCCACTTTAGGGGTTTGTCTTTGAACAATGTTGGCTGATGCCTTGTCAGTGTGAAAAACAAAAGGCGAGATTTGTGCAACAGTTAATGTGTGAACACAGACACAGTTGGTGGTCATAAAGGTCCCCGAAGGGAAAAGTTATCCAAGTTATTCTTGTTGTGTAAGAACATTTCCCTTACACACAAACCACCTGGGGCTGAATTCAAGAAGCCTCCTCAATACTAACAGTTCCTCCTCGTGACAAAACTCAAACAATTAGGACATTATAAGAATTTCCCCTGATAGTTAAGATAACTCCTTTTGAAACTGGAAAGACAAAGCTTCATAGCTCTTAAAAAAAACTGTTCGGAGTAGTGAGAAGGACTTTTAACAGGCTTAATATTTTCTCAAGCTGAGGAGAAAATAGAGAAATGTTTCTCTAGCAGTTCATGGAGTGTATTCTTTTTGACTCTTGGTTGGGCCAAAAACAAACAGTGCAAAGTGAGACATGCGTGTTGAGTTTCTCAACATGCGTTTACCTCCAGAGGTGCATCCAATCACTAACTAAGCCTCTTCACCTGCTGATCGTTATGTCAACATGTGGAGGCTGCTGCACAACTGAGCGTGTCACTTTAAACACCTTGTAAATAGTTTTAAAGCAGACTAAACATTTGATCACATAAGTAGGTAAAATAATATCTAACTGGATTCTATGATTGCGCACAATCTATTTAAGTGTATGTCTATGCCCATTATCATTAAGAGGGCACTTTTTTCCCTCAGTTTTCACTCATTCATTCACAGCCTCTGAATTAAGAAGTCATACCTAGCAAACGCTGCCAATCACCCCTCCTCACTCTAACCATTTCTGTCCCTTCCTTGGTCACAGTTCCTCTAAGAATGTTCCAAAATTAATCCTAAAAAAATGTATTGGGAGCTCTCTGAAAGGATTCTCAGAATGCCTTGAGGGAATTGCTATTGCTGCAGAGCAAACACACATGCACACAAAAAAAAAATCCAAATGCATTTTATTGTTGGGAAAAAAATCAACTTTTGAAAATGATCGTAATTTTTTAATTTACTGCTTGTGTTCATTTTTTAAGAGTTTTTTTTGGTGATCAAAATGGGTTTTTTTTGTTTGTTTGTTTGTTTGTTTGTTTACAATGGAGGCAGGATTGTACATCACAGCAAACCATCAAATCACCCGTTTCCCCCATTTTCAACCCCTTTCCCTTCCCCCCCCCCCCCCCCCCCCACCCTGCATAGAGCCTAGGTACACATTTAATGAGAATTACCAACACATGAACATACAACACATATCAATATACACTTACATAGGTGTGTGGGCATATATATATATATATATATATATATATCCTGCAGGGCAGAACCACTTCATCACAAGAGATTGTGTGAATTTTGAAAGTTTGAAAGTAAAAGTATCATTTCTGTCCACTAGGTGGTACTATATCCCCTAGAATAAAGCTCGGCCTCAGCCAATGAGCTTTCATGTCTTTTAGCAGGAAGGAAACAGAATCACACGGAAATTGCGTAGAGTCACTGCTGTCCAAACGTGCTAACGGTAAAGGTGAGTGAACACTTATGAAACAAACTTCAATAAATATTAAACGATTGGATGAACAAAAGCCAAACGGACTGTTTAAGCTAGTGACCATTACACTTGTTATTACTGTATTAGAATGACATTATTACGTCACACAGAGGCAGCTGGTAGGAGCTTCTTTAGGCTAAATGACTTTTAGTCTGCTAGATTAGCCTGGTTATATAATCTAAACTAGACAAAAAAACATGAAGAAATGTTCTCTCTTCAGTGTTTCTAGAAGCTTCCTTCACTTGGTTGAACACTGCTCATATCAATTGCCTTGCTACGTTCACAATACATTATCTTAACGCCAAACTCCATAGCAAAATCGACCATTGATTTGTCATCCTCATGTAAACCGTAAATAAAACTCTTCCGGACACAAATAAATGAGATGTGCGTATAGTAGACAACCGCTCTTTAATTCGGCATGAAAGTAACAACGATCACACACAATGAGCCTCTAAAAATTAGACTTTTGTATGTGAAGACTGTTGTTATGGGGGGAGCAGAACCTTCAGTGTGTCATTACATGCAACACATAAAGCTGTGTAGAACACATGAAGCTGCAAAAATCATTTTTGTTTAATTGTTTTTATTATTATATGTACAGCACTTTGGAGACATTTATTTGTTGTTTAAATGTGCTATATAAATAAAGTGGATTGGATTGGATAGAAAAAGTTGTTTTCTTGATTGTTTTATCACCACAATAAAAATAATAGCTCGATGCATTTGAAAAGTCGACTGCGACATAAATAGTTTGAATAATTAGAGATATCATTTAAAAGCTGACGAAAAGAAACATGCAAGTCCTTCGTCATCGATCAGTCTGTTTGTAAAATAATGTAGAAGTTGGCAGTCGTCAGACGTTTGCGAGCACATTTGATACAGCCTTAAACCACCAGGGGGAACCAAGTGGAAACACTTGAGAATAGAACAAGTGAGGTATGCTGATGTTTACGTATGGGATGATATTTTGCTTGAATGCCTGTTCACCCTAAACCCTCAGCCAAATAATCTAACAATGTGATTTCCTGTTTTCGCATGCCTAGGAGCCAAACCAGTGTGCAGTCATGTGGCCTTTGGTCTGGACAGCGATGCGCACCTATGCTCCTTATATCACTTTCCCCGTGACCTTCGTTGTGGGAGCAGTGGGCTACCATCTGGAGTGGTTTGTCAGGGGGACCCCGAAACCTCGAGAGGACAAGAGCATCCTGGAGCAAAGGGAGGAGAGGAAGCTGCAGGAACAAATGGGCATGGACAGCACTCAGGTGCTTAGCTTAAAGGACAGACTCGAGTTTGCACCCAAAGCGGTCCTGAACAGAAACCGCCCTGAGAAGAGCTAACACCGAGCGGACGGCAGAGACTGGTTAGTTTGTTGAAGGAAGAGAGGTGGTCGAACCAGAGTGACTAAACACTCGCTCTCGCCATTTATTTTACCAACAGTTTGTCACTCCTGGAAGCATTAGCATACGTGTGTAAATATGAGACACCTTTTACAAGCTGCGCTGAGGAGAGAAAAGAAGGTATTCTCTTAGGTCTCTTGATCAACTCGAGTGTATGCGCTGTTGGTGTTTTTGCTTTTTACCATCCCTCTCACGTCGCTCGGGCCTGTTTCTGCATAGATGTATAACAAAACCAAGACACTGTAACAAACTCTTAAACATTGAACCTCTGGATGAATAAGTCATTTAAATCTCAAATTTTCCTTGTTTGTCACTTTGTCGAAGTTGAAGTCTGTCACATTGCGTTTCTCCTTTAATCTTCTGTGAACGTTGAGGAAGGACGTCAGGTCGTCATCATGAAAGCAAAAAAAACAAAAAAAAAGCAAGACGTGTGTTGTGTTGGTTCTTTTATCCGGGCCGACCTTTGATGCTGTGTGACAATAAGCCAACAGGAGTGTGGGAGGTCTCAGGAAGTTTAAGCTGCTTAGTCCTATGAAGCATCCACACATCTATTTATTTTTAAAAGGGTCCACGGTTTGCATGGTTGTGGTTTGAAAAGTGTGATAAATAAAAAGGAACTTGTGTCTATGACTCTCGCTGTGATCTCATTTCTTAATGTGGGCTTTTTTTTTTTCTTTTCTTTTTTTAAAGAATTTAAAAAATATATCACCAGGTTTTCCGGCTGATTATGTCCGTCAAAGTTAAGTTTCAGATTTGTTCCACTTTTGTTTTCACTCACATTGTCACATTGAGGACAGAGAGGAAAGTCGACATCAGAGGAAGGAAGCAATGACTCCGTTTATTCTCTTGAAGAAGGAAATTGTTTGCTGGACAACACTGTAGACAAAGCAATGATGAAAGAAGGAAAGCATGAACTCATTCACCTTTTTGGAACGTGACCTGTGGACAAATCTTTAGTTAGAATTTCTGTGTTCCTGGAAGCTGGTTTCAAATGTATATATATATATGACCTCTGAGCCAGACATCCTCAAATTGAATTTATTAGCCAAGGCGTATTTATAGATTCAGATTCACGATGTGGCGTATTCAGAGAGAGCTTCATTGGTGGTTTTAGAAACATCACAGCTTGTCAGGGCAGTAAAATATAGTTCCCATTTTACTATAAAAAGCATCGTAGGGTAAGATATAAAGCTTACACAGTACTCAAGTGAGATATAGTTAAATAAAACCTAACCTAACAAAGAAACATATTAAACGAACAGTAAGATATTTCATGATCTGTTTCTTGATTGTGAACATCTGATTTTCTTAAATGAGGAAACGCCTGCGAGCTAGTTCAGGTTCAGTAGTCAAGTCGAGCTGCACGGGTCTCACACTTGAAATGCCTCATTGTCAACTTTCACCTGACCACAACTCCTCACAGTTATGTCTATTTAAGCTGCAGCTTTCATTGGCTGTGTGTAGTAAAGTGTTCCTAAGATCGCTGTGGTGATTGATGCAGAATGTGTGTAGAACCTATTTATGGATTTGGATACGGATTACATTTGGTCATTCGGTTTCATTTTGAAATGCATTTCCTGCACATTCAACAACATAGTTATGTGAAAACATTCCTTCTGATAGACACATCAGTGCTATAATTAACTGTATCCTTTTAAGGTCCTCTTTCCCTCCACTCTTTATCTTGGATTTAATAAGAGATGTATATCGAAACAGGAAGTCCTATTTTTTTTTAAATAGTGAAACCTCTGCAATAATCATATTGAAAGAGATAGTTGGTACTTTTAAAAGTTGGGTAGTAATACGATGTATAAAAAAAAAGAAAAGAAGAAAAAGAATAATGGATCAGACTGTGAAAGAATGTAACCCGCAATGACAGTGTGTTGGAAATGCAATGATCCTAAATAAAGAATTATAAAAAAAAATAAAAGTTGGGTAATGTGACATACTTGTCAGAACAAGTGCATTAGTTACAGCAGAGGCCATCTGTAGAGAAACCAACCAAGTTGAAGGCATGTATAGGCTAAACTTGTTTTTATTTTATGGACATTATTAATCTCAAAGGGTTACACTCTTAACATGTTAAGTCATCATCTGCAGACAGGGCCATGGCCATCAGTAACATGTCATCATACTCATTTTACTACACTCAAAAAAGACAATGAGTGCACGCTATATTTTGAGGGTTTTTTCAGTGCTTTTCGTTGCCCTTTTTGTGTTTAGCACTACATTTCAGCATGCTACATAAGTACTGTGGATACAAGAGGATATCTGTATGGATCAAGTTTACAACAGAGGAAAAAAGTTCAGCAGATGAAGACCTAACTGTGGAAATTGGAGGACAAGTAACGTAGGCGTTCCAACTGCGAGCACACGGTCACATGCCCAGAAAGAGGTGAGTTAGACTTGATAAAAACGCTCCTACAGGATCTTTCTGGATACAGGGATTTCAGCAGTCTGCTGTAAAGGATTTTAAGTCCTACAATATCGAATAAGTCCAAAGAGTTGACTTAAAAAAAACATTTCTTATATTCAGTGTTAGAAAGCGACCTTGAGAGAGAAAAACAGACTGCGCTGTGAACAGGAATGTTACTCTATAAATAAACGTGCTTTGCCTTAAAATGGTTCTATTATAATGTGGTAGTGATAGTGTTTAAAGAAGATGGTGGAATGTCAATGTTAATGTCAATGTCAATTTTATTTATATAGCACATTTAAAACAGCGAGTAGCTAAACAAAGTGCTTTACAGTGATCAACAGAGTTAATTACAGAGAACCGTAATACTACCCCCCCTCCCCACGAACAGCAAAAACAATAAGCACAACAAGAAAACCCAATAAAAAAGCGACTTATACATATAAGTCATAGGTAAACGTGTGTTTTTAGCTGTGTTTTAAAAGTTGAGTGCAGTTTGCAGTGCACACAGTCAAAGGTAAGGAGATTTTAAATTACTCAACCCCATTTGTTGGAGCTTTTATTGTAGAGCGAGGATAGGGGATAATTTTAGGAATCACTGAGAGGAAGAGAGAATAGGGAATGACGTGGGAAAGGAGCCATATGTCGGTTCTAAAACTGAGCTGCCCGCTTGGAGCATTGTAGCCTCCATACGTGTGGCATGCGCTCTAACCACTCTTACCAACGCCCCTCCAACATGTCATTTGAAGGCAGAAAAGAGGGAAAAAGTTTCCACATATTCAATCAATAAAATCTTAATTGCCCTCATTGTAAAAAAGAAAAAAAAAAAAAAAAAAAACACCAGCAGGGATGTGGTCAGGGAACAAACACTTTTAATCAGAATCCACCATTGATTAAAGACGGAGAAGTTATTGGTGTCATAAAACGCTACAAAATGGGAAAACTTTATGAAGCTCTTTGAAGCAATCAGCAGCACTTTCAGTAATCTCTCCGTTCTTTTACTCCAGCCCTGCAGCCGTTATTGTGTCAAGTAATGAAACAAAAAAGCTCCACCTCACCCAATGCTACTTGTGCTCTCTCACTTCATGGATGATAACCTTACGAGTGTGCCAGGATGAGTTCCGCTACATTAGACGGCCTGCTTGTGTAATGGGGGGTGATTATGAGGCCCAGATTTACATTGGCAGTAGAGTGTAGCCTGTGTCGGCAGTCATCAGCTTGAAGTCTTCTCTTTAGTTTGGTATCTATGGAATGGCCCGCTCTTCTCCCGGTGTTATGCATGTTCAGTGTTTCAATTACTTCAAGCTGCTGGAAGTTTCCATCTGAACCCAGAGGAGGATGGAGAGGTGGATGTGAGGCTGCAACTAAATTAAATTGTAAGAGAGAGAGAGAGGTAACAAGAAGTACAGTGTGAAAGGTGTGTGCGACCCCCTGGGAACAATCAGACGACAGGTCGAACGTCTAACAATGGCTCAGCTACGCAGAACTGGACAGTACTGTGGGAACCAAGCACCGAGGCTCCTGGGAAGGGATGTTTAGAGGTGCTCCATTGTTCTCGCTGGATGATAGGGATAATGGGTGCGAGTGATGCTGGCAGGTCCTTCCTTTTTTTTTTTTTTTTTTTTTTTTTTAAGGAGGTTCAATCTGACATCCTGAGTGGACAGGCTGGAGACGATGTTCCCTCTGTTGCAGGAACAATAGAGCCGTCTGCCTGCTGGACGGGCACCACATCCCCTGTTAAACAAGCACCTACTAAATAACACACACACATACACAATCCAGGAAAACCAGTACTGCTGTATATCAAACCAAAAGGGAAAAGAGCCAAAACACATTCATAAAGAGCTTGAGATGTGTAGGGGAAGTCAAATAGGAAGGAAGGAATATATAGGAATATATACATTTCTCACAAGTTTTTTTTTTTTTTTTTTAACTGGTTATGAAATGGGCTGAATTTAACGCTGGTAACTCTATATGAGCAAGAAAAGTAAACCATAATTGACAATAATATATATTCTAAATAATATTCATGCACATCGTGCATACTTAAAGCGTCTTGCAAAAGTATTCATATCCCTTGAACATTTCCACATTTTGTCACATTTCAACAGTAAACGTAAATGTAATTTATGTGGTATAGTAGTGTGGTAGCACCCTAGTGGCAGCACATCACAGCAGATTAATGTGACGTGGAAAGGAACATGGTTTTATCTTTTTTTTTTTTTTACAAGTAAAAAATGGGTCCTCCCTGAGGCAATGCTCTGTAGAAAGCACATCTGGAGATGGAAAGTTTTGCCCAGTCTTCTTTGCCGCGCAGCTCAAGCTCAATCAGATTGGATAAGGAGCGTCTGCAAACAGCAATTTTGAAGTCTTGCCAGTGATTTTCCATTGGATTTAAGTCTGGACTTTGACTGGGCCATTCTAACATGAATATGCATTGTTCTCAACTATTCCATTGTCGCTCTGGCTGAATTTGTGAACTCTCACAGGCTTTCTTCCAAGATTCCCCTGTATTTTGCATCTTCCCATGAACTTTAACCAGTAGCTAGTTTTGCGATTTACTTCAATTTTTCTCTCATCTAACCAGAGCACCTTCTTCCACATAATAGCTGTGTCCCCCACGTGGCCTGTGCCAAACTGCAAACAGGACTTCTTATGGCTTTATTTTAACAATGGCTTTCTTCTTGCCACTTTTCCATAAAGGCCCAATTGATAGAGTGCCTCTTGACAGCTTTTCTGATCAATGCTCTCCTCGCTTGGCCTGGCAGTTCAGGTGTACGGCCATGCTTTGGAAGGGTTTGCCATTGTCGCCATACTCCTTTTTTGGATGATTCATTAAACAGTGCTCGTCTCATGTTTAAAGCTTTGGATATTTTTTTTTAGAACCTAACCCTGCTTTAAGCTTCCCCACAACTTTAACCCTGACCTGTTGTCTTCCTTGCGCTTCATGATTAATTCATTTATTTTCTCTAACAAACCTAAGGCTGCCACAGAACAGCTGTATTTATACTCACATTAGATTACACAGAGATGGACTCAATTGACTAATTGGGTGACTTCAGAAGGCAATTGGTTGCACTGGGTATTATTTAGGAGTATCACAGTAAAGAGGGTTGAATACTTTTGCGCACCACAGTTTTTAGTGTTTTATTTGTAAAAAAAAATAAAAAAATAAAAGATAAAAAATAAAAGATTATACACTCAACAAAAATATAAACGCAACACTTTTGTTTTTGCTCCCATTTGTCATGAGATGGACTCAAAGATCTAAAATTCATTCCAGATACACAATATTACCATTTCTCTCAAACATTGTTCATAAATCTGTCTAAATGTGTGATAGTGAGCACTTTTGCTTTGCTGAGACAATCCATCCCACCTCACAGGTGTGCCACATCAAGATGCTCATCAGACACCATGATTAGTGCACAGGTGTACCTTATACTGCCCACAATAAAAGGCCACTCTGAAATGTGCAGTTTTGTCTCACAGCAAAATGCCACAGATGGTGCAAGCATTGAGGGAGCGTGCAATTGGCATGCTGACAGCAGGAATGTCAACCAGATCTGTTGCTCGGGCATTGAATGTTCATTTCTCCACCATAAGCCGTCTCCAAAGGCGTTTCAGAGAATATGGCAGTACATCCAACCGGCCTCACAACCGCAGACCACGTGTAACCACACCAGCCCAGGACCTCCACATCCAGCAGGTTCACCTCCAAGATCGTCTGAGACCAGCTACTCAGACAGCTGCTGAAACAATTGGTTTGCATAACCAAAGAATTTCTGCACAAACTGTCAGAAACCGTCTCAGGGAAGCTCAACTGCATGCTCGTCGTCCTCATCGGGGTCTTAACCTGACTCCAGATCGTCGCCGTAACAGACTTGAGTGGGCAAATGCTCACATTCGATGGCGTCTGGCACGTTGGAGAGGTGTTCTCTTCACGGATGAATCTCGGTTTACATTGTTCAGGGCAGATGGCAGACAGCGTGTGTGGCGTCGTGTGGGTGAGCGCTTTGCTGATGTCAATGTTGTGGATCGAGTGGCCCATGGTGGTGGTGGGGTTATGGTATGGGCAGGCATCTGTTATGGACGAAGAACACAGGTGCATTTTATTGATGGCATTTTGAATGCACAGAGATACCGTGATGAGATCCTGAGGCCCATTGTTGTGCCATACATCCATGAACATCACCTCATGTTTCAGCAAGATAATGCACGGCCCCATGTTGCAAGGATCTGTACACAATTCTTGGAAGCTGAAAATGTCCCAGTTCTTGCATGGCCAGCATACTCACCGGACATGTCACCCATTGAGCATGTTTGGGATGTGCTTGACCGGCGTATACGACAGCGCGTACCAGTTCCCACTAATATCCAGCAACTTCGCACAGCCATTGAAGAGGAGTGGACCAACATTCCACAGGCCACAATTGACAATCTGATAAACTCTATGCGAAGAAGATGTGTTGCACTGCATGAGGCAAATGGTGGTCACACCAGATACTGACTGGTTCTGAGTCCCCAGACCCTCAATAAAGCAAAAACTGCACATTTCAGGGTGGCCTTTTATTGTGGACAGTCTAAGGTACACCTATGCACTAATCATGGTGTCTGATGAGCATCTTGATGTGGCACACCTGTGAGGTGGGATGGATTGTCTCAGCAAAGCAAAAGTGCTCACTATCACACATTTAGACAGATTTATGAACAATGTTTGAGAGAAATGGTAATATTGTGTATCTGGAATGAATTTTAGATCTTTGAGTCCATCTCATGACAAATGGGAGCAAAAACAAAAGTGTTGCGTTTATATTTTTGTTGAGTGTAAGTAAGGTCCTTTACCTGCTTTTTGTAAACATAACAATGAGCATGGTCTTGTTACCCGCTCTTTTGTTAATGTTAACAGACAAACAGTAAGGTCCTTTACCTGCTTTTGTAAAGTGTCTCGAGATAACACCTGTTATGAATTGACGCTATATAAATAAAGATTGATTGATTGATAAACCGTGTATCGTGTTCCTTCCACTTCACAATTTTGCACCACTTTGCGTTTGTCTACAGACAATGTCTGACCAACTCATCACATAAAATCCTGATATAATACATTTATGTTTGTTCTTGTAACGTGACTAAATGTATGCCACTGTATCTGCCTGTGCATGCTTAGGGTTCCTCCAGGAACTCCAACTTCCTCCCACAATCCAAAGACAGGCTTGTTAGGAACATTAGGTGACTGTGAATTGGCCAAAGGTGAGAGCTAAATCAAGTTGATTTGATCACAATGTGGTTTAACAACTCACAAAACCCCCTCGAATTCATGTTGACACTAAAAGCCAAATAGAAATGCACACACGTGTGACTATAAGAGGGTTAGCTTGGTTTCGTTCCACTAGCCAACATGATTGATAAGAAAGGCCATGTAGAATCCCACTCAGAGTTAAGCCGCTCCGGATCTTCCATGAGGCTCTTATTCAGCAGGGGCGAAAGAGCAGCAGATAGCATGGCTGCTGTTTGGCGGTCAGACAGAAGGAAAAAATGCTAAATTGTGCTCCACAAGTGGCAGCCACTGGAGAATGTGTTGTGTGGTGAAAGGAAGGGTCTATGTTCTTTCCTCATAATCCATGTGCTGCTTGTCCTCCTTTGTCATTTTCTCTCCTTTTTTCAACAAAGGTTGGAAAAGTTTCTTTGTGTTTACCAAGCATTCACCTGCCTGGTAGTAGGAAGGGAAAGTGAAGTTAGCTGGTTTCACACATTTTTAAGATAAAGATCTGAAACACAAATCTGTTGTTGTTGTAAAATTGTATTCAGACAACACTGAATACATTTTCGGGAGTCTTTTATCAAGAAATGAGAAGATTGATACCGCTTTAAAATTTGCTCTGTACACAGTCGCACGCACGCCCACAGGCACACGCACACAAACTCAAGATATAAGTGGTACCAGCCCTCCTTATTGACTTCAGCCATAGTCGGCACTCTGCCCATTTCCCTCATCCTTCACTGGGCTTTGATGGAGCTACCCTGACATGAGGTCAACTAAACACAGGGGACTGAAACAAGACAATATAACAATGCCAACTGCAGCCCCATTGTCAGGGCGAACAATCCCAAACGACCAATCTCTGGGAAGAAACAATATTGGACCAGGAAACAGACACCGACCCATTTCCTGTACAGTGTTTAAATTTAGCAACTGCTTAACGCTTTTTTGTTGAGTAACACAAACGCCCAAATTAAGAACTGGATGCATGGACGTGGCTTTGTTATGAATACAGAGAAAGTCGTGTGTCGGCATTGTGGATATGAACATGGAGAGAAACAAAGGAAGACGGCAAACACAAGCTTGTGTGCATCTCACATGTACACACTTTCTTACATAAACACTAAACCCTGAAAGTGGTTGTTGCTCTCAGAAGCTAATACGATTAATTATGTCCAAATGAGTACATGTTACATCACATTGATGATCATATTCACCCAGTTCCTTGCTTTTTTAAGCTCTGTTGGTCCTGTGTTTATAATTATGTGTGTTTAAGTCTGATTTTAATCACGCATACATCTCACACAAACGCACTCAAGAAGAGTGCGTTTGTGTGAGATTGCCTCCTTTGCCTGGTCACAATGCTTCCTAATGACATGCTGGGCTTTTAGATGCACAGCTGGCAGGAAGTATGACAACAGAAAACCTGTTTTGGACGCCTCTGACACAAAAGCTGGCGTAGAAGCGGCCCCTCCAGCACAGTGCAGGGCTCAGCTGTCGGACTTAGTTAAATTAGAGTGGCCTTTGGGCATGACTGTTGATTTTTTCATGGCACCTACAGGCGCCCAAAGGCTACTTGACCACACCATGGATTTTTCTCTTCAGCCAGAGAGCTTGTGTACTGTTGTGTTAGTAAGCTACGAGTGCTTAAATTCATTCACCGAATATCTGTCTGTGTGTGGGAGCAGCCACATGCAGCTTCACAAGCAGAGTGAGGAAATGCATCAGCAGTGATTCCAACAATGTGAGGAAGTGTGGTCTGAATGGCAACTGATCCCACAGGTTGCATGTATGACCGATAAGAATGACCTGTCTCACAGATTGGGTCTCTCCGGCTAATAACTCCCACTGATTTTATTTGCACAGCTTTAAACAAACAAATATCAATTGTCAAGCTTTAATTGCTGTAACCTCTGAAAGCAGTGTGTCTTTTGCAATTGCCTTGAGTTTGGGAAATAGTCTGGAAGTGAGTAATAGGTAACCAACCTAATGAATGGGAGAACATTTTCAAAATTGTACTTATCTTCTCTGCTTTGGGATTTGAAAGAAAGGCTTTTTTTTCCAAGCAAAAAGATATTGACTCTAGAAATAATGTGCTGAAGGGGCTGATAACCTGCACAGTTGTTTTCCTCTCAGGGTTTCTATTTGCTTCACTGAACAGGAGGTGAGAGTTTACACTGCGGAAAGAATGGAGCAGAGCGTCAGGCTTCTCCGGCTTCATCGGATATGAGAAAGATGGAAGCACTGCTGGCTTTGGCTAGCAGCAGTGGGCAGATACGAGTCGCCCCGTGCAATCTGTTCCCTGACCCTCTGGCTTTTGGAGAAAACACACGTGAACAATCGCATTGACACATGCAAGCAAAATCACACACATGCACACACCCACCTGGACTGAGATAACAAGCGTGCACTGGAATGCCAGCCAAGTTCTTGTGAACAGACATTGAACTGGGCAGCTTCGGCGGCCTCTATTTATTTTGTTTTCTGTACAGCATGTGCCAATTTATCCTCAGCAAAGGGAGGAGCTGCCCACAATGAGAAAACATTCCTCTCTAGAGACTAAAGTAATTGCTTTTTACTCTTCAATCATAAAAAAATGACATCGAACTGCAGCAAAAGAGTCATATTCTTTCTGTTTCTATCTTTGAACATCTCATTGCTGCCTCTTGTTCACTTCCAACTGTTTGTCTCTCTCCTCTTACAATTCTCATAAACCTCCTTTCCACCTCTAGATAACTGCTGATTATCATGAGGAAAGCTCAGTAAGTCGCTGGAAATGAGTTGCCTTTCTTCAAAAGACGGCTACATTCATCGAGAGCCTGGGCGAGCACCTAAGGTGCTGAGTTCTGGATTTTATCAATTACTTTCCGAGAAAACAGTGTAAACAGCCAGTGCTCCCCGGGGAGGGGGGTATTAAATAGAGTCAGCTATAAGTGCATGTTCCCCCTTGTGTAAACTCTTACTGGCAAATAATTGATGCATTTATGTCCATGTACAGCCAAAGCTATGGTTTTAAAAACAGCCTTTAAATCAAAGTTATCCTCTCCATTCTTCTTCCCCCTGGAGGTTACGCTCACGATACCCCGGAAGACTGATCCACCTCCCACACCTTCATCGTTCTGTTTTATTCCCGGAGTGCTTTCTCTTGAGTGATTCAGTGCCTCCGTATTGTGACAGTATTTGGATAGCAGAAACTGTTTGGTCGGAGACAGAGGGAACACACACTTCGGAGACATTTTACCAACAGAAATCTCTTCCCTTGTATCCAGAAAGGAAGAGAATAAAACAAAGTGCACATCCAAGAGACAAACTTGTATGGTTCGTACTTTCTGTACAGCATCTCCAGCATATTGTGTCGAACATGAATCTGTAAATAGGTGATCTTTTTTTAGTAACTAAATTGACAATAATGACTAATTTCTGGTATTTAGACTTTATTTCCAACAAATTAATAAATATAAATATTGATATTTCTTCACATATTTCTAACATTAAATACAGTTTTCACATAGTAATTTCTTTTCATTAAGTTTGCACATTTCTGTACCGCTTTCAGTCCATTCAATGTGCTAAGTGGACTATTTTCTTTGCTCTGTTATTCAGCTGTAGTCCTCTCCCTCCCTCCATATTCAGAGCTAAAATACTATGGTAATGGGCAATGATAAGTCATGTACAATCCAAGAATTCCCATGGTTTGGCTTCCCTTTTCCATCTCAGTCCATGACCCAACTCAAAGTGACCGAAACATAGAGGAGGAAAAAAAAAAACCACTTTGTGTGTGTGCATGCATGCATGCAAGCAACGACGCAACCATTATCCTCATGGGAGCGGAGCAGAGATCCAGAGACCAGAACATTCCACTGTGTGAACACAAATGACCACAGCCATGGAGAGAGAGGGGGGGGGAGAGGGGGGGCTTCAAAGAGCTCCAGGGGTTACAGTGCAAACCTCAGAGGAATACACTTAAAAGCACCATATCCATAGTCCCTGTAAGCTTTAAATGTCACTGTTTTTTTCCACTCGTCTTTTTCAGCACCAACAGCCCTACAAGTTACATGGCGACGTCTCATGACTGAAATCATTGTGGGGCCTAATTTTGTTGCCTCAGGGAGTGTTCTTAAAAAGTTTCGTTTTTTTCAAAAGCTTATTTTATGTGTTGCTCTCCGCTCAAATTTCAGCCTCCCTCTGAGGCATTAAGTTCACAGTGCATCATTTGTTTTACTTCCTTTTCTCTTTCTTAAAATGATTTCTCGCCCTGCCCTCCTGATAGTCAGGTGTCATGTGCCGGATGGTTTTTATAGAAAAACATAAAAAAAAAAAAAATCAAACATCGAATTAAGCTTTCATAGTCACAAACAACACATCACCCCATGTGACTCCGTCATACGTAATGTTTCTGCTTTGAGTGTCCCTTATGGGCACCCTTAGTGTTTTTCACTGTGTGTTGTGCATGTTTCTTATAATGTACTCTTGGCGAATGTGTCTTCCTCATAGCCCCCATGCAGTTCACATAACTGGGCAGCAGGTCGCTCTCCGCTGGCGCAGCTCCCCAGTTCACTTCAATCGCCAGATCCCTGTAGCTCTCACAGGGGTTATGACTTGGCAGCTCAACATGGCTCCCTGGTTGGTAAGTCTGTGGCACCTCAGGTGGAAGTTCTGGAGCCACCTCTTGTGTTGTCACCCGCTCCGACGTGGGAAAGCAGTAGTGTTGCTCGGTACGGTAGCGTTTCTCCAAGCGATGCGAGATGGCGAGCTGAAGAAGGTGGAGGAGCTCGACGAGGTTGAGCAGCAGGGAGATGATGGCGATCACCTGAGTGTAGATGGTGAAGATGGTCTTCTCTGTAGGACGTGAGACAAAGCAGTCCACCGTATGTGGGCAAGGAAACCCTTGGCACTCAAACCTTGCTGCGATGAAGAAGCCGTCATAGAGAAACCACAATCCGACTATGAAGCCAACTTCTAGGACGACTTTTAACAAGATGCTGAATGCATACGCACACAGTAACCCCCCTTTCAGTTTAGGAGCCTCAAAATGAGTCTTTTGTGCTTTTCTGCCTCTCCCACCCTCCTCTTTCTTCTCCTTCTCCCCAGCATCCTCTTGAGTCACATTGTTATTCTCCCTTTCTATCACAATTCCTCCTCTGTTACCTTCCTCTCCATGCTTTCCATCCTTCCTCTCCTCTTGTCTCTGCTTACTCCCCACCCGTATCGCCACATATCCAAAGTAGAATATTGTTGGCGTCGAGACGAAGATGACTTGGAGGACAAAGTAGCGGAAGTGGGAGATGGGAAAGGCTTTGTCGTAGCACACAGCAGGGCAGCCGGGTTGTTTTGTGTTGCAAACAAACTTTGCTTGTTCGTCATCCCAGGCGGACTCAGCGGCAGCTCCCAGGACTAACATGCGAAACAGGAAGAGTACGGTGAGCCAGACGCGCCCAATGCCTGTAGAATACTCCTGACCCTCCTCCAGCAGGTTCTCCAGGAAGGACCAGTCAGCTCTGGACATCCTCTGCTCCTACGAAGGCAGGTGGTAGTCAGAGATTGGATTTGATGAAGAATACAGTATTTGTTTCACAAACCGTTTGAAAAAACAAAATGTATATTAACAGAAAGAAACCATAGGCAAGCATGAATCTATAAACTGTTAGTCTATTTACTCTATTTTGCTGTCATAGTGCGTTACTTTTCGGTGTTTTCTCACGATCTCAACCTTGCTTGCCTCGCTATCTTGGGATAACAAATTGATTTTTTTTCACTATAAAAGGCGCAAATTTATGTCATTAACTCGAGATAACAATGCTGTGTTCTTGAGATGCCTCGATAATTTTCTGGCGATCTGGAAAAGCAAACAATATGATGGTGACTGTGATAGGCCAGGACATGCCAGGCTTCCATTGCCAACACTAATGATGCAATTAAATTTCTTTGTTTCTTTTGAGATTTTGTAGCTCTGCGGGAATTAAATAAATGTGCCAGGATCTTGAGAAAACGTCACTTGTATAGGGAGAAAAAATGAGTAAATAAAAAGTATGGATGCAAGTCTATAAAAACTGACCTTTATCACAAGCTAAACACGCTGGTTAATACCCTCCTTTTACTCTCCATTACATGCTGCCTGCAGCTCTAAATGTAATTGCAACGCAGGCCATATAGTTAACTTTCCATTTACTGCTGCATTGCTGAGCAGCTTGGCTTGAATATACCACCTAACTGCTATGTTTTATATCCACGTCAGCACTCTCTGCGAACACACAGCTAATGCATATGTGTTTAATGATTTCTTTAAAAAATATGATCTAAGTTTTTCCGACCTTTCCAGAACAATGGCGTCTTTTCATACTTGAGAACCTGTATCTATCTCAAGCCCCCTTATTAGCTCTTCCATGAGTGTTGTTAGGTTGGGCCAACTCCTCAACATCAAAATGTGAAAAACAAGGCCCCCATACACTAAAACCAACTAAAGCAAAACCACATGCTACTAAAGTGGATATTCAACATGAATGGAAAATGTGTTTGCTTTTATTGTAAAACTAAATTAAGCCACAAAGAGGCCTCAGATCTTTATAAGATAAGATAGATAACATGTATTGTCCCTGAAGGGAAATATGTCTTGGACCTTGTGTTGTACTTACAAAAGAATAAAAAATACACAAATAGAGATCTTTCAAAACATGCAACAATTCCATACATATATAAAAAAAAACGTTCCTGCAGTCATAAAATATTGATATACTGCGTTGCCCCTCAGCACATCCTTCATTATAAAGCGTTATTATATTTACTCTCATTTTTACAGCTGGATCTATAAAATCAATTAAAGCAGAGACAAATCTGTGACTGACTGAATAAAAAAGTTGAAGGGGAGTTGATAATAAAAAATGACAGTCAGTGGCTTATCGGGAAATAAGCATATGCACGCAGGCACGCACACACACATCTGAATAAACATCCTGTGTGGGGGAGTTGTGACACTGCTGTGACACTTGTCTTTTTGTTGAGACTGTTTGTGTTTTTCTGTTATTTCTTCTCCTCTGAGAATTTTTTTTTTTTTTTAAACATTGATTGTGAAAACACAAACTCAATTGAGAGGATGAGACAGGACAATGGTCTGTTAGCTGCATTCTGAGACCTGAATGATCTTCAAAGGCAACTGGACTGATTCATTTCTGGGACTATTGTTCTGTAACAACATTATAGTCACCAAATGGATTACACTCAGATCCATAAGCATACAGTGCAATATATTCTATGGAAGTAGAACAGGGGAAAACCACTTTATAAATAACAAACCACAATATTAGTTAAGTGGGCTTTTACCATAGCTATTCACAAGTGACGTTTTTAATGTATGATAACTCTTACTGGAAGTTTTTGTTGTTTCTAAATAAAAATGTAGCCTAAAGGACAATTAATTCATTTGAATGGATAGGCATATAGGCTACTTATGTTACTTTAAAAATATCAGGCAGCTCGTTGTTATACACTCACTGTATAAAGAAGGTAAATTAAAAGAATAAAACAAAAGTGCCTTAAGTCCATTAAAAGTGTCATTGCCCTTGCCCACGCAGTTGTGACTCAAATCAACGCATCTTTTTGTTGTCCTCATGATAAACATCGTAAGAGATTTTTTCCCCCCCTAATTGGAGACCTTTCTCACCTTTCTCTCTCGTGAAGTGCTCTTCTTCTGCTTATTGGCTCAGCGGCTTCAGCACACCTTGTACTCTAAAAGTGTCACCCTGTGCTCCTCGCAGTGTAGTTCTCCACTCTGTCGCCCGCCACGGTTTGTGTCTGCCTTCTTTAAAAAGAATCGATGTAATCGGAAAAAGTAGGGAGAACTTTCCCATGGCTGCTTGTGGTGTCCCTCCCTCAGGAACTGAGTCCAGGAAATGGGATGGATGAACTCAAAGTAGCTACTTCTGCTTTAATGCGCTCTGGCCCCGGGATTAGTTTTGCCCAAAGAACAGTAATCGGCATCAATCACACGGGAACATCGCATGACTTCAGTTATTTAAAGGTTAGAGGTGAAGAGGCTCAAGAAATGGAGGAAAGAATGGACAATAGGCTTTTGGAGACAGGTCTTAGCTGTCATGTATAAAAGGGGGGAAAAAACACATTTAAACTATACTGCCGGCGCAGTTTACTGAAATACACAATCGAAGCAGTCCATCCTCTGACACACTGAAACCCTTTAAGAAGGAGCCTATTTATTTTCTTAAAAGAAACTGTGTATTCTTTATTTTTTTTAATTCTATATTTAGTTTAATTTCCTATAAAATGTTTCCTTTTTGTTATTCAATAAAGTCGTTCTCTAAGGGTTTTTTTAAATTTTTTTAGACAATTTAGGTCTATTAGATGGTGGACTGATGTTGCCTACCATAATGCAGACTCGTGTAATTTTCCATTACGCCACGCAATGGCGCCAGTCACCTTATTTACAGGAAGCACATGACGGGCTGATGACTGCTGCCTCAAATACCACCCTCGTTTCTAACAACCAGAAGAGTTCATGGACTGTATGCTCCAAAGTGAACCAAACTGTTTGAGCTTTAAATCAAACCTCCTTATGATCATATGTCAACTGCATGATTTGATTAGTAAACTGTGCCATAATATCTGACACGACCCATTTTTACTGCAGACTGTGGCTCATCTGTGATGGAGTTGTGTTTTTATTACAAGTTGTGTGCTTCCACATCAAAGTTAGGAGGAATAAGTAGGGTGGCAAATATGTTTGCTTTACTGCACTTTTAGAAGTTTTAGCTACTTTAGTATTGCCATACTTACTTTACCACTTCATTATTTTTCTTCCAACTTTCTACTCCCTTAAGATATGTTTTATTTTTCTATGTATTATTTAGAAAAAATTAAGAACATTGCTTCTGATCAGAGTTTTGTATGCAAAGCTTGTTTTTCAAAAACATTCAATGCTGTAGATGAATATTTCCAGTATATATGCTGTCATCGGCTCCAGCTGGAGACAACACTGGAATGCATTTATTCTTAATTCATAACTATGATGCGATTATACAACGAGAGAGAGAGAGAGAGTGGGGAGCCAAAGGTTGCATTCAAACCCAGGCCGCCCACTTGAAGGACCCCAGCCTCCACAAACAGGTCGCGCATAGTCGCACACCAACCAACAGGCCACTGACGCCCGACTTCAGTTCATTTTTTTGATTTTAATTAATTGCTTTGTAGTAATTAACATTCGTAAATCAACTGTTTTTACAAATGGAAATTAGTCGATGCTTGATAAAAAGAATTGTTGAGAGTGAAATCTACCTCCCATTAAGGCACACATGAGTTAAGTAAGAATAAATATTAAAGCCCTACTGTGTTTTTCTTTCTGTGGGCTGAAGGCTGAAAAATGGTTTTAAGTTTTTTAAGACGATTAATGTGGAGCACAAATAGGCTTTTCATAGTTTTAGTTTAACATATTAAAATCTTAAAATAACCTTCTTTGTAGCATTTAGCTTTTCCTTCAAAACTTTCAAATAAAGGAAGATCTCTCTAATGGTTTATTACAGTCTGTCTTTCTTTTATTAAGTCATTGCTTTGATGTAATTCAGTGCACAGGCCAGCCACACTCTGATACTTCAATAACTCACATGCTGATCTGCAGAAATCCTTATCGAGATCATTTAAAACTTTTGTGAGCAGCGAGTAGAAGCATCTTTTCAAACAAAGCCTTCTCCTTTAAAAGATGCAAACACATTTTGCCCTGGAGTTTGCTTTCTTCATGAAACAATGACTAAACAACGCTAAAGAATCATTTCATTTAAATACATTCGCTGCAACACAAATGAAGACATAACCATCCTTGACATAATTCTATTCAACATCATAACATAGTCTGAGATCCCACTTCCATCCCACTGAAACTCGAAATCAGCCCAGAAATCATCTCCTCCCTGTCGCTCCCGATCAGCGCTTCCCCGTCACATGTATAAACATGTAGATTATGAGAGAAGTTCGGAGGCTGGGTTCATCATCCCAGCTGTTGTACAGAGCAGACCTTTGTAAAAAAGCAAAGGAAAAAAAAAGGCTCTGAATTGACAGTGAATAATCCTGACAGATCAGTGTCTTGCTCTTTCTTTGGTCATTATATCAGCAGATGAAAGTTGAGGAGGGATGTGGGGATGGCAGACAGAGAGTAATGGGACTGTTTCCATTCAGGAGATGTGTTACATCTTCCTGTGCTCAACGTGTTCCTCCCAGCCCATACTGTTATAAATGAAACTAATTGCCAGTTTCAACTTCAATCAGTCCCTCACTGGTGGACACATTGAAACATGCACCATTGTATTATGAGAATAATTCAGTCCTGGGTGCACACCAGTGAACTCAATATTGCAGATATGAATGTTGAATGAGAACATTTATTCAGAGATGGGTCGGAACACCAGACTCTGAGTTTAAGAATGAAAAATCTTTGGATTTGTGTCAGTTTCTATCTGTTAACACCCTCATTTCATGAACATAGAGGCCAGTTTATCATTGTGGGTTTAAATGTAACCAGATACCCAATCTATTAACTTGACAGCATAGGCCCCTTTGGAAAAAGGAAATACTGACAGCCTACAAATCATGTTCATGTTTGGTTTTTTTCTCACATGAATAAGTAATGGGGGAATGTTAAATCAACCTGTTTTCTGCTTTGCTAAATGATTAACTGCAACCATCACCTGTAAAAAAACAACCAAAAAGACAAACAAAGTACAAGGTCCTACTACACAGTCATTTATGTACTTTCATAAGAAATTCATTTTAGAACATACTTTGCATACAGCTATTTTTAGCATCGAAGAATGGCTTCCGGGATAGCTCGAAATTGTTTATTTTCGTGAAGCGTTGACACCCACTAGATTCATTGCAATTATTCCCTGAGGATTAATCCTTGTAACTTTATGACTTTGAAGATCAAATGACTTTCATTTAACACCATCTTGAGACTGACATTTATCTTTTTATTTATTTATTTATTATTTTTAGTTTTATCTATTGGAAGGATAATCATGGAGTTCAGTTTCTGACATTCATCGTTCCAAGAGGATGAATCCTTTTGTGATCCTCTGACTCTCCTGCCAAAGCTTCAGACTTGTCAGAATGTTCACTTATGAAGAGAATTATCCCAACATCTGTTACCTGTTTGATTGGCGCTACATGTTGTGTAATCACTCATAAGTCTCTTCTAAGAGCCCAACTGAATTAAACACAGAATGTTCAAGTCAGTTTGTCACATTTGTGGTTTGATGAAACAATCTAAAAAAGTGTTAAGCTTCAGAATTGGTTGCTATTTAGAATTAATGTTTGGTACAAACATTCATGGAGGACGAACTGTTATGTATTTTGTTGATACCCTGAAGTGACTTCTACCAATGTCACCATCAGGGTTAGGGTTAGATCAAACCCTGATCTTCAGGTTAAGAGACGACCGACTCTACCACTGATCCACAAACATCCCCATTGTGCAGTAATTTAGTTTGTGGGTATTTGAAAAACTGACAATGCTCAATGTTCATGTAAGTATGCTAGTAGAGAAGCTAAAGATGTTTCACCTGGTAAAGTTAAAACCTGCTAAACATGAACATTGGAGATTTAAGCAATGTAAGCCCATTAGCATGCTAATGAGAACATTTTGCTCAAGGCAACACTGTATAAAAACCTAACCCCACAGAGATGCTAACCTTGGCTTTTAGTCGTGTTTATCATCACTTTATAATCTCCCTTGATAATCATCAGCCTCTCTCTTATACATGAGGAATTGAGCAATGAGAAATAAGGGCTCGGTATTGCAATGCTGTTCTTTCTCATTTAATATAATCTGTCTTTAACTCAAAGATATTTGAGATATAAGATATAAAGCTTCGGCTTTGAATCTCTGAACACCGCTATCTTGCACACTGTGCAGACTAAGAAGACCTTGAGGAACACTAGAGTTCTTTTGACATGTTATATCATGCAAAATTAATCTGCAAGACTAAGAATAAATATATCCCAAGTTATTCTGGGGATACATCATGCGATATCGACTGTGCTGTGTTAGTGTGTGTTTGCAAGTGACAGCAGAGGAATGGCCCTTTGTGTCGGTCCGTCACGTTAACTGTAAATGTCCAGCACAGACTGCGGTGAGTCTATCAGTGCTGCCTAGTTAGTAAAGATGTCAAAGCAGCATGAGCTATGGGCTCCACAGCCTTGCATGTTGTTTGATGAAATATGCATGACACTGGCAGAGCCGTACATCTTCTGAAGTGATGGATATATATGTAAATATATATATATATATATATATATATATATATACACACACACATTCGTGCGACTAGTCGGTTTGCTGTATATATATAGATATATATATATTTTGTATGTGTTGAAGCCTTGTTGGCTGGTGGGAGAAGAGTGATATCGCACTGCGGTAACAGAGTTTGTGACATCACTGCCCGGCCTACAGAAACTAAATAAAGCTGTCTGTAAATGGCATACATCTTCCATGTATGAAAGAATGTATACATTCCATCCCATGTGTAAACATGGGAGTGTCATGTCTCCTGGTAGAAATCAGTGCCCATGTCCAGTCACAGCGTTGCCTTGATCCCCCTTGTGGTCTACTTACCATGTGTCTCCCAGCCTTATTATGCCAAGGAAGCGCCCCCCCCTGACAGGCACTATTGATCTCAGCCAGCTTGGAGCGACGCCATGAAAATGCACATTGGCAGCTGATGACAGCTGTATTAGAAAAAGGAGGACATAATGGATCAGCAAGTTTCCCTACATCAAAAGGCCCAAAGGGAATGAACCGTGGATAGATCATCACATTTGCTTGAGGATCAATTGAGCGGCGAGTTATTCGAAGGTGATCAATTGGTGGAGATTATATTCTCCAGTCACAGGTAGCCATGAGCCACCCCCCCCCCCCCCCCACACACACACACATTGGATATTCACGATGTTCTGTAATTCACAGGAATGATGGAATGTATTGTTGAACTTATTTTTTAAATATTATAAATCAATGCTGCCCTAAAATGATAATTGAAAAACATAAAACCACATTATTTTAGCATCATTGTTTCAGGTTTCTATTAAATATGGCAAGTCCTGTCTTGCATTTCAACCTAAATTAAGTTACTTCTCTGTTAAGAACGTGTCTCTTATGGAAAACAAAAAGAAGATGCCTTTTGCACAGCACTGTCAGTCCTTATTACTTGATGGCAGGAAACATCAGCTTGACAAAAAAATAAGTGGAATCAACCCACACAAGAAGACTGATTTTTTTTGTTTGTTTTTATGATCATTGGATTGCTTGTGAATTAAATTGGCCCTTTATTTAGAGATAATAATTAGTACGTGTTTTGGCCATTGACTTGCATTTGTATGCAGGACATTCCTTTCATGGGAAACACCTGCATTGCTTACACTTGGATTACAAAATCACTAAAAACAGGTTAGAGGTTTTAAATAAAAATCCAGTAAAAGGCTTCCAGAAGCATAGAAAAGTAGTACAACTTATCTCAGACTACACAAAACAGAGAAAACATTGACAATGCAATATAATGACAACAAAGGTGTTGACTTGATTCAAAGATAGACAGGTCAGGGCCTTCTGACGTGTGGTGTTAGAGTAGCTTGGACCAGTGCTAATGAAGATACAAACAGAACTACTGGCAGGCTGTGATGCAGGTGTTGCAAGGCCGAGCTGTAAACAATTGTGGCCTGTTGATGAATGCCCTGCCGCATACATGAGGGGTGAGGACGCCTTTTGTGTCAGGTGAAAATGCGGATATCACACCTTGACCCACTGACTCCATAAATATTCATTAGGCTGCTTTCCTCCGAGACAGAGAGTGCACAGTTACATCTCAGTGGCCTTGTTATGTAGGAAAATGCTGTGCCATGGCTTAACGCTATACATACTGGGAGACAAAAAAGACACCACAAACATAATGAGGCTAATACACTTAAGCAGGGTTTTCTCTACTATAGTTTGCTTGAGTTTATATGCATGCTGAGTGAGTAAAACTCACTGCCTATGGCAAAGTTTAGAACTCAGACTTACATGTTGATGTTCTAAATGTGTCCCATCGTGTCAGTATTGGGACATTTAATATGCATTTTATACATATCTGTAAGCACTTCTTACACACAGATCCACATTTCTCATGTAGGCAGTTCCCAGCAGTTGTCATTATTTGAAAAATATGCAGAACTCAAAAGCAGTCATGATGGCACCAGCTTAAACATGCTGCAGAAGGTTCACCAATGAGACAGGTTGTGCTCACAATTTAAATTTCAGGACTTTCCTGTCACAATGTTACAGGTAATCTGTAAATTCTGATTTTAAGATAGACAGATGATTATGACAAAGGATTAGAAAAATATAGCTAAAACAGTCGTGCAGTATATTCAAGGAGAAAAAAAATGCTATGCACAAATAGTGCAAGTAAAAAAGCATAACATGTTTTCTCTCAACATAAGACTCCACATATTGGTATCTGGTGCCAGTACAAACTAAAAAGTAAGCACAAACAGACACTGCACCCACATTGGCCTGTAGCAGTGTCACTGACCATGGTGCTGAAGCCAAAGCCAAGCGGATCCTGCCCCCTGAATAACATTAAAACTTGTGAAAAATGTAAGAAATTGAGCATGATGACAACGACTTTGTGAATCATACCTATTTTGTTTTCTTTCTTTCTTTTTTTTTAGCTGAAGGTGGCAAATCCTTATCAGGCATGCTGCAGCAGTCAAATAAACAGTGGATGATGTAGCCCACTGAATGACAGCCAGGAGTGAAAATTCAAATGAGTACAATCAACAGGCCTACTGTTAAACAAACAATAACTTGTTAGGTAGATGTTAATTCAAGGCAATTCAAGGTCGTACAGTGTACATCACTATGTGCCCATAAATACAGTAAGCTGAGGGTGGATGTTTCTTGTGCCACAGCCATCAGTGTCAATTATTATTTGGAGGTAAAGATTGATGTTTAGATTACTGCACTGTACAGTATGTGATCAAATGTATTACATGTTTAAACGTGGATTAGATATTAGGGATCTCAGCTTCGGCTCCTGATCTGTGTCTAGTTCTGAAGCAGCAGCGCTTAATTTATTCATGTGAAATTAACACTAAAGTGCATACGGCTGTTTAGCATCCCATGGGTTCTTCCTGCGAAAAACCAAAAGTAGACAAACAGTTTGTCAATGAAAACCAGTGAAGGAAAATGAAGAAGAATTATCTGTTCGAGTGTTAAAAAAAAAAAAAAAAAGACTACACGGTGGTTGTACCGGCCCCCAATTAATTTTTCCCTAAGGCCCCAACAGACTCTAGAGTCGCCACTGAATCGCCACCTCGCGTGGACCAATCGGTTGCCGGTAATATTTAAGTGAGAGAGAGAGAGAGAGAGAGAGAGAGAGAGAGAGAGAGAGAGAGAGAGAGCGGATGAAGCACCGCTGGGTTTCACTGCTGTCTCTCCAGCCTCCGTTCTCCTGCACACAGCGATCGCGGAGCCGCGGAATAGGCGTGCGTGTCTGTTTCTGTGACTCCAAACAACATTTCCGTCCAGGAAAGGCAACGCAGAAACCTCAACTTTAAGGTAAGGATAGTAATGAAGCGGATGTGGTTGATAAGCTGAAGATGCAGGTGGTGCAGATCAACTGTGTTCTTTGAATGCTGACTATCCTGTGCATGCTGCCCAGGCATGCTGTGATGTGTTTTTTTGTCTTATGTGGCTATGAGAATGACTTGATCTGGGCTTGTCCTGGTGCATTGTGGAATTGGACACCAGACTAGTCGGTTTGCTGTCAGCGGGGCTCCCAGCTGTGTCAACTTGACAGGAAAAACACGAGAAGTTGCGCCATTTGCGAATGCAGGACTACCCCCCTCTCTCACACACACACACACACACACACACACACACACACACACACACTCACACAGACAGACTGCAAACACACAAGAGCTAATTTGTCTTTGGCTGGCAAATCGTAAACACGCATGGAAAGGACTCGAAGATGTTCGAGATCGCCGCGTTTCATTCGTGCGTAAATGTTCGCTGACCGTGAAAGCGCTCTTCTGCGTGTTGTGTATGTATGCGTTATATGTGCAAGTATGTACGTCCCGGAGAGGAATTCGTACTGGCTGCAGAACTGTGCAGCAAAGGTTCACATAGCAGCCTGATTAATCACTAAAGAGTCGCGCACAGCGAGCATGGAGCTCGATCGGGACAGGAGGGAGATGATTCTTCAACCAGGACCACCCCGGTCCAATCCAACAATCCTCCGGGGGGCAGGGGACTGTGCTGCTGTTGGCACGGTGGGGGTCGTTTAGGTTGTTGCACATTTATTACTCAGCCAGAGGTCTTTATGGGAGGCGAGCTTTTACTGCATTTGGCGCTGCTTTGAAAGATGCTGACCGTTCTCCCAACATCTGGTTTCGTATGAATTACCTCAGTTAGTCACCGCCCCTTTCCCCGCAAGACACATCCATGCTGCTGCTATCCTGTGCCTCTTTTGGCAACGCCTCACTATATATCGTGCTTTGGTTGGATTATGTGTGAAAGATAATAGGGATCAGTCAGAACATGGCTCATCCACACCAGTCAGGTGTGGTTTGATGCTTCTTATTTTATTCTGTGTGATATGGAAATCAGATTAAAAAGAATGACTGGGTGACATGATGTGTTAACCACAGATTGTATGCACTTGAATTATGTTTACTTGATGCATATTATGTTAATTATGAGCCTGATTGGGAATCCAGCATGTGTGTGTCGGCGTGGTTATGTATGTGGAGTTCTAATGTCATGTGTGATAAACATTTGTCAAATATTGTTCCACCCAACAAAGACATTTAAAACTTAATGAAATGAGAATGAAACCAAAGTTAAGGGTTGACTAATAAATGATGAACTCTTCAAAAGGGAATCAGAATTTTCATCCTTGTCAGTATAGAGCATAGGCCCTCATGTTCAACTAAAGCTTCAAACCACAAGATGCATTTCCTACACTGAGTTGATGTGTTATCCCAGCTTAGTCCACTCTGCATCCTCTTGAGGTTTTCCCTCTGATATCAACGGAGGTACCATCCATCAGTTCCAGTTTTCAGATGGAATCGGTCAAAGTTCAACTCTGCAGATAATACAGCAGTATAAAAAAGAAATGTTTCCGTTGTGTCCATTACATGAAAAAATGAGCACGTTTTCACTCAGTTTCAGTATTCAGATACATAGTAGGTCTTTATTGTAAAGTTTCTGTACATCATATTTCCCTTCTAATTGTGCCACCCTGTCCTGTGGGTGTAAATTAAAACTCTAAACCACAAACAAATCGCTAAAAAACGGCAAAGGACTGAAAGCAAGAATCCCATTTGTTCTCTGGCCAATCAAATTGTCTCATTTTCAAAAACAAAAATCAATGTGTAGGTTCACTGTCACTGATCAAGTTTCACATTTGATATAGATTTTCTCTCCCTAAACCATGCAACATTAGTAACTTTATATGGGTTGGGCCTTTTTTGCCGTGTATAGGGTTAAATTTGCCTGAGCAAAGTTTTGCTGCACCATGAATCCAGTTTTTTTTTTCAAAGGCATATTGGTGTTTAATGATTTTGTTGTTGGTTAAAGGAAAAAGATCTCAGGGGGTTGCGAGGGTTTGTATGACGGGAGGTTGTCAAAATGAGAGTTGCGCATATGAACTCGATAAAACACGATAGCCGTTTTCACAGATTCGACTCCTAAAAATATTCAGACAATACCAGGAAGACTGCTGCCGGAGATTCTCCTGACCTGGCTGTTCACATTTGCTCGTCACAGCAGGAGGCTATCTGTGTCAGGCAAGAGAAGTGGGCGGGGGGGGGGGGGGTCTTCTGGAAGTAAGATGTGACGTAAGAAAAACCAAGCGGAAGTAGTAGACAGAGCAACAGAGTCCACTTCATGATGGTGTAATGACAATATTTATGTAGTCTAAAGGAATGACAACATCAACAAAAGAGCATGTATACAACTCTATGGACTGTGCAGCAGTCACAGTATTTAAATGTCACTCCCTCTTCCCATTGGCTCAAAATGAATTATCCAGAAAATATCCTGCTGCATTCTCACATCAGCTCACTTGGACTTTCTGCAAAAAATGTGGCTGTTTGCTTTCATGCATACAAGCCGTATGACTGGATAGTTTATACAAAACTGTTTTGGTAAGAACAAGTGTGTATAGACCTCTTCTTTTGGTATTTTATTAGTGACAACTGCTCATCTTGATGTTAATATTTGTTCGCCATAACATTTATTTATTTATTTTCCCAATTGGGTCCTTGACGGTCCAAGCTCTTCCTAGATACAAGTGGGAGGCTCAATGGAGAAAAGATTGGGAACCACTGCTCTATCCGACAGAATAATTAGATTCTGTAAGTGTCAAACAGCTTGAAGAATTGACTGATGAGGTTCCATAATTATTTGATTATTGCGCATATTGTGTTCCTGATAACACAAGTATACAGTGCTGCTTGTAGCACCCTGAGGCTGATTTAAAGCTGAAAGAAGCAGAATATTGGAATTCCTGACATGCCAATATTTTTCAACTCACTTTTGCAGGTTGTGAACTCCAATGACAGTATATATTGCCCCCCACAAACAATTGCTATTGGATGTAAGGGAAGATGGGAATTTGAGCAGGAATTTTCTACACTCTAAGTGTGGAGTTATTGGCATTGATACATTTAAGAAGCTGATTCCGCATTTGTTTGGATAAACCATGATGATTGGTCACAGAATTCCCTTTAGAGGTGTCCATCAATTCATTGAGAACCACAAGAATGAACCCTACTTGAGTGCTAGATGTTAAACCAACAGGATTCCTCATCTGAGAATCATGCATGTGCTACATGCTAGTCAGTGCTAATCTAAATGTTGAAATATTTTTCATGCAAAAGTTACTGGATAAATCAGGGATGAATCAAAGTAAAGTATGAGTCATCCTCACAGAGCCATGAATGTCACGCAAATATTCATGGCAATCACTTACTCTGCTCTGGTTGTTTTAGGCATGCTACGAGCATGACTCAAAGTGACCAGCTCAGTTTGACACATAAATAAAGCTAAGCCATTCAAAAGTGCTGCAAAGGAAATAGAGTGCCAAGATCATTTTACTTATTTTGCATTTACATGATTCCAGACTTAAAAAGGAAAACATATATTGGACTTGATTCAAGAGGTAGTTCTCTCTTAATGTAGTTATTAATGTAAATAATGGTTTGTGGACCATCTTAAAATATTAAATATCAGATTTCCCTGCCATGATCGTTTTTCAGATTCCCCATTACATCATTCTTCCAGATACAAGCTGGCACTGATCGGTTATCCCTTTGCAACAGAGCAATTTGTCTTCATCTGTACAGTAAATCAAAGCCCTGAGCTGAAATACTACAAGTAGTAGTTGTGTGGGTGACAAGGTGAAGGGCTTTAGGTCGGTTTTTTTTTTTTATATTGCTTTGGAGTAAGTCAGCATCTCGCCAACATGCTGCAGGAAAATGCAAGGCAGAGGAGATGGTGTTATTTGAAAGGAAAGACTTGTGCTTATGTCTTTTAAATGACATGAAATCTAGATGAACGGCTGCTGCATGAGAAGCGTTGTCGTCATCTTTTCCTCCCTGCTTCCAGTCACTCTACATCTCTCTACCCGTGAGCTCCAGCTCTAAACCATACAGTGTGTTATGCCCGAAAGAGGCCATTTTGCATATTGCATATCAATAAAAAGAATTCAACGCTTGAGCTGGTGTTTTTACTGGGCTTGTGCCGACAAACAGCAGATTGGTGGTTATACAAGCATGCCGTGGTTTGTCATACAGTACGTGTGCTTTATGGGGGTGAGGTTTACTGTAAAGATGTCGTCTGCCTGATAAAGACTTCAACCTGTCAGCCCTTATGAATACGGGAGCAGCCTGTCATTAAACCCATTAATGGTCACTAGAATGGAAACCTATTAAAGAACAATTACAAGAACAGATCTCAGGTTAAATATTGCAATTAGCAGTAGGAATTTTTCTTCCTGGTCTAATTTGAGTTATTTAGTTAATATCCTTATTGTGATGTAACAACATCACAATAGTCATTTCAAAAGGTTGCCTGTCCCTCAGCTGTATCGTACCAAACAGAGAAGGGAGACTACAGTTGTCACGAGGCCTGCAAAGATTAGAGGATTTGTTGCTGCAGACATTTCTGAAGCTAAATAAGCAGGTACATTCACAATTTCTTGGATACAGTGTAGACTCAGCTCTGGCTGAAGGACAGAGAATGAACAAATCAGTTTTTCTTGAGCTTGGCGGAGAAAAAAACGCTTTGTCATGATAACAATGCACATGCAGAGGTGATCTGAAGCAGGTGTATTACTGATATGTCAGTTACAGAAGTTGAATGAATCATACCAATTACGGAAAATTGCCTATTAAAGTCAAATATTTTTCAGGTATTAAGACGATAAAAACACTTAGAGTAGGTTGTGCAGGCTATTGCAAGATCTAATGCAAGGACATTGTTTTCAAGAAGAAAAAAAAATGACTGTCACTATGGTTAGTGTATAATTCTTATTGGCCTTTAATAAAGGTTAATCCTGTTCAAATTGTTAACAGATACCATCCTGACATTTAAGCGTGTTTGTAGTAAGGCAATGCCAATCTTTTGGCCTCTGACGATGAGTTTTATATTCCCACATCTCTGTTGGCAGGCTCAGTGCGTTGGTGACAAGACAAACACAAACAAAACAAAACAAAAAAGCACGATACCATATTATTAATCCACGTTTGTTTGAATCAGAGCGTCACACACATACACACTCATGAGGCTGCTTTTGAATATTTTTCACACTTCTTGAAGTCATCATAATTAGCACTCCCCCTCAGGTTCATGCAAACCCCAATTGTTGCTGTAATCAAGATATTCTTCCTAGCACCTTGTTTTGACATGTTCCTCTCAAATGATGAGTATTTAATCACAGCTGTTACTGCAGGGTCAACCCAGACCCACTATCTGTACTGTACACACTCGCAACACATCTAAGGACCACTTGTCATGCTGAAAATGATGCAACAGAGAGAAAGGCACCCATCAAAAGCCCAGCTCTCTCATATAGGAAATATTGTATTTGAAATCTTCTTGAGAATGGGGCCTGAAACAGAGCTTACAGGCGAGTGGTGAGGTTAAACAGGCGAGGGTAATTGCTGTAACCTATCTGTGTGGAAAAAATGTTTGCTCGTGTTCCCAGTGTACTCGTGTACTCAGTACTCTGATGCACTTAGGCATGAAATTGTTCCCCTTTCCACCCTAGCAAGCCCCCAAGCCCAAGTCCATTGCCTATCCCTAGCCGGACGAGTTGGCCTTTCCGCATGTGTGTCTTTGTACGCCAGGGCTGTCTATTCGCTTTGCTTGTGTGAGTGTTTATTTGAATGTGTTTCTGTTTTCATGTGCGTGTGTTAGTGTGTTTGCAGGGAGAGTGGAGGATGGGTATTGGGTGTCAGCTGGCCCTCTCCATTTCTCTCTGACTGACAGAATAAGCAAGCAACGCTGCAATGATTATGGGCTGCATGGAGAGCCGACGCAGAAGATCACAGAGCATTTCACGCTAAAAGCAGAGAGAGAGACGAAACAGTACGAGAAGCTGATTTGAGGAGTGCAACTCAAGTGCTACTGGAAATGAATCACATTAGCATATATGTTCATTCATACGGTATATTGATAGAGGAGAGTGTGTGTGTTTTCAAGTTGGCTTTTGTTAATGATTGATGATTCAACACATTTCTTGATTGATGACCTTGAGTTGGGGCCATTCCATAAATTAAAGTTCAAATAGTCACATAGGATGAAAAATGTGTCTCCTTTCTTGTGTGTGTATTTGTGTTTCTATATGAGTGCGTCTGTGTATAGAAAACCATAATAGCTTATATATCCTACATGTGTCCTGCTGTGTTATGTGCTCAATAAAATGTGCCCATGGGGATGCATGTTTGCACTACATATTCTAATAGTATGTTCTATAGAAACTGTCAAGGGGAGTACGCACTCTCCATGTTTCCCATGACAATTTTGAGCAGGAAAATTAATCTCAGCAGTTGGCACTCAGTTGTGAAAAAAAAACACGTTCTTTTTCCGCATGGCTGCACTGATAGGTCCCATACTGTTGCTGAAAATGTCATGAAATAAATAAAGCTACGTGAAAGAAATTTTTTAAGTTCACTTTATTGAGCCTAAGAAGTTTTGTGTGACTATATTGGCATTCTAAACCTGTTTTAAAATGTCAATAAAATCTATCTTTGAATTAGCTAACAGCCAACAACCTGCTAGTAATTATTAAACCTGCCAAGATTTCACTTCTAGCAAAAAATAAAGTATCCAATATGGTATTTTTTGAAAGAAACTGTCTGCTTTCACAAGTACAGTCATATTTTTAGGCTAAATAGTGCTGATGAGCCTTCAATCCTAATATAACTTAAACATTTTAATTTTCGAACAAGAACTTGTACGTGCATGATGAGTACATACATGGCATAATTCTTAAAGGCTTAAAATAAAGGTGCTTGGGGAAAAGTTAGCATGGTCCACAGGTGGGTGACCTGCACTGATCACACAAGGTGGTAGGCGAAGATGCCCTCCTTAGCAGTCCCTTAAAATATATCGTCACCAGCTTCACTTAAGTATGTAGTTTAAATATGGCCCTATATGGTGGAATACCCATTGGTTGTGTATGGTGGCATATTCCCCATGAGCATCTGAAAATGGAAACTTGCACTGTGTGCAAAATGCAGCATTTTCATTGCCTGGTACTTTTTGAAGGAAGTTGCATTGGAATGAGCCGACTTGTTTTTCTGTATGACAGCTAGCCTACCTATCATTACCAGGTCCTAATATGATAAGCTAGGCTCGCTAAACAATCGATCGACTGACTCATGAACAGACAAATTTGACACTGGTGCATAAGTAATGTTTTTCTATTGGTTAAAACAGTGACAGCCTTGGCAACGACATTGATTGAAATATTTACAGACAAATCAGTGTTCCAAGCATGGTGTTTTATTTTGATTGGTTAGAAATAAAAAAAGGGTTTAAAAACGTGTATCGGAACTGGGTACACGTTATGCAAAGTGAATGTTCCAGACCTAAAATTATGAATTTCTCCGAGTTCACAAAAAGTTATATAGTTAACTAGTTTGTAGTTAGCTCATATTTGAGGCTGAGGTTGGACCTTCACGGTTCCTATTTTTCTATCCATTAAAAAAAAAGAAACTAACTGTACACAGTAAAACATAGCTGGATAGGATAGATGACTCACTCAAGAGCTTGTAGTCTGATTTATGGAAAATCATTGAAACAAGATTGATTGGATATGAAATGATCTCTCCCGAGAGGCAATAAATGGGAACGACATAGAAGGACTTGATACTAGATTAAAGGACTTGTTAAAGGCAATTATTTTATGGTCAAGGCATGGATGTCCCCTCGTAAGAGAGATGTTTTCTACCTGAAGATGATCAGCGGATGGAGAGGGTGAAGAGGGGGAGCAGGAATAAAGGAGGGCCGGATGATGGCCTAATGGAGTGGATGAGCAATTGCGTCGATGACTCAGGATGAAGGGATGGCACTCATTTGATGAATGGATGATGGAGGGGAGCGAGCTGGGAGGGAGATGGATGTGATATGATAGAGAGGACTAGTCTTTAAATGCTACATCATGTGGTAGCAATTTCTTTACCCCCTTTCTCTCCTTAAGGTGCATTTTTTTTTGTTTATTTCTTGCTGCTTTATCTTTTTTTGAACATTTACTTCCTCTCCTCTTTCCGTATTTTCTCAGCCTGACTTCCCTTATCTTTGAGCTTTTATTTTCTCACTTTGCCTTCCTCCTCTTTTATGCGTCCTCCTTCCTTCCTTTCCCCTCCATTCATCACCCCAATCTCTCATCTCCTCCCCCATCTCATCTTCTTTCTTTTCCCTAATGCCTTCTTAATATCTGCATCCATGGCTTTCTTACCCTTCCTCCATTTTCTCAACCATGCCTCCGATCTTTATTCCACTACATTTGTCTAACCTCTCTGCCTTACTCTAATAGCTGTCATGTGTAATTTCTCCCCCTCCTCTGTCCTCATCTCCGTGCGACCTTTATCTCACTACCTCGATGTCAACCCCTCCTCCAAACAATAACATTTCGGCTCTCTCTCGCTGCACTGTTCCCTCTCCTCTTCTGTATCAAACAGCTCCTTGCCTCCCATCTTCAGCCCTCTCTCGCTCTCTTGTAAGCGGGGCAGGTGGCACTGCAAGTACATGCTTTCAGTGGGACATGCCTGCGCTCAGATTTAAATAGATAATGGCAGAGCCTGAGCGCTTGTTGGGCTCTCTGAATAATGCAGGAGATCCTGAAGGCATTGTTGCCGGGCCTCACTGATGGTGACATGCATATGCCAGCTCCCAAGCCTGCAATATTGATATCAAGAGAGACGAAGGGACTCCATGAGTTGTTTTTTCCCCCATATACGCCAGCTTTGTTCTTTGGAGTCAAAGTTGACTCTCAAGCGGACAAGTTTATCCTTTAAAGAAATTACCGTTTAGATGGTTATACACGTGACAAACGCAGGACATCCTGTTAGGTGCAATGGGAGAAGTAGCGTGACAGTCGTTTGTCCAACGCAGACACATTGTCACAGCTTTATTTGTCTCATGAAGACACACATACCTTCAGCATTTGCATGGAACACACATGGTGTTCAACCCACTGCAATGTAAACCTATGTGCCCACCCTTCTGGCAACAGAAATGGATAAAGGGCTAAGCATGCTTAGTCAAATCTGATGTCAATCACTGTGTTCACCTACAATCTAACAGCAAGTGGAACAAACACCCAATTTATACTGAGTAAAAAAAAAAGCGCTTTGGGTTGTCAGAAGACCAGAAAAGCGATTTACAAGCTCAAGTCTATTTTCCATTTACCATTTAATAAACCTTGAAACCATTGCTAAGAGGGGAATACAGGCTGTAGCGCACAACTTTGTTTAATTTAAAATTAGACTGCACATTATTAACAGTTTATAGTAAAGATTTAAAGTTAGTGAGGTAGCACTTAACATCACTTAATTTACTGACTGTATGCCACGGTTTAAAATGGGAGCATTTTCCCAGATGAGATCAGGAGAACACTGATGACCTTCTGGGTGTCTTAGTGCCTTTAAGATTTCCCATATTAAGTCCTTAACCACTTCAAACTGATCATGGTGATAAACTAACCAACACAACCTTCATTGTCTTCTGATAAGTCACCTGATAAACTCTTGTCATGCTCATGTGAGATATAATCAGAGGAAATGTGCTTTCGTTTTCCCACAATCCACTGCACTATTAACCATCAGTATTATTTATTGATTGTGATTATTCATATTTCTGGATTGCCGGGGAACTCATCTGAGATCGTCCGGTCTGAATTGATGTTAACTATACTGGAGGACTGTTGACTTTTTATGCTCCTCTGTCTTTTAAAGGTTTTAGGTTCAGTGCTGTGGACGAAGTTTCAGGAAGATATCACAGAAAGAGAATTAAGTGGAGTATGGCCCATTGTCTTGTGGTATTCTTGCTGCCAGCTGTGCACTGGTGCTTGAGAGAGAAGAGGAGGGAAAATAAGATGGAAAGAGTTGTTACTGTGATCTTATCTTGTTATTTTCTCTCTCGCTGGTTATTCACTACTTCTTTTCTTTAAAGCCTTCTCCTGGAGGGTATTTCTCACTTTTCAAGAATACAGGGCTGGTCCCTCAGGGGGGCATTTTAGGGAGCTGTTTGCGTGTGGCTTCCTCCCTCTGTCTTTCAGAGTGAAAAGAGGTGGATGAGATGGAGGAAAGGAAGGACAAGATGCTGTTTGATCAGCAGGGTTGCTTAGCTTTGAGTGATGGAGAGACTGGTGCTTTGCGAAAGAGGAAGAGGAAACAGAGAGAGGACGACAAAAGAGACAGACTAAATGAGAGTTCTCCTCAACTTTCTCCTTCAAGATGTCTTTGACGCAAAAAAAAACATGTGCAGAAACGTATGCACAATCATGCCTTTTACTCCTCCCTGACTCTATGGGGGCCTGTCTCTGAGCCTGAGACTAATCTGTGTGTTAGATGAAGCAAAAATCCTGTTATATTTTGCCATCCATCTGAGGTGTGGAACAGTGCCTGTAAAAGCATCGGGTGACAGTTGTGTCCTCTACCAAGCTGAAAAAATAAGGGCCCCTAAAAGCTGTTGTTTGCACCTTTAACAATACCGCACCTCCTCTTGGACGATGTTGTTTAAGTGTTGTAGTAGGATCAATTACTGTGTCACATACAGACGTAATAGGATTTCTCACTAGAAAAAAATTACAATGAAAAAGATGTTCATTATAATATGCTTACTAGCCACAATTGTGACTGTTGTGAATAGAATCTGCAACGGATATTTAGAATTCTCCCAGGACAATATCTCAAATTTTATTGGTTATAAATTCCATCCATCTGTCCGTTATTTTCACTGCTTTTTTTATATTTCAAATGTCCAAAACGGCATCCATAAGGCATTTTGATATCCTGAATTAAAATTGAAGGTATCAAAAATGGGCGTAATGAACTCAGATCATTTTGAACTAAATAGAAGCATCAGGCTGCAGCTCCTCCCGACTTAATGTGTCCACTGGAATTTGTTGTAGAAGCAATAAAAGCTCCTGCACTGCTCTGAGCACAACAATGTAAGCTACTTGGGGTCTTCATGACTTGTGAAACTTTAGTGGTTAGCCCAAAATGTGGGCATTACATTCTATATAATTTAGCCAAGTTCCTTTCTATTTTTCTTCCACAGTAAAAGGAGCACAAAACACCATACATTTTTCATAATATGTTTTTTTTTTATACATGTCTTTACAAGTTTTTATTCTTTTAAACTCTGTAGCAGTTTGAGATTTAAGAATGTAAGTGCTCTACAAATAAAATTTATTATTATAAACTACCCCATAACAGGACAACTTTTTCTTTGTTAATACATCATAATATAGCACCCCTCGCCTACTGAATTTTTTGTCACTTTTTAATTTGTTTTCACAGTGCTGTTGGGGCTCGGTCCATAGCGGCTTTTCTGCATTGGCTGTTTCACAATGGTGCTTACTGTTGCTAGGTTGAGTCAGTTCACTGAACTTATGATGACCAAACTATCTTTTTTAAATTATTCTGAACTGCCAGTGAAAATAAATAAATAATGGTGTTAGACACATACTTTCTGAAGTCTGTTTATGTATATCCTATCTGATGAGATTTAATTTAAACAATAATTTGACAGCTGAATATAAAAAAGGTGGAATAGCATTGCTGACATTGTAAATTTGTCATTATAACAGGGATGGTTTTTTTCCAGTGTTGGCCAGTTACGAATAAACGTGGCTCATCTGGAGGAGGGCCAGAGGTGGCTGCTGCTGCCAGAATGGGGGGCAGGAGGGGCCCACAGCTGTCACACAGCTCTGACCTGCCTGCACACAGGGGAGCAGAGGTCCAGCAGCCCAACATGATACTGCAGGACCCTGACCTCTGTCTGCCATGTGACGTCTAAAGCCAACGAGGAATCACTCAAATATGAATGATGATTCAATGAGAAGTGGACACACTTGAATGCAGTAATTAACTGCCTTCTTTTGCACGGACAGAAAGAATGATGACAGTATAGGCAGAAACAGTGATGTTGCTTGACTATGTTACCTGTAACAAAAACATGTATACTGTATGTGGTCATCGGGTTGTGACACTATCTGACCCAAAGTGTTTAAAATTAGTGGCAAATGCAGAGAAACCAGCATGTGAACAGTCAAGCAGCACAGTGGGTTGGGGGGGACGGGTGGTACATTTTTCATACACTTATTCACAGACACACACACACACACACACACACAGACTCCTGCCTCTGTGTGACACTTGGTTGCATTAGTTGGATCACCTGAGGGCTGCAGGACCAAGACCATTAGAGAGCAAGCACAGCCAGAGTTCAGGTCCCGATACAGCACCTGCGAATGGAATACATCAGCACCTCTGTGGGTGCGTTTCTTCATTAGGGTGAAGAAACCACGTAGAAACACATTCAGTGTAGGTGTGTGTGTGTGTGGTAAATAATAAAGCCCTGCCTGTTAATGTATAAATGCATGTATTCCCTCATTCCTATATGCTTGTGCTTTCCAGCTCATCCTCCATGTTGGCTACACTCCTCATCCATTAACTGTACTGGGAAATTCTGCACACTCCATGAATGATCAGTGCAGGAATGTGCATATAGTGGTAGAGATGATTGCCTGCAGGCATTCTATGAAGAGGATTGGTGCCAAAAACCATTGGACAGCCCATTAATTGATTTTGATAAGAGAGGGATCATTAAAATGATTTATCACAAACAAATTGCCAAAATTGGCTTTTTAAATCCTCTTCAATGACAGGTTTTGATGCTTTTGGAATCTAAGATGATGCCTTCATACACGAATTTGTAAAGCTGTGTTATTCTACTCACATTTGAACATCTAAATTGTAACACAGACCATTACAGAGCAATTAATAGTTTTCAGAGTTTCAAATAGATTTCAAGCCATCAGTGGAGATGTGGAAGAATAAATGGTAGATGATTTGACTTTGGGACCGATTAGAAATATGCCAGAACAGCTGGTAACTCATTAGAAACATTTATCACATTTAAGCAACCTGTATGGAAGTCCCGAAATTGGGAAGATTAAATGATCGTTAAACTGTGTTCTGAGTAGTGGCTATAATGTGCCACACACATTATTGGAATATGGTCTGTTGATACTTGGTAAAAACTGAAATTGCGAACACTTTTTCTGATGAAAATCTGCTTAAATGAAGAAATTATGGTCAAAATATTTTCAACCAAAAGTCAAAGAAATCTGTTGGCACAGCTACGCCAGACTCGAGCAGGATTACTCATCTCCCTGCATACGGAAACAACCTTATAAACTTATTTGTTGAGATTGAGGAGCATAGTTTGTTGCATATTGTACAGCTTCACTTTTTTAAATAACATGTTAGTTTTTAACAGCTGACAGGATGAGTATTAAATACTTTGAGGGAAGTAACTGTTTCAAAAGCAGAGTTTTGTTGAAAGAGTAGGAAGTTAGTTTTTCTGTGTTGGCCGAAAAAGAACAATGACGTGCCCCCACAGAGCACGTGCCGAAAGTATCTCGTGAGCTGTCTATGGTGGCATCTTTTATAGTGAGTGTGAGCATTAGGCTCAGCTGTTCTCAGTCAGACTGAGTCGACAGCCACACCTACTAATTACATGTACCTGCAACACAAGGAAAGAGAAGGCACAGCCTAACAGGCCAGAGGACCATCACAGTTTGGATTTCATTTTGACATGAAAAATTATGTTTTCTGTTTTTTTTTGTTTTTTTTGCATGACATGTTTCATTGCGATGATGTTTCTGCTGTCTTAAAAGTCCATGTAGGACCAAGGGTGGCAAGCTGGACATGTAATTGGCCATCACAGTGGAAACTCCAAAATGTTCAACTCTGATTGGCCTTTTACCTGTAGTGTAGTGGCTGTATTGTAACATGCTAACTGATGGACTGTCGACATTAAACATTACAAGTGACCAGATCTGATGTGCCCGTCCGTATTGACACTGTCTGATCCACATTGATTTCTATGGTAACACGTTAAGCCCAGGAAATACGCCAGCAAAATGGATGACAGAAAAGTGTGTCTAATCTTGTGGAGCAGTATGTCCACTGGCTTGTTTTACAACACGTTTGTTTTGATTGACCAAAGTTAACTTCCGGCTTGCCGTATCTAAGGCACTGTTATTGTTGATCGTGCGACCGAAACATTCAGATTGAGTAGGATCTGTCGGAATCAGATTTGAATCGCATTCGAAACCACTTGTGTCTGTGGTGTTAAAAATCTGATATGGAGGTGCAATGTGAATAAGGCCAAAGAGTCTGGCTCTGCCAATATGCATGGCACAAAAAAGTAAATGGTATTTGGTAAAACTTGAGCTTGTACAATGCTTTTCTTGTTCTAACAATTCTAAGTACTTTTTAATCAGGTTAAACCTACCCATTCACACCTCATTCACACACTGACGGACTGCTATGTAAAGTATTAAAGGTCACCTATTATACTTCTTTTCAACCAGTTTACCTTTCTTCCAGTTTCTTTTCAAAATCCACTCAGATCTAGGGCCCGTATTAACAAACATTCCAAGAATCCTCTCAGAGAGCTCCTAACTTAGCTTAAATAAAACCTCAGCAAGGATTGTTAGCCTGCGAGGTAAGGAACATTCTTAAAACAACTCTGAGCAAGGTCAAGACATTAACTTTCATCTTATTAAGGACGCATGGTCGACCATGTTGTTAGGTTTGAGTTTTTTGTGGGGGTTTTTCCAGAAGCTGTGTTTGGTTGATCCAACACAATGGAGAAAAAAGTCAACCATAGAATATAGCCAGACATTGTGTAATTATGAACACTATGAAATCAGCATCGGTGTAATAATTTGTAAGACGCATTTTGAAAGTATCTAGCCTGCAAGTTGTTTGTTTTGATTGTTAACTCAGCAGTTTAAAGGGTCTTAATTAGTGATTGGATGCACCTGTAACCGCACGAAGAGAAACTCAACATACATGTCTAACTTTGCAATATTAAAAGTTCATTGTTGGCTTAAAATGTCTGCACACATCATTTTTGTCTGTTTGGCCCGACTATAATATGATCATAATCTTTATGCAGTGTTTAAATAACAATTCTCTATTTTCTCCTAAGCTTGAGAAACTCTTAAGCCTGTTCGGCCTTCTTCACACTGCACCTCCAAATCAGATTTTAGTACATCCAGATTGTATGGGGTCAGGCTGGAAGTTAACTTTGGTCAGTGAAATAAAACAGCAGAATCAAAACAAACAAGTCTGCGGACAGACTGCTCCACAAGATTGTTATTGTCAAAAATAATCACATTTCTCTGTCATCCATTTTGCTGTTGTTTTTGCTGGGCGTAACCTGCTACCATAGAAATCAATGTGGATCAGTCCACGTCAGTCCACTTTCCATTTGTAATGTGGACAGTCAGTCAGTTAGATCAGATGCTGATCAGATTTGGGGAAAAATCTGATTTGGGCGGCGGTCTGAACAAAGCCTTAGAAGTCCTCCACACTGCTAACAGTTTTATACCTTGGGAGCTCTTGTAAGGGTTAAGACACTTTGTGAATAACTGTCATCTTTAGTTGTAACTTTAAGAGGATATTTTTAGAAAATGTCATGGTTCTAAGAATTTTCTTTGGATTTTGTCACTGGAAGGAACTCTTAGTACTTACGAGGCCGTGTGCAGACGGCCCCTGTATTTTATCATGTCTGTAAAGTGCCTTTTTTAGCCCTGTTCAGAACAGGCTGTTTCTGCGTCTATATCTTTAAAAGCAAGTGAGCTGTCTGTGGGATATAACTTCAGACTTTCTTGAACCATGCCATATTGTTTAACGTGGCAAGGCAGACTCGGAAGGCAAGAACAAACACCTGGGCCCATACTCACAAAGCCTACTAAGAATTGCTCCTAATCAGGACATTTTCTAAGAATTTCCCCTATAGACTGGAAAAGTGATTACGTATGTGTTTAGGCCAACCCAGAAGTAGCATCGCCATGGGTTCGAACGAGAATTCGCCAATGGGATTATGCATTGGATTTTGGATCGCTGCAGAAAATAAGCTCTGTGGCAAACACACGTTTCTGATGCATAGAAGTTTTGTTCAGCAGGATAATCTTTTCAGATGAACATCATTTATATGACGTTTGAAGCGTTAATGCAGCCGAGAGAAGTAAAACACTAATGCTACAAGCGAACTACACTGCGGTTGGTTGATTTTAACTGTTACGCTTCTTCGATCTAATCAGCAGTTTTGACAAGCTTGAAAAACTGGAGCTTAATAAGTTGTTTATTAATCTAATATTTGTTAGAGCACTGATAAACATGACTAGAGGTTTTAAGGCAGACTAGTGAGAGAGTTCCCTGTGTGATGTTTAATGTCCCCAACAACCACTGTAGTCCCATTTAGCCACTTGTTAGCAACTACTGTTTTAGGTATGCGTATAAAATAGATAGCTAACGTATCTCATCCAAAAAAACGTCAACATCTCTTAACCTTGTGTTATCCATAGAACGTATTTTAGGTGCCAAACCACAAACCCATTCAAATTCTCCATCGACTTCTAGAGTTAGGAAAAATGGCGCTAAAATGCTAACTCACTCTATAGATTCAGACTAGGTCCTTGAAAGTTATTCAGTGTCTTAGCCCTTAAACGAGCTCCTAATGTGTAATGTGTTAGTGAGGAGGACTTCTAACAGGCCTTAATAGTTTCTCAAGCTGAGGAGAAAATGGAGAAATGTTCTTCAAACACAAATCTCATTAAATTATGGTTGTGCCCAACAGACAAAAATGATTTATGCAGACCTTTCAGTCAGTCTGTGTCTTTTTTCAGTACAAAGTGAGACGTGCATGTTGAGTTTCTCTACATGTAGTTTCTTCCACAGGTGTATCCAATCACTAATTTAGACCCTTGACATGTTGATGTAACGATCAGCAGGTGAAGAAGCTGCTGCATAAGTGGGAATTGGATTTCAAACGTCTTGTCCCCTTAACATCATCGTCACCTCCCTTGATGAAAGGTTACTTCCTTTTGTGACGTCATTTAAGGGAAAATCCTTAAACATCGTGTTTGAGGATGCATATTCTGAAAAGTACAGGCATAAGACAGAGATGGTGGACTTTTTTATATAATATGGGTGTTTGTAGATAGGCCAAGTTGTATTTGTATTTTGCGTAATATGTGACCTTTAACAAATCCATTTCATACACTAGCGAGAGCAATATGGGGTTCAGTGTTTTGCCCATGATATTTCAATATGTGGCTTCAGGAGGTGGGGATTGATCACCCAACCTTCGGACTGAGAGACGATCGACTCTACCACTAAAGCTGTGGCTTTAATAAAAACACATTAGCTACCTTTGGCTTTTAGACTGTTCGTGAACACAGCAAGTGAACACAGGGAAACGTGGCTTTAGACTGTTGGTTGGATGAAACAGGCTATTCGAAGATGACACTTTGGTAATCATTGACATAAACATCTTCTAAAGTAATTATATGAACATTGTGCCGTATAATCATTTGTATAAAGCAGCAATCTACTTGAGCTAATTACATTAAATTGGTTGAATTGCTCTGAGTGTGTTATCTGTCACGGCTCTGTATCAGTTGACAGATGTGGCTTATGCATAGATTACATGGGAAGGTTTTGAGCCTCAAACTCATGTTTAATCACACAGATTTCAAAGTGGCAACGTATATACAAATCTCAGAATTCTTAGATGTGCAGAAGTTGAATGTATTGTTTTACAAGTTTATTGCTGTGTTAGATTTAGATATATAAATTAGATTTAGATTTAGTGTAGTTGCCAAAATAAAACAATATTTTTGATTGTATTTATGTGTATAGCATTTGTGTGTTTCCTGTGAAATTTGGACTGTCCACCAGAGTGTAACCACTTTCTTTGAATTGTGTGTGTATGTCATTACAGTCGGTGTTGTGTATGTGTGCACAATAATAAATTCCACAGCTCACATCTCTCCATAGCTGCCCCTCCAACCTATGTGATTTTTTCTGTCACTCATGGTTGATATTTTCTATACCTCTAGTTACCCCCTTTCTTCTCTTTTTTTTTCTCTCTTTCTCCAGCCTCTTTGTTCAGGGTCTCTGCTTCAGTTCATCAGTCTTTGAGGGTTTGGTGCTACATGCACAAGGTGAGGGTCAAGGCAAATTCATTGGGGAGTTTATGAGAGGGTGAACGAGAGAGGATGTGAGGGGTCAGCAGTGATGGAGAACCCGGGAGATGAGGGACGAGGTCAGCAGGGACAGGTTGGATGGAAGTGGAAAAGGAATGAATCAAGAAGAGAGGAGAATGGATAAGAGAGAGGAAGGGATATATTTAAAGGCTGAAATGGTAAAAGAGGGAGGAACAAAGGATGAAGGAAGATGGTTCAGGTGATTGGTAATTGCAAGAATATTTCCTTGAGAGCAGCAACTTTTATTGCAGGCATGATTTGTCCTTGGTTCTGTTTCTAAAATGATTTTATTGGGGCCAAACAAACAACATTTGCAACTAGACAATTCCAGCAGAAATTGTGAGGGTGGTTGCCGTGTGTGCGTGAGAGTCTGTGTGTGCGTGCATGTGTGGGACAGCAGTAAGAATGGTGCCATCTAACAGCTGAGACAGAACTCTGTCCCATTGAAACGATGATGTCATCACTCTTCACTCTGAACACCTGCTGCTCACTGATTGGTTGACATTCAGCTTTGATCTGCCAGAACATTCCATCAATGTATTTGAATGGGCGTACCACTGCTCGCAAAACCTCAAATATCTTGAAAACTAAACATGGTATCACCAATCTGTTTGGACTGTGAGCGACATAACAAATAGGCGCACGTTTTGATGTATTGTATTTTCATTTAGCATTCAGACTGTGACCACAGTGGCAATTTCAAAACATGAGTGAATACTGGGAAATTCTGGACATCACTTAGAGTGAGAGCCCAATGTGTGTGTATGTGGTGCGTGACTGTCAAACAAATGTCTCTCCTGGGAGACTGGAACATTTTATGTTTTTATTTTTTGCTTTATGAGTGAGAGGACACTCAGAGCTTTCTTTTGATGTATTTTGTTTATATATGCGAGCAACAGTGACTTCAGGATGGCGATTTACAAATATGTTTCCAAAACTGAAGTTTTTGGCCGTTACACTCTAGGATTTCAAATTTTGCCATCTGCTTTGAATGGGGCAAATTTTGGCCAATTTTTTGTCACTTAAACTCGATTTGTGTCCACACCGTGTGTCCGAGGTTTCCACAAAGTAATAGCACACATTTTGGGGCCGAGACGCTCGTTTTGATACCTTTCTTGTGTGTGTGGCGCAAACGCTGTGGGAGGAGTAGCGCGGCCCGTTTTGAGGATATAATAAGCGGAATAATAATAATATTAACAATTGTAGTAGTGTGGTTTGCCTTTCAGGCAACCACCCTAACTAAGGCTGTGAACCCGTAACTACCTGCAAAATAAACACTGGAACAAAAGGAGGAGTAAGCTAATATACATTAGCTAATATACATTAGCTTACATATGGACATTATGTCCCAGCTGCCTTCCATTGTGCAAAAGTGAAGTTAAAATAATTCTCAACATGGGCCGGTAGATGAACCCATGCCCTTCCTGTTAAAATGAAGGAGGAGGGGCTTATCACATATTCTGCAGCCAGTCAGAAGGGTGAGCTCCAAATGATTGGGCTTATCTTTCTTCTTTTTTTTTTTTTTTACTATTACGTAAAAGTATTAAATAATAACCTGTAGTTTACACTGACAGGGTGAGACTGGGTATCCATTATATGTAAGGTACAATCACTGTTTTCAAACATTGAAACACAAAATAAAATAAATACATATATGTAAGCTGATTGAATAGTTATTCATTTTAAAAAGATGTTGTACCAGTTTGGTGAAACTTAGCAGTGACAACAGGCAAATGTCAGAGCTCCAGATGTCTTTGTTGAAACTCATTGCAGTCACATCTTTTAACTCTGATGATACAGTCTGTGCTTCTGCTGAAGCACGACGGATCAATTTAGCAGAGAAAAACACAAGCGGAATGGGAGGTCAGTTACTGAAACAACATTAAAACTTCTAAAAATCTGGTTTATTTTCAGAATAAAACACTCTGTTTTGACGGTTCAGAACAATGACCCTACATGTGTTTGTTTCTAAGTTTTATATAAATTTTATACCACGTTCATTGTATTATCTTGATGTAAATTTACTGCAGGAATTCCTCTGCCTCGGTACTCCAGCAAACAGAGAACGCAGCCGGTGGGTGTTAACGGACGAGGGTGCATGGAGCCAGACTGGACACCCACACGCATACTTTGCAGCACTACCACCACCCCTTAAAACTTTAGCTTTGCATATAGTGCACTTTGCTGTTTAAGTTGTTGGTGTAAAATATCCTCAAACTGCTGATCCTTTGGTTGCAGCCTTCTCCATGCTATCTTAGCTCCCGGTCTTGATCAAATCTGCCGGTGTAAACACAGCAGCGCAGAACTTAATTGAATATCTCAGCTTTGAGGATCGGCTCCATGGATTTGCACATTATTACCGATCCCCGATCCAGCTTTTTGGGTAAGGATCAGACCGATATCCCATACCAGGATCGGATCAGCGCCATCTCTAATAATAACATCAGTTAGTCTCCATGAGGTTCATTCAGCCAGCCATTGCAGCAATACTTTTCAGGGAGTAGGTTCTCTGTCCTTGTTTTTACTTTGCCCTTCTCTCTCTCTCTCTCTCTCTCTCTCTTTCCTCACCATCTCTCTCTATCTCTCTCATTCCCTATTCAGTGCAGCCATTCAGGTCACTTCTAATTACTGGGGTGCAATTGGAATTGGCTTTTCAATTGTTGACGCCACAGTGGTGGAAATCACAAGGAGCCAGTGCCAGCTTTTCTCCCAACCGCACCCCGCCGCCGAGCGTTCGTCTAGTATGACTTAATATGCCTGATACATTCACCTCACTGCGCCAACACTTTTGCAATGAAGTGTGACTGTGTGTGTGAGCCAGAGGGAGAAAGATGAGGCTATTACTTTAAGTCCTGGAGAGTCCGATCTTTCTGGGAGATCTTTCTGTTTCCACAACGAGGAGGTGCATACATGTATGCAGGTGAGGGAGGTGCTGAGTGCATGTGTGCGTCAGAGTGTTATAGAGAAGAATTTAGGGGTAGAGCAGAAAGAGAAAGGGAGGAATGTTTAGGGAGCGAAGGAGGGCTGGGAGTGGCAGAAAGAGCCCGGGTTTCTCTCTTCTGTCTTTGCTTGGGTCCGCAGTGCAGGAGGAGAGAAGATTAAAGTGGAGACGCTGCTTTTGAAGTTGGGCAATGTAAAAGAAGCAGCAGCTGCACACATATACTCGCACGCACGCACAGCAGCTCCTTCCATATAGCCTAGTAAAGTGAGGGAATATCAATGTTGCTCAGACTGCCGTTATGTGATCCCTCACTATGTTTTAACATTCTCTTGCCTTCAGCACAGAAAAACACCCCTAAAAAATTATGCTCATCCCTCATTTAAAAAAAAACAAAAACAAGTTGATAACTTGATTAAGGCCCGTCTCAGTTGTGTTTGTGGCCTTGGTGAGGATTTGGAGTATGGGTCCATGCAGACACTGGCAGCCAACTCTTTATCAAAGATAGGGATGGAAATTACAGCTGTAAATGTTTGCAGTGGCAGTAAATAAGAGGATTAATTGTCCACTTTAGCCACACGGGGAGACATACAAAGGGGAAGAGGCCTAAATATGAGTCTGGTTCAGAAATGTCAAGAGGTAATTGAAGAAGTAATACTCAGACTGGGGAAATGTCAGACTCACCCTCCCATTAGTATGGAGACTCCAACATGCACCTTAATGCCATTCATTACAGGCATAAGTCTCCCTAAGCCAGCGGTAAACAACGGTCATCGACTACTTCATTGTAATGATGGTGTTTGTGTCAGTGTGCACAATGTACTATTGCGCACCTACGCTAAATTGTGTGTGTGTGTGTGTGTGTGTGTGTTATCCATCCATTTTCAGCACTCAGGTCAGTCTGCATTTATAAACATTGGCATGTGCCGAGCAGTGATGTTCCCAAAGTGACAAATCCTGAATTATATTGCTGATGACACTCAAGAGCTGTCGAGTGTTATCATCTGTGTGTGTGTGTGTGTGTGTGTGTGTGTGTGTGTGTGTGTGTGTGTGTGTGTGTGTGTGTGTGTGTGTGTGTGTGTGTGAGTGAGAGAGAGAGAGAGAGAGAGAGAGAGAGAGAGGGAGCTGCTTGGAGAAGAGCTGTCCAAAATAACCCCTTGAAACACTCGGCCTCATAATGTTAAAATATTGGATTTTAAAGTCCTTGTCAAGTCAAGTGGTTTAACATTTGAATTATGTGGAGGTTGGTGCAGGCACACTCCATAGCTCCTTTCCTACTTGACCTAAAATTCCTTCTCCAAATGAAAATAAAATTATGCTAGACTTTCTTGTTCTTTGGCTTCATCTTTTTGCATCATTCCGTTTGATTGCCCCGTCTTTCTCTTGCAATGCCGAGAAGCCTCGAGACTTTGGAAGATTTGAGGGATTTACCTGTTTTATTAACATGCAGCGAGACTCGACCTGCCCAGTGTTTCCGTCTGTAAGTCTATCTACAGCTACCTCTATCTATCTATCTATCTATCTATCTATCTATCTATCTATCTATCTATCTATCTATCTATCTATCTATCTATCTATCTATCTATCTATCTATCTATCTATCTATCTATCTATCTATCTATCTATCTATCCATGCTAAGCAACCAAAATTTAAAAAAAAAAAAAAAAAAAAACACACAACAAAGAAAAACATGATCCTTTCAAATTGTATCATAATTGCAACATGGCCCCAGGCAAAATTATGATAAAATGCTACCGGAACATCAGTAAATATCCATATTGAACTCAACGTATTCCTACAAACTTACAAACCTTACTGCTGCCTCTCACAACACACACACTGGCCACACAGTTTTTGAACACATGCATCTAAGACACTGCACTTCCATTTCTTCATTTTTTAAGCAGGCAGAAAACACATTGGCAAACACACTCACACACTCTTCCATTACTGATTCTTAAGCTCTCAAGCTGGCTGGTTGTGTCTCTAAAGGGACCCTACCTCACATTCTACTGTACACAGAGAGAAATGCTGCCTGAATTATTGAGGGAATAAGAGCAATGGAGAGCGAACAGGGAACTTGTGCGTGAAGGATAGAGAAGGTAGAGTTTGACAGAAATGGAGGGGGAGGGAGGGAGACGGAAGGAGGAAGGAAAGGGAAGGAAAACAGCAAAGGGAGGAAGATACGGGGAGGAAGCAAGGTAGATGATTGTGTAGTTTTGCTTGTGGTTTGTTTGCCCGCTGATGTAAAAAGGAAATAGCAACATCAGCAAGGGGTTTTACCTATACACCTGGTTTCACTAGTGGGAAATACATGACATACACACACACACACACTTCACACATAAAGTCCATGTCCCCCAGGACTGAAGGATATGTAGGCAAAAAGACACACAGTGCTGTAATGTCATCCTCATACTAAATTTACATTGCTTAATCGAGCTGAAGAGGCTGTCATGCTTAATGCATTTTGTACATTTGTGGAGACAGGGATGTGTATGCTGCTGTAGAATGGCACAATTGAAGGGCTTTTACTTTCCCATGGTGCTGGCTTTGTATCAGCACCCAGCTGAACATGGCGCCAGATCAATGTCATCTCCAAAACACACACACACACACACACACACACACACACACAAACACACACATTTGGACTTGTTTACAGTTTAGACAGCAGGTGGCACAGATAACAGCCACTTAATCCGCAGCCATTTGGACAACTGAATGTGATACCCAAAAAGTTTCTTTTCATCTATTTTTTAGGTTTCCTTCCTTCCTTCCTTCCTTCCTTTCTTCCTTATATACTTCCGTAGAGGCTTGGGTTGGGAAGCAGTGGGTCGCCTGTTCAAGTCCTGGTGCTGACCATGCCTTGAGAGGTGCCAGTTTACTTCCTGGGCACTGCTGAGGTGCCCTTGTGTCTCTTAGTGTGTGGGCTCATTGACATACTTGAGTCTATTGGTCTATCATCTCCATAAACATACCTTATTTTAAGTTTCTTTGAATTACTTACAACAATCTACTTATCCCGGCTTTAAATTTGGTCATTTGTTTGCGGACTAAGAGTAATATCATTTTCTTTAAATATTTGCATCAATATTCTTTAAATGAAATGTTCCTGTTTTTAGTGGTTATTTGGTTAAAATTAGACAGGAAGTGAATTCTCAAATTACTTGTGTGTTTCAGTTATGTTAAGGAGTTATGCATAAGGCATGGTTTGGCGTAAGATTTATCTGACAGGTGCACTGAAGGTTTTTGCCAGGAGGGCAGAGACTCACCTCAATTGGACTTTTTTTGACCTCTTTCTATATTGTTATTTATTTTATTTTTATTAAACATGGCAAAAGTCATTGTTCAGCTTCATAACATCTCCTCAGAAAACAATAGATGATATCACTGAGACTCTGTCCTTTTTTTTTTAATAATGTATGTGTTTGAGACACTGACATCAATGTTGGGTGTTGTTAAATGTGCAATGAAGTAGTCTTCTTATCCCAACCTGCAATGTGTTGTTGAGGATGGTTGGGCTACTTAGTTCTTACTTTTTTGTCCTAAATGACCTAAGGCTTTTTACATACTGTGCTGGATGTTACATTATCTAGAATAATGGTAATTGTCTGCTTTCAACATTTAAACACTAGTTTCATTACTTTGATTTCAGAGACTAAAGTTGGAGTTCTGTCATAGACAGACATCCTTTTTTTTCCTTTAGAAAAAACAATCGTAACCCTCCCTACAATATTCAACCAACATCTTTAATATTCCCCAAACCAAGACCATATCTTGCACATAGTGAAGCTAAAACTGTTTAATAAATTGATAGGGTTTACTGAGTCCTATATTATTATTCTTTAATCTTAGATGTCATCTTAATTGACATTTACAAGAGAAATATATATTTGACGAAGCAAAAGTACCCCACTGTTTGACTGACAGGTGCTAAAAAAAATGCTGAAAATAGATTTTATGCAAATATCACCAGCATGAAGTCTTTGTTTATCTACCTATTTATTATTTATTATATTTATATTTTATTTTCAGTTCTGTGTATTTACCTTTGTCTCATTTATTAAAGTTGAAGATTTGTGAACTTTCCAACAGGGTATTTCTCATTGACTGACAATGTTGCCTTTTTCTTGTGACACTGTCAGCCGGCATGTATTTACTGCTGGCTGTCACACTCACACACTTTATCTGAGCTGTCGTTCAATTCCTGCTGCTATTTCATCCTTGGAAAACACATCAGTATGGCTGTCGAGGTCTTGTTTGGCCATTTGGTCTGAAGATGTGAATGTGTGTTTGTGTGTGTGTGTATGCCTGTGATTGCATACATGTAAACTGGTTTCTGGCGAGCCATGTTTCTCCCACATCTGCAGGCATGATCCCCTTGCTTTCATTGAGCACACGCATGTAAAAGTGGAATTGATTACAAAGTAAAATGAGACAAGTGGAAAAGTAGAGATGAAGTAGGAAATAGGGAGACACATGAAAGAGAAACAGAGAGAAAATGAGCAAGGAATCAAGATTTAGCTAAAGTAAGAAAAGAGAGTAAGGCATGCGCCACTGTGGAGGTTCTGCCGGTCACCATGGCAACCCTTTAAAGGCCGATCCCAAATGCAATTAGAGTAGCTTTGAGGCAGTCGGTCTCAGGGCAGAGAGTATGAAAAATAATGGCAAGAAAGAACAGGCAGACCTAAAGGAAATAACCCAGCAGAGCTGAATGAATGAAAACTATTATGTGGCTGAGTATGTCAGTAATTGTATGGGATAATTGTGAGGAGGCGACCATTCTTCTACATCTGTTGTGGGGATTTTAATAATGACTCTGGCAAGGCATCTTCATGGGTTTGCACTACAAGCTTAGGTGTGAAAAGGTTAATGTAAGTTCTACTGTTTGTGCAAGAGAGGAGCGGGTGTAAAAAAAAACACAAAAAAAAACACAACCTGCAGTAAATTTATTGAAACCTTTGGCTGCAAACTCTGAAGGCAAAAACAAACTTACACACGTTAGCAATACTTCAACAAGACAAGCCAAAGGGAACAGGAGAGAGAGGAGGCTGAGCTTTGATTCATAGCAGCACTGTGGGATAAAGGGTTTAGCTCAGGCCGCCAAGGTGATAATATCAATGAAATTAAACCTCAGAACCTGGTAGTATTATTGCTTGCAATCCTCTCCAGTCCTCTCTAAGCCCATTAAGCACAAAGGAGCACAACGTATCCCAGTTCAATGAGAACCATTTCCTTGAATGGATACAACACCTGGTTAAATAGCTTAAAGCCAACATATCTGCGTAATCGAACATCTCTCAGCTATGCATCTCAAAAGCACTGAGCTAAATATTCAGGTTTGTGTTAATAGAACCTTGGCTGTGCATCCCCCGAGAATAAGATTGATTGGTTGATCCTCACACTGTGGATCAATTGTTTTTAAGCACAAAGACTGGGAATTCCCATGTCATCATCTTCATCATTACATGCTTGTGGTGGTTGAATACCATCTACTGTACATCTATCAAGATTTAAAATACAATTTTATAGCCAGGAAATGTAATTGTGCTGTATGTTCACTGATAACACAATGTCATTATGCTACGTGGAGTATGAAATTAGCTGGACGAGAAAGCGCAGCAAAGCTGGTTTGCATTATATCCAAGGGAGATCGTATGAACTGTAAATATGTGATAATAACGAAACAATACATGAAACTGCATCTCAATGAGTGAAGAATCCAATTGTAGACTCTGTCAGACACCATGTATAACTGTCCAAAAGTGTTTGACGTATTTTGTTTTGCATGATATCATGTTATAAGAACTACTTTCTCCAAACCAGTGGTTCTCAGCTGATGTAGCCTCACGAGCCACCACCACCTCTTTAACAAGAAGTCGTGGCCCAAGTTTGAGTTCCAAGTTTTCAAGTCTGAAAATGTTGAACCACTCAGATGTATGGAGTGAAAAAATGTTGTAGTATGGACCTCAGATGGAATAAAATGTGACTGAACAAAGACAAACACATGGTTTAATTGCGCATCATAGACTTTTAGCAATATTTTTTTTTTTATCCCAGGCACAGATTGGCGATCCCTGAAAATAGCTCGGCGACCCACTTTTGGTTTCCGACACACTAGTTAAGAACCAGTGCTCTTAACCATACCAAAACCTTAACTCTTTTCAATGGCTCAACCAATGACAATGAAACTTGCCATTCACAAAACCCCATCCCCCACAAAGTGTCAACAATGCCTTCTATAAATGACTTCATAGAAACAACTTAATTGCTGGCTGACACATGTCCAAGAACATTTTTTTTCCGCAAACACAATTCACTTGTTTGATTTCAAAGAGAGAGAGAGAGAGAGAGAGAGAGAGAGAGATCTGCATGTGTGTAGAGTGAATGATTAGACATGAATACAGAATGTAGTGTTTTTAGTCTCTCCGGACCGTCTCTGTTTATAAATGAACTGTTCCAAATGGATTGTGTATAGCAAGATTTACTATTTTATACATTAGAGAAACTTGTTTTGTAGCACTTAATGCTAGCAGACAGGACTCGAAATTGACAGCATGAAACACAAGAAAAGAGATTGAAAATTGTCAACATGTCTCTCTCGTGAAGCAACCTGATAAAGGGGCCGATCACTCCTTTCATCTGATTGCTCAAACGCACAGGTCATGCCTTCATTGCAATAAAGGATGGCAGGAAATACTCCGAATGTCAACCTTATGTAACGTTGGCCGTGCTTCCTCGCCATGCAGTGAGTCAACATGTACTCTACTTGTGTGGTGAACACTCAAAGGGACAGCAATCAGGATACTTTTCATTACGCATTCAGGGCAAATTGATGGCTCGTGTTTTGTGGCCATAGCCCACTGAGTGTTTATGATGTAGCATTTGCACTCCAGTGCCCTGATCCTGCGACCCCCAAAGGGAATTGATTTCTGCTGCTCTGTTGCCTTTTCACGTCTCTATCTTCACCACTTGTTTTCCATTTCTCTCTCATTCCATCTGCTTTTTTTCTCATCTCGTCTTCCCTTCTGCTTCTTCTTCTCTTTGTACAGTACTTGCACACCAATGTCTTTATAATTCTGCACTGTCTTCATCTTTCTTTGTCCTCCTTTGGTTCCTCCTTTTATTGCTTTATACAGTATCTCTAAGCCCCCAGCCAGTCTTCTTTCCTCCTTGGTTCCTTCGCACATGATCCGCTCCCACTTACATACTTTCTTCACTGTCACTCCTTTTTCTCTTTTAGTTCCTTCCTTGTTCCCTCTGTCCTGTGTTTACCCCCTCCATCTGTCTTTGCACTTGATCGTGTCCTTTTGAGTCTCTTTTCTATGTTTGTCTTCCTCTCTAGTCTTCTTTTTTTTTATTTCTTAACCCCCCTCTCTGTTTGTGCCTGTGTAACTGAGTGTTATCCCGTCCTCCTCTTCTCCGTCTGTCTCTGTGTATCGGGTCCTGCCTCAGCCCACAGATTGGTTGACAAATGGATTATCTCTCCTAAGACACCATATAAAACCATCTCCAGACCTCTTTATGTATCCAGCTACAGCTATTTTAAAGCTGTGATGTTTGCAGATTCCTGCTGGCAAGGCAACGCCATCTGACAAACACACTTATGCAACGGTTGTGCTGAAATGTTCAGTCTTGTCAAGTTTTTTTCCCCCCTCATCATTCACAACATTTTAACAGTGACTTATGGTTGAGCTTCCTTTTAGTTCAAGCTGAGTTCAAGTTTGAAACACAAAAGAGAAGAAAGAAAGTCAAATAACATATTAGTACACAAGCCCTTCATAATGAGCCCTTTTTAATGGTTTAAAGAAAACATGTCTTTGATGCCTTGCTCAGTCATCATTAAGATGATTGCAGTCACTACAATCACAGTCTCTCACTCAGGTCTTCACTGAGGCCATAGTTTATTATTATGCAGGAGATTCCAATGGGAATGGAGCTCTGGTATTTGAGATGTATTAGCTCTCAAGTAGCATATTATTCAATGTGATCTGTGACTCGCCTCCTTTGTAATATTGAATAGGTCAGTTCAGGTGGTTAGGGCTTTTCAAAATTGCCCTTTTGTGTGAATTATTTAGCATTTTCACAGAGGAAATCTCACGCAAAGGCTCTGGCCCATCACACTCTGCGAATATTACCGTCAGGGAAAAAAGTTGCATCGACTGTGAGTCTGTGCACTTTAACCCTGGCACGGTTGACTTGACATTTCTCAAACGGCATTGGAAAGTACATTAATGCCAAGTCTAAGAGGTAATGAAATTAAAGATCTGACCTGTGCCCCTTTAATGATCTTTTATCCATTTCATTTTGACACACGACAGTAGGATTGTGTAACTGAACCCCTGTAATTTTCTAAATACAAAGCAACATTTGCAGTTGAATCCCCTACTTTTTCTGCTGAACAGTTGTGTTGATTTGGAAATGACTTTATTGATTTAAAAATTATATATTTCCTCTGTGAAAAAAATGGAATCCATAGATAGAACTAGGTCCATATCAACATTTACAGCTGTGTTAGTCTTTATATGAATGAACCTTGCTGCTCACATTAAGCTGCACATTTCCACTGATAGTTAAGTTAGACAAGTCGAACAGGTTTGCATGAATCAGCTCAGCAGCAGCAGAAGGTTTTCTTCGGTGTCGTCACCGTTGATGTTCTCTTTTCCGTTCACCCATAAACACAGCTGTTTAAGATATACCGTGTTCCATTACATGATGTCTACAGTTTTTTAGCTTTCTCTGCTCTAGTATAGATCTTTTGTGTTTTTTAACCTCTTTTCTCTATCGCCCACGGTGAACAGACCATTATTAAATTAACTGGACTTCTTTCTGCTGATTGGTACAATAACAATTAGTCCTCCAGAGTCTGTGATTAGACCCCTATCCACAGCCACCCCCTGCTCTTTATAGTAACATTTTTTTTTTTTTATCTTAAAAATGGTGTGCTATTAAGATATCAGAAACCATCGCATTGCGCAATTGGCCAATTAGAATGAAATATTTAACACAGGTAATAGCCTGAACAAAACAATGTAGATGGCGGTAGAGGATGTTTGACTTTATTTAAGAATAAATTACATGCAGAAACAATATTCATGTCAGTGGTCAGAGTGCAAACATTCTTGATGTACTTGATTGACATGAAAATTATTCAAGGTTTGCTAACAAAGACCATGCCGAGAAAGATATTGATTGAGAATAGTTTATCGGTATATGCATGGCAGTGATTGAAATGATGAGTGAGGTTGGATAATGGAAGATTGAGGGATGATAGATGAAGGGTGAGGGTCAAGGGGAGAGATGGAGGGATGAGGGTTAAGGGATGTAGGGGGAGTTAGGGTAGTGGTATAAACGGTCTCAGGGTAGGGTTCAAGGGTTTTGGGATGAAGGAACTGGAGCGATTAAAGCATGCTTAAATATGTATGAAACGGCATAGTCTATGTTCTTAAAGAACTAGATTTAGGCCTAATTAAAACTGTTACCGAAGTAATTTTCTTTTATAATGTGTGAAGCATTGTCAGCATTCTGGTTAAATTAGTTGTTTATCTGTCCCGTAAATACATTTTTTTTTTTTTTAATGCATACAAAATTAATCGAGCTTTCCAATTCAGTGGTGAGGTTTAGTCAATTTTAGTGTGTATACATGTATGCTTTTCCAGCTAGCTTGGTACTTTTCCCAATCAAAAACCTACTGTGAGTCACTCAACACATTCCCTTTGCACGTAAAGCAATATTGGACCCCTGTTTACTCATTTAAATGCTACTATTGCATTAGCTTTCTCTAGATTATGCAATTATGTTTACATTTGACACCAACCCGCCACCTAATTTATGTTAGCAACTAGGCGAATACCTACAGTACGTACACACTGTCAACACATGTGACAAATGTTCAATCACGACCAATGTTAATTACATAGTTCTTGTTAGGTGGTTACTGAGATCATAGTGTTCAGGAATGAGGAAATGTGCTCATTATGAGTGACTGAAAAAAGCTCTGAGGGATGAAAAGAAAGAACAACATGTGGCCTCCAATTCATCTATCTTAAGAAACTAAACGTGGTGTGTCTTATAATAGTTGGACTTTCATTAAAAAAGAAGTTCTTGTCTACAGTATGTGGATTTTTGTTGCTGGAGATGAGATGCAAGTGTGTGTGTGTGTGTGTGTGTGTGTGTGTGTGTGTGTGTGTGTGCGTGTGTGTGTGTGTGTGTGTGTGTGTGCTCAATTCCTCTAAAGTAGCATCGGTACGTCTCTGCTTTCTCTCGACCATTTAATCTCCATGTCATTATCGAGCCATCCCTGCCTGGCAGGTGTGCGTCTGCGCCTGCATGTTTGTGCGAGTGGGTTTTTCCCTGGCTTTTTTGATTATTACATATTGCATTCATTAAAGTCTGGATACCGTGGTGCTGTGAGTGATTCACAGCTGATGGAACAGGCTTTGAATAAAAAGAGAGGTAGATGGATGGGGACACACACTGAAGGGACCTCGGCGGAGCGGAGGGGAGTGAAGATGTGAGGATTTCTTTGAAGGGCCGGGCGGGGCAGTACAGAATGGGACGTATAGAGAGGGGTATGACATATGTGGCCCAAGACAGGTGCTATGATCACAGCCGCAGACTGAGTGAGAGACAGAGGCTGTGTGAAAAATTGATGTGCCCTAGTTACAGCAGCTGAGCAGAGACAGAAACAGGAGGGTGGGAGCATGATGTTAGATTTTGGAAGCAAGCAAAGCATGATGTATTCTTCCTTCTTTTGTGCATTACATCACATCAATTTGTTCCCGGGTATGGATGCGTTGCCTGTTACTTGTTTAGCTTCTCCAACATGCAGCTCAGCTTTGTTGCGCTGCATGTTGCGTTGCATGTGATGTGTTTTCAAACCAGGGGTTCCTTTCTGCTTTCAACCTATTCATTTTACAGGCTTAGTCATAAACTAGCCAAAAATCTATACTTTCTTTCTTTCCCACACACCACTCGGGAGGACTGGGCCACGCAGCTCTCATTAGCTCATCTCACGCTCTTCGCCACTGTTTGACCAAGTGGAGCCCTTTATCTGTCCTGCTATTTAAATAAGGTGGGGAGAGGAGCGTGTCCCTGAATGAGTCAGCAGAATGGAAACCAGCGCACGTTCATCAAAGCTCCCCAACTTCACACAGTAACAACTAAGGAGCTGTGTCGCTTTCGCCTGTTTTACACCAAGGAATAACTTAATGACGAAAAAGGATTTATGGAGGTTAAGTTGCAGGCTAGACTGGGCATTGAGTCTTTAAATTTATGCTGTTCTCAGCAGCCGGCCTAATGCAATGTAGTGTCCATGACTCACCTGAGGGCTGAGATAACTATTACTGGAAGTAAACATTGTTTAACTCTCCTTCGTATGCTTGTTAGGTGGGTATGAATTAATGTTTGATGTGAAAAGAGTCAGCAGCATGAAAATCAGACACTACTGTTTAGATTTCTTGATCATCCCTTCTCTCTGAGTTTTTTATTTTTATTTGAGTTCCCATCCAGAGCTACAGGAGTGACAGCTTTCCCTTTGGATTGACAAGGCAGCCTTGTCAGTTAATGTATCTGCTACTGAGAAGGTGACCTCACAAATATTGCATTATGTCTTCTAATAGCATACGTAATTGAGCTGTGGATTCAAGGTAAGGCATGCTAGCAGTTAACAAGTCAACATATTAAAGAGAAGGAGAAATGCTTTGACCCTCAGGTGACAAATTGGTTCAGCACATACACAGCTATCAGGCAAATTGAGTATGTTTGCATGCAGGATGAAACCTAATGAGGACATGTCATCGTGATGGACAAAATGCGAAAAGTTGAAGCCTCGAGCTGTAACAGGCTTTGGTTTCATGATAGTCCATTGCTCTCGAAACTACACTCGGCACTACTTGGGTTGCACAAACTACATCTTTTTGTTGCTTATTAGAGTAAATCCCAGCTAATTATTGGAATGCAAAGTAGGTTAACCCCCACATGGACGTTTTGTTACTTTGCTAAGACCAATAGAGAGCTGTCATAACTGACAAGCATTGTCATGTTTCTGGCTACATGTTAGTCTTTAGCTACCCTGGTTTCCTTGATTGTGTCCTCATTTATAAAGCCTGTATGAACTGTGCTTCATCCATCTCTGCTGTTAATCAACCTTTCCTTTTTTTATTTAGTTGTAGATGTAGGTTTTTTTTTGGCCTCTTGGTATTTAGATGGCGGTAAACCTTGTCTTAATGCATTGCAATAAAATGCTTGATTGAATACAGCATTGCTTTTACATTGGAACCAAAATTCAATACTCTGCCCTTTCGTCATGATGATAAATGAATTGATTCTACTCCTGTACTGTTGCATAACTTTGTAGGGCAGTGGGTTAGCATGCCAGCTACCAAATTTTAGTGCAGGAGTTGGAAGCAATCCAGAATTTGACTCTTGATCCAGGCAAATGTTTCTAGTCTCCTAATATATCTGATATCCACTGTAAAAACAAAAAAAACTTCCACCACTAAAAATCAGTATTTTACTTTAAATGTGATGAATAATTTGGATACACATTCAAGAAACAGCCAAGATAACGTTTCATATTTTCAGATATTCTTACTGGATTGCTCAACCTGAACAGCGTTCTGTCATTTAAAAAAAAAGGCTCCTGAGAGGTTACCTCCACCAATCAGGGTGGAGCCCAACAGCAGTGACATGCTAGTTAGACCAAGTATGAAACTCAGGTGGCTAAGAGTATAATTTTAGCCCCTGTCATCTATTCCCTAACTCTTCCACTGTGTTTTATGTTTGTCCATCTGTCTCTCTTTCACAGCCCTCACTGAATAGGCTAGTTTTCTCTGAAGGAGTAATGCATGCTGGGTAATTGAAAGGGGGCAACTGGCACAAGTCAAACAGATGGAGAAGTTGTGAGCACGGAGTGTATGTGTGTGTGTTTGTGCGTGGAGCGGCGTCTGGCAGGAGTCAAACAGCCGTGGATTTATCAGCTCCCCAATGAAAGCCAAAAAGTAATGCTTGCCAGATCACACACTCACTTTAAGGCATAAACGCACACACACGAGCATTTATACCAATAATTTCACCTCCTTTCTTCAGCCTGTCTTTATGAAGTTCTACTTTTTGGCAGCTCGGTCAATTTATCTTTCAACTCTTTGTTCTTGGCTGAACTCTGAAAGCAACATGTAGCCCCTTTCTAAAATGTCCTCCCTCCTTTTCCTCATCCTTACACCTCTCTTCTGTCTTCATATTTTCTTTTTTTCGCTCAGATGGTGGGCAGGAGGTGTAGAGGAAGAAGGACAGAAGGAGGTATTAAGAAAAAGAGAGGAGGTGAAAAAGCGTTATGTTTTGTTGCTCTTGTGTGTTATCAACAGTCTGACCGGCTGCCATGCTCAGTCATTTTGCTCCTTCTGACACTGTTAACTACACAGACACACACTAACACACACACACATATGCACACACCTTTCTTTCATGCTTTAATTTGCTTTGAGACATTCTCAAAGAAATAAGAGAAAACTGACATTTCATTGGACAAAAAACTGCTCAAAGTCACCCAAAACAAACACTTCTGATTTGTGGATTTTCAACGGCTCATTCATTAACTTTCTTGTTGCGAGAGGTCGAGGTCATTTTAATTGTGACAATTTGAATGAAGAAACTATTTCATCTGTCCTGTCCTTCACTCCTCGTTTAAGGATTTAAAAAGGAGCTTCTTGGAGACGCGGAGGAAATAATCCAGTGTTTCTATAATCCTGCATGGATGTGCGCACTGAGGCGGTCACTTCCACACACATACACTGACGAGCACTTGCATATTCAGATCTGTGCAGGAGCAGACACTCATACGCAGGGGCGTATACCTGCTGCAGGTGTTCGCCGTGCTTCTGATAACCGGCAGTAGCTGCTGCAAGTGTGTGACAATCATTTACCGTCTTTATTGCAATCTTAATGGCTCTGCACTGAGCAGGATTTACCACGTGTGAACTGAATCTTTGATGGTCTCCACACTTTTGAAATACTCAGAGATCTTCTGGCCTTTTCATCCCATGCAGCTTCTTTCTCATCTGAAAAGAAAATGAATAGGCTTGTCACTCAGTCTTAGCCACCTGGAAATCATGTGATTATGTTTGAACTACTTTCTATGCTGTCACTTTGTGGCGCAAAATGAGTGACTGAAATCATGATTGAGCCTGTGGCCCATGTGCAAGGGCTTGTCTGTTGTCATAAGGAAGATAAAAAGACGTTAAATTTGACCACGGACGGATCAATATTGAAAAATTGTTTTCATTGGGAACCAGGTAAGATTGAAAACATTAAATAAACACTGGTTTATTACACTGGTTTCAGGACTCTTGATTGCTTTGGTCCCCAGCAATTAAGTCTTATAGACTTGGACCTGAGCATTGACTGCTTTTGGGCTTTAAAGAGGGAGAAGAGGCGTGACATACTGGTCAGGACTTTTTAATTGTTTTTGTCTTTTTTGTCGAAGGATTGCTCTACTTTTTCAGTTTCGAGCAAGGGCTGGCCTGTGTGATTACCTGCATGCATGTTGATGAGCCTTAATGTTGGCACCAGGACGTCAAATCAGAGTGGGGGGATGGCATGTGGGAAAGCAGCCACTGTTTGGATTTGAACCTAGAACTCACTTGTAGCAGTATAGCCTCTGTACATGCACGCTAACCTGGAGGCTACGGGTGCCCTCCTTATGTAAGATTAACATTGCCAACATACTTGTCAACCAGTTCTAGTGTGATCCACCTTTTCATCAGCTGTGGTGCTGCAGACAGTGCTGAGAGAATTGTGACTTTTGGGGACAAGCGCATTCTGCTTGTAAAAAAATAAACAGATTTTTCGTGTGTTAAAAAGTCTATCTGCAACGTTTAGAAAACATACACTTACATGGATGTCTGTGACAGGCTCATATTAACCCCATTAGATTGTTTCCAGATATATCGGTCAAGCTCCAATTTTCCAAAATGTTGAAAGAGACATGTAGTCACAAAATGATGTCCCAAAAATCTTCTCTCATGTGAATTTAAATATCAGCCTCACTAAAGAGTCTTGGACTTGTTTTAGCTGAAGGTGACTTTTTCTTGCCACACTGAGATTAATTCTGGTTTAGGACGAGCCATGTGGCACGACAAGAAATGTTTAATTTTTGATCTGAGGATTGGCTAAGCTTCATGGATAAGACTTGTTTTTAGGAGAACACACAGCTTAATACATTTGAAAGTGACTCCAGAGAGAATTTAAGGCAAAGAAACGAAAACCCCTTTTTTAGGTCTCTGTTAATGCTATACTGCACAGTGATAAGGGGAGGGGAAGGGCAGTGTGGTGGTTTTTTTCAGTCTCATACCTTTTAAAAAGTTCTGCAGTTTCACAGCCCAACAGAAATCCATCCATTGCCTGACAGAAGTATGCACACTTATACACACACCAAAAGTTACCCCAGATACTCCAAAGTGCAGGAAGCCTGCGTTTCAGTGTTTAGAAGTTGAATTGGCCATTATGTCAGTAGGTGTGTTCCTGTCTTATTGTTTCCTTGATGTCACTGCTGTTACAGTCCATGTTGCAAGTGAAACAGGTGTGTAACTGCATGAATATTTTCTTGCGTTAACAACTTGTTTTAATAAACTGAAAGGAAAACAGCCTCACTTCAAGCTAGTTGCTCACTACCGTCTTCTCTCTCTGGACTCTGTCTTCACTCTGCCTTTATACCAAGGCTCCACTCTTCAATCAAGCTCAGGTGGACACACTCAGCCTAATAAGCCCACAGGCTGCCGTGTTGTAGGGAAGGTGGGCGCAGGTGAAAAGGCATGGGAGAGCCTTTTCACAGGGGTCAGTAGGACCGTTCTGAGTATTCTAACACTACCTATCGTATGCTTGTTTGCATGAGTTTCTTTGTGCGAGCATTTCTGCGCAGGCACGAAAGGGTAGGAGGACTCCCTGAAGGAAAGACCTCATTCCGAGGCCCTTCCTGTCGATATTACTGCTACAAATCAGACCTCCCACACCGCTGAGAGCAGCAAATAGTACACAGCACACAGTACACACACACACACACACACACACACACACACACACACTCACACTCACCAACTCCATTGACTAAGGGAAGGTTTTATTGCCAATCTCTGCCTCATACAGCTCCCTTGCTAACATTTGGACCGTGTGAGAGGAGTTTGAATACTCTCGGTCTTGTTCATCTAATACGTGCCTGATGTGCTTATGCATGCATATATGTGTTTATGTCTCTCTTATTTATCTGTGTGTCAAGATTGTGCACACTGAGGTGTTGTATTAAAATGCATCTGCGGTTGTGTGCATCGGATCGGTCTGTCTGCTCAGCTGGGGAAAAAATATTGCACTCTATCTGGACAGAGTTGTTAAGTGAAGCAACCGAGAGAACAAAACCGATCTGAATCAGATCTATCCGCCTTTGACATTGTTAGCATTAATACTAAACCTTGTAAAAACCCATGATGAATTCCTAATCCTGTCTGCCACTTCCTGGATGTCATTTACATCTCTAAAAACATGTCACATTGTGTATATTATAGGTATGATTAACATGAATTAAACCACATAAATTACCAGGGATTAAAAGAAAGGAAGCTCATTCAAAAAACTCCCTCCACTAACACAGTTGTTGTTTGTAATAACAGGGCTGAGATCAGCGTGTTGAAGGAGTTCTCATTTATAATAGCTCTGCTCATCCGTCCACCAATCACACAGAATCCCCCCGAGATCCGTCTCTAAACCTTGGTGGTACAGTAAAGTCCCTCAGTCATCATCATCCATCTGTTGTAGATTCACAAGACTTGAAGTTTCCCTCTCGTCTGATTATAACATTGGCTTTTTTGTTGGTGGTGGAGGGAGAGAGAGAGAGAGAGAGAGAGAGAAAAAAGGACTGCTAAGATGAAGAAACAAAGAGGTGTGACTGATGAGGAGAGACAGTTAGAGACAGGAGACCACCAATCGTAGAGTGTTGATGTGACTGGACAGAGAGGGTGTCAGAAAGACGGATGTCACAGTGGAGTCCATCAATCCCTTGAGGTTTAAAAGATGGACACTCAACTTAGAGGATGCAAAGAAGAAGCTAGTTTTGCTTTGCGTGTCCACATATTGCATTTTTAGTGTGGCATTGATTCCAAGCTCTCTTATTTAAGGTGGCTTAACTCAGCACTCAGCAGCAAACAAATTCAGGTATATGTAGATATTTTAGGTAGTTTGTTTGCATTGTGCTGAGGATTTGTTTTAAGTTAAGGTCCAGACCTGTATCGCGTGCTGACTCGTTCAAACACTTCACACGTGTGGGTAGGTTGAGCCCCATATACGGAGACTATAGTCCTCCAAGCGGGCGGCCAAGACTCGATTTTTGGCAAGTGGCTCCTTTCTCACCTATCATGAAATACGATCTCTCTCCCTGGTTTCCTACTCTACTCACTGTCCTATCCACTAAAAGCAAACACTCCAAAGTAAATATTCTTGATGAGGTGAATTTGTAACACTGATACATTTTTCATTTGAGATGGTTTGCTTTTTGTCAATCGCACCATGCCAGAGCGATGTGGTTTACACATTTAATGGACATTTCTAAGTGTAACAGATTCATTGATAATACAGATAATCACTCACTTCGGCCCTTAGTTCAAATAAAGGCAGACATTTGTTACAAAGCACCTGAAGATTTCTGTAGATCGTCTAAAAGAAAGAAGCGCGGAATCTAAAAATCAGATAATCATCACTTTTCAACCAAACCTGTATGAGGCGACACTTTCAGATCAGAGTTGAGTTCTTTGTTCAATCCCAGAGTTTGTTTGAGCATTCACACCAGCCCAACCAAACCAACTACCAGAGTTCATTTCAAACGGACTGTTTTAGGTGTGAATGCACCCTAGAAAGACTTCCTTTTTGTTTTATGCACATGCCTTTATCATCCTGTGACACTTCTTAAGTAATACTGAGGTTTACAGGTGGTATCAGACGACATTAAATAGGATTTTCTTTTTGTAGATTCTCCATGGAAAAGAGAAACTTGCTATGAAGCAGCCAACAAGTTGTGTAACATGTTAGAGTTTATGTAATCTCACTTGACATCATATGTTCTGCATTTTGACTGTTGCGCTGTAATGTAATGTGCACATGTCAATGTCGATGCTCAATTAATATATAAACTGTCGTGGAGAACAACTTAATTTTTTGAATGCATGGAACTAATTGTGATTCAACACACTCCTACATCCTTGGATGTCTACCTTCCAAGGGCATAAAAGTCGAATTTAGAGAGAATAATTCATCTGCTGAAGCGTTGTCAAAGAACTGCTTGATTGTTGACAGACCCGATGAATATGTGTGTGAGTGCTAACAGCCTGCATAAGGCCATTTAAACTTTAGATCTCCGATTATTCACAAGCACCAGTCTCTTTAAAGACCAAGGATTTCAAATGAGAAGATCCAACTGTTTCTCGTCCAATAAGAGCCTGGTGTCTATAACCCTGTTTCCACTGAGCGGTCCGGCTCGATTCGTCTTGGTACGGCACGCATTTTGCAGCGTTTCCATAGACTAAATTTCCCAAATAACCGATCAGTACCATTCAACTTTTTGGGACCCTTCCGTTGGGGTGCCAAGAATGTCGAGCCGACCCTAAAAGGTGGCGCTAAACACTGCAGTCGGTTCCCGTGTTACGTGGGCGAACAAAACTCTGCCGTGTTTAAACCATTGACTGTAATGCACATCTTGTTACATCTGTATTTCTCCTCGCGGCACACAGCCTTCTCTGAAACAAAGCTTGATTGAGTTCTTGTAATGAAGAGTCACATGCCAATGACAAAGAGGATGAGCTGCTGGATGTCTTCCAGCGTTGGTTTTGTTTGTGTAAATTTTTCTCCTTTGTTGAATTTATTAGTTAGCAGTTAGCGGTTAGCTGTGTAAGATTTCAAAGTGAAGTACATTCATATATTTCAGTTAATTCATTCATTTAAATTTAAGTTTAAAATATTGTTACATTTCGTGAGTTTAATTATCCTTGCCTTTGATTGGCTAAGGAGGGGTCATGTGATGTGTAAGGGGGAAGTGTTTTTGTTTTGGTGAAGCAGCGGCAGCTATCTTGTGGAGAGAAGTAAAAGTGCTGTTGAAAAGTTATCGGACTCCATCTCCTTGTTTCTTTTAAGTAGAGAGATCCATCCACCATATCGGACCCTAACGTTATAGCTGCTATCATATGACTCTATTTACATAGCGGCTATCGTCATCCGGCTCACGCGCCGCCTACCACCTAAATAGGGCACAGGTGGCTGTGGAAACGCAAACGGGATCGGGCTTAATCGAACCAAACTATACCAAACTGTACTGATCCGTACCGGACTGCTGTGTGGAAACGGGGCTTATGAGTACAATGAGCTATTTTGTTAGCCTTACAGCCTCACAAGGTCTTAGAATTGATTTTGTTAAGTGGCCATTTATTTTAATCAGTTAATGAATAGACTGACTGAATGGGATAGACAAAGGATCGTAGAAGAAGATCAAAATTGAGAAAGTGACAACAAAGCCCATTTTACTGAGGAGTAGTTCCCCTGATGCAATGAATCAAACAGTCGGTGCACCCTGCTGCTTTTCATTTCTCAAGAGATACAAATTAAATTTGGTGGATTGAGAGATAAAATACTTCTTTTAAAAGATGCGAGACAAAGAGCATGATAGGGAAGTTTTCAGACATTTAACACAGCGAACCTTGAGGAGTGTTCGGACTCAGAGCATGTTTTCTACTCATGTGGTCAATCAAAGCGGTCAAAAATAGAAGGATTTTTTTCTCTTGTCTGGATGTGATTTTTTTCTGCAGATTTTAAAATAGTTTTAATTGGCTAGCCAGCTGCAGTGTATATCAGTTATATTAATAAATCAGTTTGCAACTGCTATATGTATGGTTGGAAAAAAAACACTTGTCACCTTAATTTGTATCAACTGCTATAATACTTAGAACATCATTAGCTATTCCAATAAGTTTTTAGCTGTAACACGCTGTAAGACAGACAAATGAGGGTGCTTGGCAGGAGTAGTCAGAAAATAGTTAAAAGGTCCAAACACTACATTGGGTGGTCCACTTCCAATGGGCAATTAACTTAAACAGGGAAAGGTTTGGATTTTAAAGACCTTGCTCAGGAAGTTGTCAGACACTGAAGTCTCATTGTTTAAAAGGTGAGAAACATGACAGGTTTGACAACTCTATTGCTCAGGCCTGTTACTAAGAACCTAGCTGTTTTCTTTAGGTTAACAGCAGAATATCTGAGATAAGAAATCTGTAATATTTTGGGTTATTTACACGCGATAAAAACTGTTTCTCTCTTATATAAACCAGACATCATTTTAAGCTATTGCACAGATAATTAAAAGCATTTACGTATAGCTGAAAAGTTAAAAGATATGTCAGACATTCTCCTTGATCAAACAGAGCAGTTTTGCTTGAAAAGATAAGCCATGTGTTACATTAGATCATTTAAAAGTAAATACTTACATTCAAGGCTGTTGACTAAACAAAAGCGTAATAAACACAAGTTGGGTCAGAATTCTGGGTTAATTTACTCAGGACAAGTTCAACAAAGCACAAATAACAATCAGCGGAGCAGGGCTGGAAATCACACAGCTTTCTGAAGGGTAAAGGAGGAAAAAGGAGTGAAAAGGAAAGAGAATGCTGGAGAAACTTAAAGCAAAAGTGGGATGGAGGGGCAGTCTTAACAGAACAGATGGTTTCAGCGTTTTTGCCCGAGGCACTCCATACTCACAGAAATCACTACAAGGAGTGAGAGAGAGGAAGAGAGATGGAGAGTGATGATGAGTTGAAACGCTAACTACACATCTGCACTTCCTCTCCTCCAGTGCTTCAGAAGGGAGGGCGAGAGAGAGAGAGAGAGAGAGAGAGAGAGAGAGAGCGAACACTGAGGGAGATTTGACAGGCATCAGTAACAGTGCGCCACATTCAGTAGCCTCAGTGTTCAGAGCAATCACAGCTGACACATGGCATCCATCAAGTCATCATATGTCTGACCAATACGCTTTCTTTTGAACTTTTCTTTGAGCTTGGATTGGATATTCTCCTTTCCCTGTCATGCAGCTTTAAGGGACACTTGATTTTTAGAAAATGTATTGCAGCGTCCATACGTGCTTACATAGCTGACCTGAAATCCTGCTGCTGAGTTTAGCATGGGACCACACAACAGCCAATCTCCTCAGTGTCACTTCACCTGAATGTACATTTTAGACTAAAACGCACAGGCAAACCTACACAGATAACTAGCACTGCCTTGCTGAATAAATGGCGGGTGATGGATGAGCGTAGGGTTCGGCAGTGTTGCCGTCTGTTCTGACATGAGATGGAGAGAGTGGAGGCCTCGCGGTTCATTGAGCTTCCAGACCATTACAGCGTTCAGCTCACCTAGCGTAAACACTCCACTGACATCGAGTTGGATTTATGTGTTTGAAAAAGTGTCTACTTTATAAGACAGAGGACCTCTCGACCTATAGCACTTAAGCAGGAATGATCATCTTTTCAAGTATGGTAATGTCTGACAGCGTAGTGGTTTCCGACTCAAAAGTTCATCTAAAATCAATTTGCTTCTTTTTCCTCATTGAAAGTCCTTCAGCGTCGTACTGCCACACAGTCAATTTTCTCTGATTCGCCTGTCTGAACCTTCGCCAGCACATATGCCCCCTGACTGCCTCTCTCCGTCTCTATTACCTGCTCTGCCACTCTTTGTTTACACCACAATGGCCACTCAAAACAGAACTGCCATCGATTTCTTCATTTTTCCTTATTTGTCTCTTTCTGCGAGGTTCAGCTCAGGTTAGAGGAATGGATTTGTGGTCAAGTTTCTAGTACACAACCTTAGATACAGAAATGGCGAGTGATTTGTATGGAGTGAAAATAATGTGTGACACATTTGAAGTGTCCAGCAGTGTCCAGCAACATGGATAAACATTATTGGTGGGAATTGCAGGGGTACCCCACAATAACATACCATATCATCCCACACCATACCATTTTTGACAGCTGTCCATCATTATTCTGCTTTCTTTATTTCCTTTTATCCCCTGTTAACTTCAGCCTTCAGCCTATTACTTCAGTTTACATGAGCATCATGGATGTCATAAGCGCCAAGGTGAGGAGTGATCAAGTCTTGATGCAGTGAGTCAAATTGGAAGGGAAATCTGCTGAACTGTTTGAGGGACATGGAGGAGAATTTTTGCGAAGTGGGTTTTTGTAATCAAACAGATCTATTTCATTTATTGCACCAGGCTGTAAACATGTTAGTTTCTTAGGATTAACCGGAAAATGTTTTCCACCCACGTCCCTTAAGGGGCATCACTCGAGTCAGAAAGACAATGTATTACCACATAGATATTTTGTCTAACCCCAACACACCCACACCCACACACACACACAAGCTGGTTTTGAAAGTCACATATACACAAACCGTCCTATGAGGAGTATTTTATGTGCTGTTTTATTGTATGTAACCTATGTGTGATGTCATTTCTTTCTCTCTCTTTTTCTCTCTTCCTCCTCCTGATGACTGGAAGGTTATCTTAGGAGTGTCATGCCCGAAAGCCAACAGGCAGATTTGCCCTTTACAACAAGTATTGGTGCTAATTAGAGACTATGAGTATGTCACTGGACTGAAGTGCGTATGTGTTTTTGTTCGTGTGCAGGTGTGTGTGTCACTGTGGCCATCCATGCATGGTTTCACTTATCATTTCAATGGGACTTTTGGGGGTTGATCTTCTGTATTATGTGGCCACATCTCTGGGCGGACACACATGACCTGGAAATGTCACTTATTCATCTTGCAGGGGGAATTTTATTTAGATACTTGTCAAGAATACCTGCTCCTGCTCTCCCACGTTGTCTTAGTACATGACTGGAATGCCTATTTACAGTAGTCCTTTTAGGACTCCACAATGACTGATAGAAATATTTGTTTTTTTTTACTAATTTTTTTGTGTGAGTAAAATATTGTCTAAATAAGAAATTGACTGTGATAATACAGGTTTTTTTTAAATTATCTAGAATTATAGCCATGTTAGCAGCTCTGTTAGATTGAGCTGCATATGTTAATTCCAACATGCTAACATGCTCAAAATGACAATGTTGATATTTTCAGATTCTTAGCAATATGCTGTTAATGATAGCCAGGTTGGTTAGTATCTTAGCATGCTAACATATGCTAGGAAGCCATAATAAGTATTTATATTAAACAAACAGTAAATTAAATAAGACAACTAGTGATCTGATGTTTGACCTACAAATACAATGTAAAAAATGATTTTAAAAAAGTCCACACAGTGAGGTTGTTTATTCCACATTTTTTGGTAATCCATCCAGTAGTCATTGAGGTGGTCAACCAGAAACCTGTTTCTTGCACTAAACAGAACAATCTGCATATAACCACCCTAGAGTTCATCTTGTGCCTGCATGGATGTCAGAAACACATTCAAAAAAAACAAAAAAACATCCATCACATAGTCTGAAAGAGATTTCAGTGAAATACCAAATGTCATCCTCATGGTACTGGTACAAGGAAGGTCAAAGGATCACCAGAGTCCTTCCTTTGGGAGACATGTTCATACAAAATGTCAGGACAATAATAATTTTAAAAAAAAGTTCCAGTTTAGACTGAAGCAGTGAATCGACTGACGGATTGCTGGGACCAGTTAACTGTTAAGGATTTCTTTGTAGTTGAATATCATATGTTTTATATGTAGAGTATATAGCCCATTCAGAGTGTTATAATCTCCTTGTTGGTGAACATGTTTCTTGGGTTTTCAACCTTAGTTCCATGGATTTATTTCAGAGCAATAAAGAAAAAAATCAGAGTGAGACTCTCTTGACTTGGAGAAATAATAATAATAAAAAAAAATAGAATATTTTGTAGCCACAACATTTTTATATTGAGGTAGAATCCACATTCTTTGGTCTTTTGGTGTCACAGCTTTATACTCTGGACATTCTTTGGAGGTGATAGACTTTGTGCAGAACAACGCTAAACATCACAAAAAAAGCCCGCAGGGAAAAGTGCACCATCGTTTTGGAGGATTTCTCTTTAACAGAGGACCTGATTGGGCCCATTATTACGGGATTGTGTCCAGGTTTATGTCGAAATAGCTTCATGTGGCAGCCAGGCCACTTTAAAATGAAATCTTTGTCAATGGATTACAGTTCATAGTTCCCGACAACAATTCCTGTTTTTGTATCAGTGTGAAGCTGCACCTCGAATGAGGACTTTGGGTGGCATTTTAGGTTTCAGACTCCCTCCCTGTGTCTCGCACTTTTCCAGATGAACAGACTGTAATTGTGTGAAGTTGTGAAAAAAATCCTCAGCCGATTCCAGTTTTTGCATGCTTGTGCTCTTTGTGAAAGCCTCTCTGAACTTTTACACTGAACCCATCTCATCAAGAACAACCTTGCCTCATCTTGAAAGTTTCCCTGGTGGAAAAGCAGCAATTGCTGATGCTAAGCTTAAAAAAGAAAAGGCAAGATAAAAGGTCAGGCGTGCAAGATCAGAGGAGGGGTCGCAATCTGGTATGTCTGCAACAACAAGTAGGAGAAAAAAGACTAAAAAGACACAAAGGGCAGTAATTGGAGGGATGGTGTAAATGATTTCTATAAATGCATCTTAAAGCAGAAATATCTCTGATTGAGCGCGTACTGTACTAAAACACATATAGCTGCTCTGGCTGCCATATGCATATTTGATGGTCTGGATCTCTCGAGGGTGGGTAAGAGGTCGAGTTTACACACTCTCTATGGGCACTCACAAACACACACTTCTTCTCTCTGCTGGCACCCTGCCCATAACCTCAAGGCAGAGAGAAGAGAGAAAATCAGCAGAGAAGCAAGAAGCGAAAGAAGGTTAACTCCAAGTACAGCAGGCAGAAAAGAAAAGTTAGTATTTCAAACCTCAGGGAAATTGTGTTGTATATTTCCATGCTTGTTTGCCTTGTTTATTTTCCTGTTCTGCAGCTTGCAATGATTTTCATTTAACTTCCATCTTCTCTCGATTATACATGTTGAGTTTGTCTTCCCCTCTGTGACTTTCTGCAGCATGTATCTCATTCTCCATTAGATCTAAAGTAACTTATGTATTTACCTGCATGTACGGCCTGAACTCATGAAGTGTAACCAGAGGAGGAAGTTGGTCCCCAAAACATTGAGAAGACAGAGAAAAGTACAAGCATGATTTTTAAAATAATAATAACTTTAACATGTCAGATTTTTTAAATGGATAGCGGTAAATATATTTTACTGAAAAAAGTAGTTAAAGTTAAAGCGTTTCCCAAATACAAACAACATCTGCTGCTATCTCATGATTCTTGGAAAATCAAGGCTAGAACATCATCAAATTTGGACTGGATGTTCACAGAGTTATTAATACATTCATTAACATTTACACATTTAAACACACAGTATGTGAAATCTGCCGCCAGAGGGCTCTCAATCAAAACAATAACAAAAGATGAAGTTGAGGCTAGCGGAGAAACATGGGAGTTCTCTCTGCTACTCTGTGTTGACCGTAGTCAATACAAACAGGCAAAACCGACCTGAGAAACACAATATGTTCACTGACGATGTGTCCAAGCATACATTACATGTTGTTGTTTTTTTTGTTGTTGTTTTTTTTTTATCACAGCAACACATACAGCAACATATTGTTCAGTATTTGTATGTGTGTGCATGTGTGGGAGCATGCGTGTATGTTTGTTTGTGCATACATTCATGCATGCTTCTTCATGTGTTTTTGTGAGAAAATATGCATGCTCTTCTGTATGTTTGTGTGGCTACACAACCCGGCAATACTCATGTAATATGGATGTCACTAAGTGCTCCAAGAGGATAGTGTGTGTGGAGTGAGGTGTGTGTGTGTGTGGGGGGGGGGTGGGGGGGGGGGGGGGGGGGGGGGGGGTGGGGGGGGGGGGCAGACAGCAAAACAGAACAGTAGAAATGTTATGCAACGCTGTATCTCGTGTGAAATGGTTTTACAGTATACACTGTCATTTTTGTAGTGGACTGTTCTGAGGGAGATAGCAAATGAGGGAATGCATGAATGCAAAATAAGCAGCAACACGCACAGATGCACACAGCATGCCCGGACAGAGATCAACTCTGACAGCTTTCTTTTGCCAAAAATACATATTGTATTTGGTTTTTTGGGGGAAAGGATAATTCATATCCCAAACAGCTTCCAACCCACACAAAACAGAGCATGGACTCTGACATTCAGCTCCATACACATACACATATGTGTAGGCCTGTGAAGCAAGCATGAATCGCCTTGAAGATCCCAGCCTTCAGTGGATGCATTGAGCCTCATATATGAAAAATTGATTAGTGAAATGCCAGATGTCATCATACGAGAAATCTGAGGCGATTCAGCGTGTGATTGAAGGATAAGTGACTCCATAGAGAGGGGAGAGAGATTTATGGTGTGAGGTCTGTGTGAGTGCATGTGTGTGTGTGTGTGTGCATGTGCGTGTGTGTGTGTGAATGCTTCCCGTGTTTTGGCACTTTGGTCCTGTGGAGATGCTGACAGTGTGTGGATGTTCTTGCTCTGTTTAATGAGCAGATCTCAGGATTAACACGAGAGAATAATGAGAAACAGCATCACAGGAAGAGACTCAGACAGCACAGTAGTGTTCTGCTGTGTTTTCCTGCACGTCAGACTTTCACATATAGTGTGAAAGCAAATGTAGAAATAAAAACATGTTTTACTAAAATAAGCATCCTTCTATTTCTCTATCTGTTACAGACTAATCATTTAAATCTTAGTGTAACCGCTACCTTTTCTTGTTTCCTTCTTCAGAAAATGTGTGTGCATCATTTCTGCTTGAATACAAATAAAATAATACTGGATTGTATGTCGTTTGAGCAGAGCAAACAACTCAGCTTTCAAAAGAAATCTTGTATGGATTAAGGGTTTCAGAAGTTAGACACATGCCTGCTGAAACTGATTTCAGGAAAAAACTTGTTTCAAATTGATATATGCACTCCTACCATATATATATATATATATATAAATAAACCTATTCAGTTTGGAAATTGAATTGTTTCCTTTCTGGCCCTAATATGAGTCCATTGAACTGTAAGTAAGCTTATGGTAGCCTCAGCTTCAAAGGGACAATGTGTATTTTTGAGACATAGCATTTTAACCGAATTCAAAACATTGGCGTGAGCTGTCTCCACCTACCCCCTCTCCCCTGAGTCAATGTGCATGCAGGTTGCATTGAGGCTTCAGTATTTTATCAGCTCTGGGTCAGTCATGAAACCAGTCTGCGTTCTTCTCTCTCTCTCTTAGAAAAATACCCAGCTTTTAAGGTCGGGTAAATCACTTGTTGCTTTTCCATTTGCCTTGCAAACCGAGGGGCAGTCCAAATCGGTGACGTGGGGGTGAAACCTACTCCTCTGAATGAAACAAATACAGACCATTCTGGACTGGAATCTGAATTTAGAAGGGGGACATACTGCCTGCTGCTCCAGCACTTCCACTTGGCATGTTTCCTTCATGTCTGATTATATAGTACGGTAATTTTATGATTTAATTCAGTAGATATCTTGCATTTCGGATTGCTTATGTTAATTTTGAAAAACCATAGAGAGTAGACAGTAAATGCAAACACAGACTTTTGTAAACTCATCTGAGTAGAATATCCCATTCGCTTCAATAACAAGGCGCACTGATGATTTTTGAAGTGAAGAAAGCACTTGAGGAGGTTGCAGTGAGAGTCCTTTTGTCTTCTGGTGTTAACAGAAGGGCCATACTGCACTGCATGTGGTGAAAGGATATGTGGACACTTAATTCTGTGTGTTATGTGCAGTGTGCACACTGGTTGTTAACATGGCTATGGTAGTTATCTTAGCAGTGTAATATAGCACCCTTTAAAAGCAGAGGGGAATGTTTGGTCTTTTAGCAGTGTAATAGCTTTGCCACCTCCTGATAGCACGGCGCCTTAAAGGTCACATCTTTTCCTCTTTTTCAACGAGTTAAAATAAGTCTCAGTGCACCCCAAAACATGCCTGGGAAGTTTCCTGCCAAAAATGTTCTCCAATCCTCGATCTGATCATTCCCATAAACCCCGCTATTTCAGCCCTGCTCAGAACAGGCTGTTTCTGTGTCTGTAGCTTTAAATCCAAGTAAACTGTGTCTGACCACGCCCCTCTGGGAGGGCTTGAGCTTTCTCGTGCCATGCCCTACAGTGAGAAGACAAACTCAGAGGGCAGAACAAACACTGTGGGAGAATCACCCACCTGAGGAAGTGATTACTGCCCTTTGTGATGTTATGAAGTGAATATCTCCAAACAGCCCGTTTCAAAATACATTTTCTGAAAAGTGCTCCTGGCAAAAGACGGAGAGGATTGAGTTTCCTTTTAATTGGGGGTTTTTAGACCATGGTAAAGTGTATTTTGCATAATGTGTGACCTTTAACAGAATATTCTCGGACACACGTGCTGATTACATTTAATTGGGTGAAAATAGAATTACAACTGACACATTATAGTATGCTGTCTGTGAAAATGGCTAAATAGGTGGGAAGTTATAATAGTTGATGTGCATGTTGCATATCGGTTAGCTGTGCATCTTCCCAGATTCAAGGCTTTACGGTAAGCCTGGCTTATCGTCACCTGCTCTCTGCTTCTTCATGTTGCTTTTGAAAGAATAAAATCAATAATCATTTTTGATGAAACATAAAACGTTTAAAATGTCATTTGTAGCTGGTAAGAAAGAAAGTTTGCTTTTACGTTATCCCTTGTATTTGATTTCATGCTTTCCTGTAGCTGGTCAGATCAGATAAGACCCTAACCATAAAATAAGCTCATAGAGATACATTCACATCCATAGCTCCTTTTTTTTTTTTTTTTTTAACTAGAAATTGCCATATATGTTCAAGAAGAGTTTATCAGGATAGCATAGATAGTTTTTATCTGACATCACCTTAATCGTCATATTTCATTCCTGAATCATCATATAATCAATGGTTTGAACAACAGAAAATTGCACACAGGAAATAGGTACATAATGACTTAATAAACACATTCAGCTGAACAAACTGAAAAACGGCGATGTTACTAAGGGCGAGTGGATATTTTTTTTAAATAGAGGTTTTCCTTGTCCATTTCAAAAAAGTATCCACACACGTTAAGTTCTCAAAAACACCTTTGTCCACATGTAAACTCAAAAGGCACTTTTACAGCTGTCATGAGCTTGCCATGGAATCAACCACCGCCCCAAGACCAGCCTCCACCCTCACACTGTGCCATCCCAACCAACACCTGATGCCCAGACACGACCATCAGACTGTGTCGCCCCCCTCCATATTAACCCATATGCTCTTTTGTGAAACGTCTTGAGAAAGCACTTGTTATGTATATAAATAATGATGGATTTGTTGACTAAAGTCAACATCAAGCCCAAAAATCTGTTTTTGCGGTCTACACATATATGCCTTAAACAGAGTTTATTCAAATCTTCACCTTGGAAGGAGTTTTCCAAAAGGTGCGTTTTCAGTGACCACAAACACCATTTCAATCTGTACGAAAGGCCAAAACGCACAGAAAACCTTTTTTTTAAAAATACCAACCGGCATGTCAACAAGGCCAAAGAAACCAGGGTGGTGTCAGATCTGGTTTCAAGCAGGACTGTACACATATTACAGTATAACCCCAGTCAGCCTCAGGACATAAGCAGCAAATGATTTAACAGCAAGTTAGTCAACATAATGGCTAAAACAAGCTGTGCCGCTTTCCCAAGTTGCCATGGTAACATGTGCCTATCAGCAACCCCTTTTTTTAGCCATTGATTCTATGACATTCTGCTAAAGCTGAAAGAGATCTTACAGAATGGCTTAATTGGTTGAATCCTGTAGCAACTGTTTTTAAAAAAAAAAAAAAAAACCTCTTCAGTTTGTTTTTCTTCATTCTCAGCAGAGCTTTCCCTTTGGTCTTATTGAACTGAGATGGATTAATTTAGATCACCATCACATCATACAGCCAGAGCCTTACAGAACAAATGTTACGTCAATTCCTGCATTGCTTTAGGGCTACAAGCCAAGCAGTAAAGATGGCGTTGCACATTCCCTAGGCTTAAAACTAGGGGCGATCAAGCCATTTTCATTTCAGCTTCAACACCTTTGGAATAAACTACCTTTTGATATCAAATCTGCTGCCACAACTGAACAATTTAAGTCATTTTTAAAAACCCATTTGTTTTTCTTGGCTTTTACCTCTAGTTGAGTGTTTTATCCCACAGCAGTGTCCACTAGAGCTTGTACTATTGTTTCATTTTAACTTTGCTTTTATGTTTTTTAATTTGTTTGGATGTAATGTGTTTTGCTAAACTTAATGTACAGCCCTTTGTCCACCTTGGCTGTTATGAATATGCTATAAATAAAGTTGACTTAACTTGACTTACTTTCTGTAATGCAATTCCAGAAACAGACAAATGAAGACATGGGGGGACTAAACTAGCACACAGACATCATCCTTATTTTACTTTCTTATCACTTGGGTGGCTTGCTCGCCTTTCCAATCGCTGTGTGTTTGTTCACACTGGGTATAAAAGAGAATGATGGGTATGAAAAAATGTTAAGCAGTTGACAGACTGATGAAACAGAGGGAAAGAAACTGTCAACGAGTGTGAAAAAGACAGATTTTCTGTGTATGGGTCACCAGTGGTGTGGTCACACAGAACACAGTAAGATAATCACCTCTTTCTAATGATGTGGCTACTCATCACCAGGGGAAACTGTAGCCCACGCGGCCTGGTGTTGTCAATCTGTCAACACATGCACCAGCGTACTAGGCTTACATCAAGATGCTCAGCAGCGAGACGGACAATTAGTGAGAGGGACAGAAAGAAAGGGCAGGTTGTGAGGAAAGATTCCAAATTACGACTCTTGTCAAAAATCTTTTCACTGTTTTGCTCCCATTCACTAATTAGTGTCGAGTTATTCCTCATTTCCTCGTTTTTCTCTCTCTGCTGAAATGGCATGTTTTTCTGTTTGACATCTACAGTGTGATTCTTGTCTTGCAGCTTTTTGCTTGTTAATTGAAATTGGACGAATTTGCATGTGTAATAACATTTGACCTCAAAAAAGGTTTTGTCACAGTTGTGTCACAGAGCTTGTATATGCAGGTATAAAGGCAGTTTGATGCATTAACTTTGCTTTTATTTTTTAAATGTTTACATAAAATCACTATTTTCCTCCTATGGACTGCATGTGACTTTACTCTCACAATGAGTTATAAAGGGGCATGAAGGCCGTGTGCACTCACTCACCTACATCTTCACAACTCATAGTGACATGAAAGAGCTGGCTCATTGTCGACCAGTGTTCGAGAACAACACAACACTGTGGCATGCCGGGTGACCATTTACATATCATAGGGGGACATGCAGCTCAAAATCCCCCTGGACATGCCCTTGCTGCCTCTGTGTTAGGTGTTCATACTGGTTATGTGTGTGTATATGTACGTGGCAAATATGTGCAGCAGTTAGCTAGACACTCACAAAGCAGCTGTGACAGTGCTGGCCTTTTGCAAAGCTCCATGTGATAGAGTGTCTTGCATGCTCCCCTGATAAGGTGACTCTTCAATCTGCTAAAGCAATGCATTAACCCAACATGACATTCAGTGTTGGCTTCTTCTTGTGTGTGTGTGTGTGTGTGTGTGTGTGTGTGTGTGTGTGTGTGTGTGTGTGTGAGTGTACCCCTGACTTTCCTCCAATCTTTCTCACTTAAAGGTCACAGGGTCGGTTGTTTTTTTTTTTACACAACTAGTATTAAACAGACACACACACACACACACACACACACACCAAGACTGTAAATGAGTGTTCAGATGAAGCTTGACTCCCCAAACTGAAGAGATACACAAGCAATCAATTTTGATGCTCATTATTCTGTAATTAGACACACAAACCTATGTGCATTATGCAAACAGGAATATGCAAATTGCAGCGGAGGCAGCCAGTCCGTGACGAATGTTACTCCCAGCGGTTCCACTGCGAGCACTGTGACAGGTTGATGACAATTTAAAGATAAATAAACTCCTCTCCAGTTTGGTTTATCAGCACTTTTGTCTCTCACTTAAATGTCATCAATGCAGCAAAATAGCAAATAGTAAGAATAGCTCAGCAGGTAAAAAGATATCTTTTTTTGTTGTTGATGCTTTACTTGCTGCTTCCTCTTTATGCATCCTCCTTCACACTTGTCATTGTAATTGGACTGTTTGATGATGCATTTTTCTATGAGCAGCATCTGACCAACAGTGTTACATGTTTCTTTGAAGAGCTGAATTTTAAACTCAATTAGCATCTGTGCACAACTACACTCACAAACAGCTCAGTTTGCACATGCACAAATTAGAAATAGACACACAGACACATCTACAGACAATTACCTGAGTGGTGAAGCTAATTTGCCGTAGCGGGCCTGAGCAAAAGGATTAATGAGGCTTTGATGACTTCTCTTGAAGAGACTTGTTCCACTGTGACATCATATGTGACCTTGACGAGACCCTTCCACTTTGATCTCATTTATTCAGTTCCCTCGCCTTCCCTTGGAAATCTGCACTTCTGATTGGCTTAACTCTATGACTTCAAAAACTTAATAGAGAGATGCATTAACAGAAACAGATCTGTCATTTCTGAGATTCTGAACTGCAATCTTGGATCAAAGTTGAATTTAGAGATCAGAGTAATAATGTTTGGTAGATAGAGATAAAAACAGGAATCATATTTAGCTGGATGTCAGACCATTGAGAGGACATTTGAAATGTTCTAGGTGTCCTCCCCAATCAAACGTGTTTTATAAGACCTGGAGAACATAATTTGTTATCCTGAGCATCTGTGCAGCACATGTCAATATCATGCAGTCCTATGACACATTTACCATTATCATTCAATTGCTGATTCCTCAATATCTTACACTTGTGATATTGCAGTTCATATTATTTTGCAAGTAACTGAAGAACAGTTAGCATACTCAATTAGTGTTTCGAATGGACAGGATGGTCTGTCGTGTAGTCAAACTGCCAGCCTAAATAATTATCTCAGTCTCCCCTGGCCAGAAATGATTATATTTGCCTGATAGGGTTGGCCTAAAGAGTAGTGAGGGATTAGTTGCCAACATTATTGGACAACTTATTAGATAATAAAGAAGCTGAGCTTACTGTACAAGCCATGCCTGTTGACAGTCATATGTATACCTGCTTATTTGTGCTCAGGTGTAAATAAAATACTAGAGCCAAAACTTCATTGGGGTTTTTTTCCGACCCAACAAACACTTCAAGGACACATGGGAACAAAATTGGGTTTCTGACCAAAATGCTAAGATGTAGCTGGAGCTTAAAATCACAGAGGTTAAAACATCTCACATTGCCTGTACTGTCTGTATCTCAGACATGAAAGGGAGTTAGGTTAAAAACAAAAGAGCTCCAAAGTCACACTTTAGGTTAAGTTGACAGTGAAAGGGTTGTTGAAGCATCTTTTGTGGCTGAAGTGCAAATCTTGAGTCTTTGAAATGTAATAACTTAGAGTCTGAAAGAGAGCTCAAGGTAGTGGACTAATATGTTCTCCTGCACTGGAAAGTAGGAAAGTCAACTCTCAGCTGAAACTAAAAGGATGAACTCCGTTGAACTTTTGTTGAAGGTGATTAAAGATAGTGTACTTTGAAAACAGCAAGGGCAGGTACACACGTATTTCTATTTTAAGTCATTTATGTTTGTTTTCAGTTGCATGGACAAAAAAAAAATCTAAAAATCTGTCATCTCATTGAGATGAAGCTGAATTGTTGGAGTCGAATACTAGCTGTTTAAATAAAAACTTATCATATGATTAGTTTAATCTTGGACCCACTCTTTTTGGAGAATAGAAAATATTGCTCCCAATATTCATGTGAAAATAATGACATCTGTGTTAAACCGCAGGTGACCTTGTGTGGACCTTGATGACGTGCAGTGAGTCCTATAAACCCCAGCTGTTACACTTGTGTCATATTACCAATAGTCCCCCACTAATGGACATCATACTCATTGCCTTGAGACCTTCTCTGTTAAATGACCTCTCTGTGCAATTAAATGCACACACACACACACACACCCACACACACAAAATGGGCGGAAACAGTGGGCATTATTCATTCCTGTTATCAGTAAATGTGTCTAATGGGTCCTATCACAAAGTATAATTCATTTGCAGTAGTTCATGTTGTTTATAATGAAACATGCCAGTTTAGCGGGTATTGCCTTATTTATTTTTCCGATTTAACTCAGCTGCACGTTTTCAACGCTTTGACTGTATTATATATGTATTAGGACGTGCAAAGCTATTACTATCTAACTTGTACAATGAAAATTGAACCAGCTAGAAACAGACACAGCTCGCCTTAAAAGTTGAGCTCTATGAAGCGGCTCTCGCTGCAGTGATCATTTCCAGCTGTTGGTCGTGAATTAATTCACCAGTTGGGGCCATTACTTTTATTGGCCTAATTATTTGATTCATGTCAAACATAGTCATCTACTTATTTGATTAAGAGAGTGTGACTGCTAGAAAGTGCATATTAGCCAACCTACTTTTAACTGTACATTATATTATAAAGTATATTATAAACCTTCTCTATGAAAAATGATCTGGTCTGCAGTGCACACTTCTATGTACAGTTTAAAACAAGATTCAATAATGCAGCAGCAATGCTTTTCAGTGCTCTTTCAACTGCTCATTTCAGTGAATATTTTTCGCCAAACGGCTTGAACAATAAAACTTTCCCCATGTATTAACACGTTTAAAACCTTCTTCTGCATTCTCCAAGTCTGACAGGGAAAGCAATACTCCTTAATCGTGCATGTAACATGAACTACTGCAAATGAATTATACTTCGTACACAGACCTGATAATCCATTATGCTCAATAGTGAGCACGGAATTGAGTTTCGGGTTAAGGACCACGGACGAAAGATTATATTAAGAGATTTACACAGACAAGTGCATACATTTCTGACAAGACTTTACATTCTAACACCCACACAAACACATCAATCGAATTGTTCTCAGGTCTCGACTGAGAATAATGAGAAGAGGTCTTGGTTATTTGAATGCTCCTGGGCGTCATTGCTACTGCGATATTCACCAGTCACATTTGAATTAATCACAAGTTTTCTCCATGAATTACAGGAGGCAATGTCGAGCTTGTAAATTTGTTTGGAAGTTTCTTTTTGGTACGATGTCAGATTTCCTTTTGCACTGTCGTTCCTCATCATCTTCTCCTTGTGAGCAGTTTGAAAAAAAAACAAGGAAAGGATAGAGGAGCAAAAATTGCTGAAAAGGTTTGGCACCGTGTCTTGCAAGAAAAGAGGAAGGAGGCAAAGAGGGGTTTAAGGTAGTTGAAGGCAGCGAGGGGGTAAAAGGAGTAAGCAGGAGAGGGTGAGAGGTTGATTGAAAGAGAGTGAGCAAAGACGAAACACTCTCTGACTCTGACTGTACCCAGCTGCTGCCAAGGAATCGCCTAATGAGTACCGAGGGATATGTAAGAGTTGGGAAGAAAAAGAGCACAGAGAAACAGCTATGAAAAATGGCGAGCTGTCAGGTGAGAATTGGAGGAAGAGCTGGGCTAAGTGTTTTGCTCCGACCACAGAGAAAAAACGTATGTGTGACAATTAAAATACATGACCGTGAAGCAATGCACATCTGCATGTGTGCATAGACATACAAATTCGTATATGCACATGCACACATTAGTACACGCATCCACAGACTGAACACATGATTTACTTGTTTGAAACTCAGTGGAGCATAACACTTCTCTTTTTGTCTTCCTCTTTCCATTTCCCTGATCCATCTCATTTCCCCTTTGTGTCCTTCTGTTACTTTTCACCTTCCTTTCTGTGCCCTCCTGCATCAGTTCAACTTAGCAGTGCTCCCTCTGATTTACGCATGCTGTTCTGTGCCAGCTTAAAGAGCACCTACAGTGCCATCTGACTGATGTGCAGTGCAGATAGGAGCTGGTAAAATAATTTAATTTGTGTGTACATGTGTGTGTAGGTGTGTGTGTGTGTGTGTGTGTGTGTGTGTGTGAGCGTGGCAATTTACAAGGTGTCCGTCCAGCTGCTCATGTTGAGAGGCTTTGGCGAGGTGACAGTCCTGTTGCAGAAAAAGGTTGTGAAGAGGCCAACCGTGTTCTCCCAGGTGTTGATGTCATAGTTAATGTTACCTCAGGCACTGATAATTTAATATCATTTTAAAGGTTTGATAAAAAAAAATGTTAGGAAAAATGGAAACAAAAGGAATGTATTCAATATTCGTTGGAAATAAAAACGTGTCAAAGCAGGCAGCAGCCTCCTGAATTGAATGATGCAGCCACTAAAGAAGTGCAAAACCAACTGCAGTTCCACATGTGTCCACTTGAGGCTGGTTGCAAAAGTGAAGGAGTTAAAGAGCCCCCTTTTACTGCAGAAATAAAAATGTTTCAGGCTGCTACAAAAAAAGTCAAATCTATAATGACAATCTGTAAGTGTACTTTGCCCCCATCAGCCTGAGCACTATATCAAATACATTTAGTAAAATAATTTAACAGATGTATTGGTTTAAACATTGAGTCCTTTGACCGAACTCACGAGAGAAAAGCAGCAGGAAAAATACATTGGTTCTTACTCTAACTCCTGCCTCAGTCTGTTAACCTTTTCTTTGGCATATATTTCTATAATTGCTTTTCTTCATCCATCAGTTACATCTGGTCCTGCTCTCCTAGATCACAAGAGGAGAAAACATTCATCTGTTCCTTCTCTCCCTATCTCCTTTAATTCTCCTTTCTGGGAACGCATTACCTCTGCCGTCTATATGGTATCTAATTTGCAGCTTATGTGAGCTCCCTTCAGAAGGCAGGGTGCATCAGGCCTTTACACAAAACATTACCTACGAGAGATGTTATTAGCATGATCCCTGCAGTATGTGCATATGATGGGCATGGCATTAACTGTTCGTCTCACTCGTAGGTTCGTGTCAGTGTGATTCAGGGGTTATCACAGAGCTTCCTGGTATGCTGGCCTGGATAAAATTAAAGCAGTATACACAGCTGTATGCAAGAAATACATGCAACTGCTATCAAACATTCCCCCCGTCTTTTAAGCCGACAGAAATCCCCTATAGGCTGTTTGCAGAGCTGAAGTCAGTGTTCTGTTAATAGGATATAATTGGAAATGGCTGGTGTTAAGGAAGTTGCTTGGGTTGTCTGAACTTAATCCTGTGGAAATCCCTGAGAAGTTAATAAGAATCTATGGGCTATGTCCTAAATGTAGGACAGTGGTTTGCAAATGGAACTAAGCCTCCGGACTCTTTGGGTCTAACATATGCCTTAAAGTTGAGAATACAGGGATACAATACTCTTTACTAAGTCTCTTGAAAATGTTTTATATATATTTTGTACGTATATAGGCTACATGGTCAATACTGCAGCTTCAGTCCATTGTCAAATACAGCTGTGACTCAAACACCCTGGCTTTCAGCTCTGAAACTTATAGGAAACGAGCTGCGTCATCTGTAAGGTTTTTAAAAGGTATAATGTGCTGGGGCATCGAGTCCCCTCACACGAGACGAACCCACTCAAAAAGATACTACAAGACTGAATAGCTGAGCCCTTTGTTAAACTACTGTAGTTCAGGTATCTGTCAAATTCACTTTAAACACCCAGGAAGTCAGGTCACAATAATAAACATTTATGGCTGAATTCATTTTAAAAAAGTTGGATTTCCTAAACACCGACACTGATAGTCATGCACAATTAGAGTATAAAGGCTAACCTTCTGTTTAGACTCCAGCCTCACAATACACAAATGATGCTCCATTTGTGTGAGCGATTAGGGCCGCAACCCATTCTTAGTGAACCAGACCCTTAGATGGTTTAATTAGCAACTGTAAACGCTTTGTTGCTTCTGTCTCCTGCCAGAACAAAAACTTTAGGCGTAGCAACAGTTACTAAGGCTTAGCAAACTGTCAATTCCCTCAACAATTCAACTAACAACGCCTTTAACATGTTTACTTTATGTTTAGCATAATTAGCACTGTGCTTTCATCATCAGTAGCAAGTTTCATAAAGACATTCCTGGGATGCTGTAGATAACTTTGCTGCAATGCTGCCTACGTGCTCTCTCATTGTTTTCCCCGCTTGCACTGGTCAGTGTCCTCTCCTGGCCTGGTATGAACTGGCCGTGCTGCTCAGCCCTGTGGGGGATCCTTGGCGCATGTCTGGCTCTAATTAATGCCCCTACTGCAGTCTCTTGTTAGAGAGGGAGATTGAGAGAGGAAGCAAACGAGAGGGAGAGAAAGAGAGAGAGGACTAGTGGAGAAGGGGACTATCAAATATTGATTGTATTTGCATAAATAGCCGCAGTTGTTAAAAGCCCTGCATGATCCCACTTGCTAGGTTTGCATTCTGGGGGCATGCGTAGGGAGAGAAAAAAAAAATCAAGAGAGGCTGAATGAGGGAGAAAAGTGGTGATTAAAGTCAAGAGAATGCATGAATGGCCCGCAATGCGACACAGTGTAGGCCTCTCAATCAAGTCATCCCAAAGGCTACGACACTACTTGGTCACCAATTATGGTTCCATTTACAAGCCCACTGTAGTGAAGCCGGCACAAGATAATGATGCTTTATCTGTTCAGATGGTCCTCAATCTGCTGGGTTTAAAGGTGGAGTTGAAGAAGTTAACTTGAAATCGGTCTCTGCATAACAGTGTCATTTCAAAGATATGGTCTTGGAAAGGGAGGAGAAACAGTAAATAAGGGACAAAAACTGAATAATCGCTGTTTCCTCCATCCTGTCATGCTCTGCAATTTTGGCCCTGAACCCTCATAAGGAAGACCTCTGATGACCAGTGAGCCGCCTACTTGTGCAATTAGTGGGCTGAATATCTGACATAGAAAAAGTTGGTGTGAGAGTGCAAAACGATGTGCACAATCGTTACACGCCTGTTTATAATCTGTATTTTAGAAAGTGTCTATGAGTGTTCTTAGGATTGTTGTTAACTAAGCTGGCGTGCTTCACTGCATTTTTAGAGGTTATGCGGACGAGAACTTTGAGTCTCAAAGTTGTTGCCAAAGAACAGCGTGCCCAAATGAGTTTGCTCTTCCAGCCATGCTGAGAGAGAGAGAATAAACAGCAAAATTATTTGTTGTTTTTTTTTTAGGCATTTACCACTTAGAAAAAGTCTGGAAAGTTATACAAATCCTTAACTTCTTTTTTATTGAACAGCTTGTCATTTCCCTATGGTGGATGTCCCTATAGTGCCTTAAGTAGCTAAATGTGTTATGTGACTATGTCTGATAACCGTGGCATGGACTCAGCAATGTTAATTTCCTGGAAAATCAAGTTGTAATCAGGAAACAAAGTGTCGGAGGAATTAGTCTTTTGAAACATTATTGTTGTGTGGTTTTTGAAGTGGCTTTAGAGTAGTTCTTTCTGATTTTCAGACATAATAATCATTAAAAAATCTTTAATAGAGCAGCACGTTTGCAATTTGAATTTAACCCTAACTCTAATTTGTAAGAAACATACATACAAGATTGAAAATCTTGGTAAATATTACAACTGCAGTCTCCATCATGGGGAGAAGATTGTTTCACTTTATTGCAGGCCTTCTTGTGAGTTTGATTTGTTTTGAAAAGTTAAAACCCCAAGCTTATATGGACTTAATAACTAGATCCCATGTTACATCCAATTTAAAGTTGTGGTAGATGTATCCATTGCATTCTAGTTACAAAATCAAAGTTACATTATTGTAATTCTTTCACCACAGATTATGAAACAAGCATACTTACTGTCACAGACACTGAAGATTATTTGCAGTCTGGTATTAATTTGGGAGCATGCAGATACATTTACATTAACTACGCCTGGCAGTATTTTGTTTTGCTGAAAGAATTAACTAGTGTGTTTGTCAAAAGCTGCTTGAAGTTGGTGGACAGATGACTTTGAAAGAGTTTTTCTAGACTCGACCTCCTGTTGTGGCAGACATCATTAACGTAGAGCCCTTTATCTGGGAACCTTTGTCCCCTTTCGTATGCCTGTGTGCTGTCTATGAAGCTACCGTATAGACACATGTGAGGGAGCATGCCTCTCCATGTGAATGCGTTCAGTATGAGTTGAACTGCATATTTAGCGTATGAGAGAGCTAGCAGAGCTGATCAGTGTCCATGCTGAGGGCTTTGTCACAGCTGACCTATATTAGATGAAAGCAGCTGGATCATTGGCCTGCAGGGACAGCAAAAGAGTTGTGTTCTAATTATCTCTGCAGCTAGCTAGCGACACATCACACCAGCACGCACTCAGACACACACACACACACACACACACACTTTACGGCAAATCAATGGGAGTCCGTAGCAATGCTTCACTTGATGAGCGACAGATTGACAGTGTAGGATTTGGAAAAATACAGCTCTTCGTTTCACACAATGCATATTTAAACCTTCTGTGATCTTGAACTACGCCCCTTCAGTTTCTGATTACAACTGTGCCTTGCAGAATTGTAATTTGCATGGCAAAATATAATAACCAGGTGATACATTGCTAAACATTGAATATTGCTGGGCTCTTTGGGAAATGTAGGAATACATCCAGTCACCCTGAAAATGAGTTCTCACATGGATTCAGTGATTGCACATTTAAATTGGCTGCTGTTGCTATGGTGTCTCAAAGTTACACATACTGAGGGTGTACGTCCGCTACAATGACGCACACACTCACAGGAAGACCCCAGGGAGCTAATGCTAAAAGCTAATAGCATATCATCAAGCTGATACTAATGAAAGGGTAATAAAGTGTTTGCATCATTCCATGAAACAGTTAGCTTAGTAAATCTTGCTATTTTGGCAGCTTACACAGCAAGGACAAACCCAATGCTGTGTTCACCTAATTATTTCCATTTTTATGAGCACAGGAAGGCTATACACGCATATTTTCTCACATCAGGTGACACACTGTTATTTTTCTGTGTAAGCCACTGTGGGTTTAAGTCTAAGGATTACCTTTGGGAGGTAATTGGACGCAGCACACACTCAATTAAGCTGTTAGCCTTTTAGTCATCCCCTCATCTTATTCTCTCTCTTTCTTTTTCTGTCCTTTACCCCAGGCCTTTTATTCCCAATGCTTTATTCTGCTTTCTGCACTGTAACATGGCTCTCCTCATGTCCTCCTGCTGTCAATCCATTTGTGAATCCAGGGCCTATAGCGCTGCAGGGGAGCTGTAGCGTTAGCCTTGCAGTTGGAGAAGCTTCTTGTTTTAGGACCAACAGGCACAGCACCGCATTTTAACACCACAGTGAATCTCGAGTCCCTGCTAGGGATTATTGTACAGGTCCAAGTTTTTGAGGTTTTTCCCCATGACAGAAGGAGGGATGTACTGTCGAGAAATGAAAGCGAGACTGAGCTAAATACTTCCTGCCAGGTATGACTGTGCTCACTTCATGTGAGCCTTTTGCAGTTTAAGCTTCCCCCTGATGTTCACCGCTTTTTTTTTTTTTTTTACAGAGTGATCGAGTGTCTCATTCAGCTGGCCGTTTCTACCTGAAGACATGGAGCCCCATTTCCTGATGAGACTGTGGTAAGTATGCATGCACATACTTATACACACTTGTAATTTCTGCAGCTACTCGTCACCTGCACCCTTACTTAGAAATCCAGTGTCTGTCATGTGCGTCCTTGAAATTCATCCCCTGGAGGAGAGAGCGAGAGTTCCCAGTGGAACTGTTCAAGGATTAACCCACGTCAATGAAGCAGCTCTAAGGAAGTAGGGATCAGAAGCATGCCACTCACTCTGTTCTCTTTTGCGTTTGATCTTACCTATGTGAAGCAGCATTGACTGAGTTGCTCTGTATAGATGTTTGGCTTTTGAAGCTGCAGTCCATGTTCATGCAGTAAGACCAAACATGCACGGGATATAGGAATGCACTTTTTCAAAGGGTGATTGGTTTGTTGGAACATTAGTGTGGCCAGGACAATGATGGCCTCACTTTTTTTGTTGTGGAAACGTCTGACGTTGAGAAAGATATAAAAAGAGAGACAAGTGCTGGCTGGCACAGTAGTAAAGTAAAAAATAGCAGCCTGGGCTGACTGATTGTGCTGGCCCGAGGTTGTATTACTATTCTTAGCCTCAGTCTCCTCCTTTTCTTGCTCGCGCTTCTCTCCCTCCTTTCTCCTGAATCTTTCGTTACCGCTATGACATCAGCACTCCACGGTCCATCTGGTGTCTGGAAGCGCTCTGCATCTATCCACTCCTCCTCTGTAATTGGCTGAAACCACTTCACTGTCTTCTGTCCAACTTTATTCCATCCATTTGGCATTTTATTTATTTATCCTCCCTCTTCACCTCAATATCCATCACTACATCAGATGATACAATATTTAAGCCTTCTGCTTTTTCTTTTTTTTCCCAGAGATGGATGAGCAAACAATATGTAGCTCTGAGACTGCCCCATATTTGTAGCTACAGAGAGGGCTAATTAGAGACAACGTGCCCTGTATTTTAACATTTGTATCTGGCCTTTCTTCTGATTTGATTATAGTGCACAGTTGCCGATGATGTTACAAATTAAATCACATGCATCTAAATGTCCTAAGAACAGGAAACTCTTTGTCTAGAAGCCCTCCATGGCTCTGCTCTGATATGTTAAAACCGGGGATTGCATTTATGTAGGGCAATTTGCTGTTTGACAAGGATGTTATATTATGGAAGCGAAAGCACATGGGCCCTCACTTATTAATCGAGTGTAGAAACCAGTGCAGATTTGGGTGTAGAAATCACTGTACGACAAGGTCCAATCTGGCCAATCAAAGTGTACACAGGCAGAATACAGGGGAGGGAGGACCCAATTGCAGGAACAAAATTTATTAAACAAAAGACAAAACAAAAACTTAAACAATAAATCCAGAAAGTCCAAAAAAGCTTCCAGGAGAAAAAATAATCCACAGGAGCAGGGAGACAAACCACACCAACATGATCCAACAACATGAGGGAAGGAACACAGAGACTAAATAGACATGGGGTGTTCAGACGCAGGTGAGACTAATAAGACAGGTGAGGACAATCAGGGTCATCAAGACAGGAGGGAAACAGAGAGAGGCAGGAAACCAGACAATACTAATAACATGGAACACTGAAGAAACACAAGGAACTAAAGGATATAAGAAAACAGAAGCACAGGGAGAAGACATTACAAAATAAAACTGAAAACACTAAAGACTAAACAAGTAAACACCAGGAATCATTCACACAAACAAACTTACAGACAACATAGAAGGACACAAGGATACAAGGAAACACTAAAGACTAGGACTAAATACAAAAAAATCTGAAAACACTTAGGCACAGGGAAACACGAGAACTAAAGACAAGACAGAAAATCAAGACTAAATCATGACTCAAATAAAGAGGAATAACTTTGTGTTGTTTGGCAGCTTGAAATGTAGGATTAAAGGCGTCAGAAGAAACATGTACGGTATCTCAACAGTGTTCGTGTGGATAACCGAACTCCAGCGGAGATTTTAATCATTAATTTCATTTGATCTGTAACGTATTGTACATAACTTAGGCTTTCATATTATCACAATTGTTTTAATTTCAGTTAAAAGAAAAACCCTCCTCAGATACGATCACTACAATATAGTGTGTTACAACTCTCAAAATAAGCAGCTCCAGGACTGGAAGAGGCCAGCTGGACCTCAGTCTGAAATAATCTCTGGAGTCTGCTGTGTGCAATTAAGCATGTAGCATATCGTATTATTGATTATTTTAATCTCTGGACATACTAATTAGCTAAAGTGGATGTTCTGTATCCTTAAATATATATATATATATATATATATATATATTTTTTTTTTTTAGATTCATCCGGAGATGTTTTTATCCTTTCAAAAGGAACGTTTACCTTTTTTTGTTTCAATTTGTCTCAATGTTTTCTGCAGTGATATTCCTGTGCGCATGGGAAAGTTTAACAGGTAAATACTCTAGTCTTTGATGTAAATCGAAAAAAAACCCACAAATTCATCAAATATTACACAACTAAAGAAATCTGACAGCTCGTGCTGCTCAACATTATTTAAGAAGCAATATATCCTACAGAGATCGTTTGAGGTAGAGCGTAATGTACAATACATTTTATGTGCAACACCTTATCTAACATTGAATCTGTGAACCCTCTTATCTGTCAGTCTTTAACAGGCACTGCAGTATGATGTAATGATTCCTGACATAGACAGATTCGCTGCATCACAAGTCCACACTGGGTTGAAAACGTGTGTACACGAGCTGAGGCCTGGCCTGGGATTTGAACATGCCATCGCTAACGTTCAAATCGATAAGTGCCGAACTTTGCGTGGAAATTATCATACACCTATACGTACATTTAATAAGGAGAGGCCATTGAAAATAACGCTCAATGAAGAGATGGTGATAAAAAGGTTTCTCCTCTTGTTTCCAACAATTTTGGTTTGGAGGCATTCACAGTGAATCAGCCACAACAACTTTAACATGCATTGGTTTCAGAAAAGCTCAAGGTTGTAGCTTTCATGGTGGGAGTAGTGTTGCTAGGGTTACTATGGGCATTACCATAACAACAAATCTGAGGGTTCATGATTAAAGTGCTGAAAAAAGGGAAACTTTCAAGAAAAAAAAAAAGAAATCTCATGTCAAGGTCATTGAACCCAATTGCTGAAAAAAAAAAAAAATTATTTAAGCGAAAAGGCAGAATAGTAAAAGAAATTGTAATTCAATAAAATGCTCAAACTGAAAATAGTCAAAACCACAGGGAGCCACAAAGACTCACAAGGGAGGAAACTGACATGGGGAACCTCTGACAACCGACAATGAAGTGACAAGAAGAAGAAAAGAACACTGAGACTAAATAGACAAGACTAATCAGACACAGGTGTGACTAACGACACAGGTGAAGACAATGAGCCTAATCAAAGAAGAATTTAACAATATACACTACAACAAAGAGAAACTCTAAGAAAAGAAATTACAAATAAAGACTAGACTAAACTAGGAACATTTAAATGACCAATGAGAGAAACAAGCAACACCACGAAGGAATGACAACTAAAACAAGAAAAAGAATCTCAATTGAAATATCGAACTAAACAACACTAAATTATGACACTTTTGTCAAATAGAGAATAACAATCTCCAATTTCCATATCAGACAGAATCTTGTGTAGAACTGTTAACAAGAGGTATTACACAGCTGCTAAATAAAGTACTTCATTCTGATTAGCCAATTTAGCATAGCAAAAGTCTGCTATCCCTTGATAACACACCACTGTGAAGAGCAAACCATTACAATGAAGAGCAGGAAAATTCCCAGAGAAGCGGCTCTAATCGCAGGCTCTGAAGGACTAAATGTATTCATATCAACCCGCAGAAGGTCCAGATTTAGAAAAGAATTACTTGGGGTGCATCTGAGATTAAACAGGGTGCAGCTACGGTGAATGCCAAAGCAACACAAAATAGCTGGTGTTATAGGTCCCACACATGATCCCCGGTGAACAGTTACATGCGCCTGTCAAGACCATCAGATCACTGACGTAATAAACACGATCTGGGTCCCTGTTGTCATTTTAAAGCCTTGATTACTTGGGGGGGGGGGGGGGGGGGGCTGATAAGAATGTCAAGCTAATTGGACGTTGATGTGTGTACTGTGTGAAAAGAGCTTCAAAGACTCATACAGTGGACTCTATGACAGGCACATCTGAATCACTGAACATGACTCATGAAGTAAACGTATTAATGTTGTATGGGATATGACAATTAGTTTTGAAAACTTGTGTTTGGAAAAGATTCATGTCAACAGACTTTGACAGTGATGAGACAGATATTATAATTCAGATACTGCACTGATTCCTGTTGACATGCTCTCTGTGTCTCACTTGGAAAATGTCCCATTGATTGTTAGTTATAGTTAAGCTGCTTTTGAGAAGGTATGGGTTAATAGTTGCTTTGAACCAAGCTCTAACCTTATGTTCGAGGTAACTATTTGTTTAGCGGAACTAATATATCATGTAAAAAGACCTTTTCCAAATCAATATGTTTGTTTTCATTATTTATTTCTGAAATATGTGGCTGTGTAATAAGTAGTAGTATACTGAGGGCTGCTAAGCAGAGAAACCTAGACCCTCCACATCACATCAGGGCCCTGATCCTCCGAGTTCCATTATAACAACTAAAACATGATAAGCTTAAAAAGAAATATTCAAATCCACTGGAATGTGTTCTACTATGCAACGCTTCATTATATGCACAATTTTGACCTAAAAATAAATAATTAATCATGTATTATTTCTTAAGACGTGTACTGCTGCCCTACTGGCGAGGTCACCCTTGTGAGAGAGATCTTGATCTCAATGGGTTGATTAGCTGGTTAAATAAAATCAAAATCAAATGAAGCGGTTAAAATTGTCAAAGTAATAGCACTTCGTATAATAAATCATAAAATGTACCTCAGAAGCTGAACTGTTTTGGGGTTTTTTCCATTTCTACTGTTCGTTCCACTCACATGTATTTTCACTTATCGTGCTGATTAGACCTGCAGTGAGTGCTGGCCTCAACTGTGTTTGATTAACATCTCCCGGTTTCCTTTAAGGTTAAATACCCCTCAGACGGTCCATTAACACCTTTTTATGAAGTTAAGTCAAAGACGTTTAATCAAATAAGAATGACAGGTACTCCATCCCAGAAAAAGGATAAGAAGGCTTTGTTTTGTTACAGGTTTCAAATCAATGGATCTTTGTCCATATATGAATCTTGACATAAAAGCAGGAAGAACAAGTAGTACAACTGAAAATTAACAATGGATAGGTAAAGATATTTAGGCGTTTCAGATTCAGGCTCCTGACCGTCACATTGCAAGGATTTCTTTGAATTACACACAGCCATTATCAAAGTTATTATAACACCTGTGCTTTGCTACTACGATGAGTCAAACGGCCTGTAGTGAACATTTCTGGCAAAGCTGTGACAAACTGTAAACAGTGCAGAGAGTCATGCTGTAGTGTTTTTATTGCCTGGTAATAAAAAAAATAAACACTGTGATGAAACATCCTAAACACATTTCATATTGGCCTATAGGTACACATTTGTATCATTCAAGTGAATACCTGCAGGATGTAGTTTCTCAGCTGTTCTTGTGCAAATCTCAGCATAGCTTCAGGTCACTTTCACCTAAACAGAGGTCTAGGAAGCAATAAACATGTAGCCAGTAATTGGCTTAAACAAATGATCTGTTTTGTATCCATCCATTTGCCATCAATTTGCAATTTTTATGTATTTATCTTCTCTTCCAACTCATTTATCCATGTGTTGGAGCTCTCTTTTTTTTTTTTTACCACAGTTGAATCATCAGCTAATTTCGAGCTCGAAGGCTTTCTCTCTAATTAAAAAATAAAGAGAAAGAGAGAAAGAACTTGGAGACAAATGTTCAGAGTCATTGGTCGTCATTTACCAGCCACTGAAAAGAACAAATCCTATGGACATGATCAAGACAAAGACAAACTCTTATTTCAATACTTTATATTTGTTGCAGGAGCTTTATGGCCTTACTGAAGCAGAACCCAAAACAACAAAGAGCGAAGTACACATTATACTGACAAAGGGTACATTTGTTATACAAATCAACTACAAATCAACACAATCGAAAGACACAAAATAATTGTATACAAATGCTTTTATTGGTAGCAAAGATATGTTACAGTGGATGTGTTAGATGTAGCATCATTTAACAGTACAGTGATCTCCATAAAAGGCTTTAAAGTGGAGCCATGCGAGGTGAATTTCGTACAGATGAGTCACTTACCTCCGTTTCCCGACTCTTCACTCAAGTTCCACCTCTGAACATGTGGGTGTGTGCACATTATTTAATGCATGTGTGTGACTGTACTTACATAATTTGCATGTGCATATGGCATTATGGCGCTGTGCCCAGCCTGCTTGCTGTCAGCATACGCTTTCTGGGAGAGAAAAAACTTCAAACAGAAGCTTTTTGTAGCGCTGAAGGACGGCATCTCATTAGAAAGCACATTAGGGTTTGTGTAGTTTGCTTTGTGTAGCTGTGAGGATTGCAGATAGAACCGAGCCTGCAGGAAAACAAGTTA